>NC_142165.1:31921488-32228988 GCF_029865625.1 Vigna umbellata | reverse complement strand
TACTTCTCAGAGACTAATATAATCGAATGTTGTTTACTAAGTGAGCCAATTGAATGAACTGACTCTTGAGAGTTCAAACCGAACACCGTAAAGCCTAGGCCGAGTACTAGGACTCTAGGCCGAAACCAATTGAGACAGGTACCGTAGGACATCAAATAATAGTACTTGACGGAATCATATGAAGAAACCGATCGCCAATCAATACTTAGCTTCTTAATGAGCTAAACCTCAAGGAAACCGAATGTCAGTCGAAGACCGAGCACTGTAGAGAGCGAACTCTATTGAGTTTGGACGAGCGCTCTTATTATAAAGATAGATTACAGAAATGAGAATGAGCGTCTGGTGTAAGACTGAGCACTTACTTAGTACGAGCGCTTGGTCTAAGACCGAGCACTTACTTAGTACGAGCGCTTGGTGTAAGACCGAGCACTACTAAACTTATAGAAGAAAGGCTCGATAAATATAATAAGATACTATTTAAATAGTGTTCAAGAACGAACGAAATATACAAATACATATAGATATACTTGAGTTTATAACCAAATATCAAGGAACGACTACCCTTGGCTGAACGCTCATGTACAAATATTACAAAATGAAGACATTCGTCGTCAATCAGAATTCTTTCCAAATGAAAGAATCCTGTTTCAACCGAGTCCACAAGAAAACCGAACGGTCAATGACCTTCAGTGACGAACATCAATTTTCACATAGAAATACAGACTTAGAATTCATACTCTTATTAATACATTCCTCATCATTTATCTTCATACATTCATACAGCCAAAACATAGTAACAATCATACTTCATATTCATTCAATATTCACACAAACATGCCATCATTCCAAGCAAGAATAAAATTAAATTAAATAAGCTTCTCTTACCTCTTACGTGATCGAACGCTTCCAGATATGGTTACTGGTTCACCTCTATAAGTCCTTCTACCGTCAACGCTCAACAATTTCCAAAACTAAACCAAGTAAAAACCAAAACACTATCAAAACCACTCATTTTAGAAGAGTGATCAACACATGAAACCATAACTTGGTTTGCACGTCCAGGAAGCCGCACGGCTGAGTGAAGAGAAGAACTTACCAGCTCAGATTCACAAACCGATCGGTTCAATCGAAAGCTCTTGACACCGGAAGAGTGGAAATTGTGCCTGAGTGATGATCGGAGAAAGAAAAGATGAGAATTTCTTAGAGAGAAGATGAATGTTTTAGAGAGAAAGAGGAGAAAATGGGTTCAGAGATTTGGAGGAGAAGGTAAGCATGCAGAGAAGTGACACAACATTTGAAATTTGACATTAACTACTGCCGTCACCAAAAACGAACGTCCACTTTCCTGCAGTCACCTGTTTTTCACTTTCTGATTTCCAAATCTCCTTCCTTGACACTTGTTTTCCACTAGTTAGAGTTTTTAGTGAGTTTTAAATGGGTTCTGACAATTTCAATTTTAGGTTCTTGAAGGATCGCATTTTGTAAATTTCGAGTTTGGATGAAGTTGATAAAGTATGAAGGTAAGTCTTGCATTAATAATGTCACAATATTGTTACAAAACATTGAAATTTTGTGGTTAAGTTTATATATAATAACAATAATTTTCTTTTTTCAATAAAAAAACAAATGAGAAAACATATATCACGTGACTTCCTTTACTTTGGTATTTTGTCAATTTTTCAATGAACAGAGATATTGTTTATTGTTGAGTTACACGATATATATATATATATATATATATATATATATATATATATATATATATATATATATATATATATATATATATATATATAAACGTTCTCAAACTCAGTAGTGTACAACTACCTATAAACACCATTATCTCAACAAAAGAATCACTTAGCCAAATTGAATGAGTCACCTTGCATATTATACAAAAACTTATATTGCTTCAACCTTATGTGATTTTCTGGTTGTTTAAATCCATGTTATATATAGGTCCACTAATTATCATTATGAACCTAATTCGTGTGCAAAGAGAACAATAAAGTCAACGAGCCAAATTTCTGTTTTTATATATTGCAAACTGCATAATACATAATCTAAAAATTATTATAGTATATTGTAAACAAAAATTATCGAAACAATTAATGCATAATCTATAAAAAAGCGCAAAGTGAATATTGGTGAGAAATTTTTCACATATGTTTAATACGTGTATGGTATGAACTTCCAGAGCATGATTGTGGCGCTTTGAGAGTGGTTCATCTCCATTGATTGAAGTTTATTGAGTTTTTGTGGAAGAGTAAATGAAGAACAATGAAGAGAGAAGAAATAGAGTTTTCACAAATGCTCCAAATAGAAATTTGGGGCTAGAAGAGAGAAGAGCCTATTTTTTTCATGTGACAATAGTAAAAAAATTTCCCTGTGCGAAGTCAAAATTACATAAAAGCCCTAATTAACTTTAGTTCAGAATGAGATAAGGAGAGATGTCATTTTGACCGGTCCATATCTTTATGAATACCTTGAATCCTGCTAAATAAATTTAAAATCAAATATTGAACAATAAGTTGCATATCTGCATGCAATTTTAACTGTATATGGCCCTGCAATTAGAAATGAATAAATCAATAAATCAATTAGAAACTCGATCTTCACTTAAAATAAAATAAAATAAATAAATTAAAGTTGAAAAGTATAAAAAGAAAAATAATTTCAAAACCATCTAAAAATTAAAAATAATTGTTTGAATATAAAATTCTCCTCTTCCTTTAACTGACATGTCTTCAGTGTTAACAATTTAACAATAATTAAAATTAACAATTAAAAATGCGATGTAAACAGACAATTTAAAATACAATGTTTAAAATACATTTTGAACAGACAATGTTACTTACAACAAAAAATTTGACATTGTTAATCCAAAGCTTATAGGAAATTGATTTCACATAAGTTGTACATGTGACGAAATTAAATGAAAAGTTAAAAACAATTTCATTACATTTATTGTAGCTAAAATCCATTTTTGTTGAGATAACTTTAAAATCTCAACAGCCGTTTTGTTAGCCAGCACATAGAAAAATTTGATAAAGCGATTAAAACACAATAATATGAAGATTAAGGAATGAACAATTAAGAAATTAATCAATATATAATTTTAACAGTCATTTGTTAATCAGAACAAAAAAATTAATATGTAGGGTAAGTAACTTGTTATTGTGTATAATCAATGCTTGATAAAATTAACGTTTATAAAATTAGTCCAACACTTGCAAGAAATTAATTTGAAAGACATTGTACGTGTGAATGAAATTAAATCAAAAGTTAAAAACATTTTTATTACATTTATTATAGCTGAGATCCATTTTTGTTGAGATAACTGTAAAATCTCAACAGCTCTTTCGTTAGCCAACACACAAAAATTGACAAAGTTATTAAAACACAATCATAAGGAGATTAAGGAATAAATAGAACTAACGTGTTACAATCATACTGGATTTACATCAACTCTTCTTCATACTCCTCTCTTTGTGAATTTGATTGTTGAGAGGTTGCATGCTTTTTTTTTTTTCTCTTTATAGCGCCAAGTGGCATTGAAAAAAAAAATACTTTTCAGTCAATCTTTACTCTTAGCCGTTATCTCGATATTTATTTGTGTGAAACTGCCTACTTCGGGAATATAAAACATATATTCTTGTTGTAGAAATTTTTTTGTACAGTAAGTCCAGGTTACACGTCGAACACTCATGTCAAAGAGTATCGTTTTTCCGCAACCGAGTATCGTGTTTCCCCAACCAAACATTAGGTGCCATTTGCTAATAGAGGGGCTTCTCGTTGGAGTAGAGTGCCGTCTACCGGAATCTATTCTTGCATGACGAAGATATCAACACACTACATAACTTAGTCAAAAGTAGTTGTAGATCATCAGAGGTAAAATGATCATTGGATCAATAGGCCAATAAACCCATGATCGATGCCCATGGCTGGTAAAGTACTCCTTTAAATATTATTTTAGTCGAGCTTTGACGTTACCTTTTGCATTAATCATACTTTGACTAGAATCTCCAACCAGAACACTAACTTGAGTGTCAAAGAATCTTTTGCAGACAGATTTGAATGATGATGAGTATTGAGAACACAAAGGAGGTTTGAAGGATGAGTACCAGGTAGCAGAAGTTTGTGAAGTGGAAGAAGACTCTTTGCAAGGTACCTTCGACCCTGTAAGTACAATTGGCACCCACTGTGGGGCCGAATAGTATTATGTGAAGAAGAGTTTACTAGTCGAAGGAGAAGTAGAGTATATCAAGTATGGTTTCTACCAGGAGCAAATTTGTTAGAGAGTTGGGTCTTTTCTATGACTAATATAGCTACCATCCTTAAAGCTCAAGCACAGATGCAACATGATTTTTACAAATTTGAAGAAGAGAAATGCTGAAGAGATAGATGCTTTGAAGGAGGAGAAGATTAGGCTGAGGCAGAAGATTGAGACCGATGTTGTGGCCGAGAAGGAAAAGGAGAAGGAGGTTACCGACAATGCAGCCTTCGTGTTGAGAACCCCTCGTGCCTACCTTGCTCGCGAAAATAAGGTGGAGAGTGCATACTATCCCATCCCAAAGTCTCACCACTCCTTGGTAGTGGGAGAAAAGCGCTACCTCTCTTGCAAAACACTAAAAGTCCTTGATCCTAGACCATTATGATGGTACCACAAATCTAAACGAGCATATCTATGTCTACATCCCCCAGGTCAGGCTGCACTTTGCCAATGATGCCATCATATATAAGTATTTTCCCGCAATTCTCAAGGAGGCAGCCTTAGAGTGGTGGATCGATCTCCCTTCATACTCCATTGATTGCTTCAACACTCTTACGAAGGCTTTCCCCACCTAGTTTTCTACAAACTGTCGACGCAATCTCACCATGTTGGCTCTCTTAAACATCAGGTAGGAGAAGGACAAATTGCTGCAAGCCTTCGTTGACAGTGTTGAGATTTTTGATAAGGGGAGCATTGGTTTAGCCAAACCTTACAATCTCAAAGAACTTTTGGTTTTTTATGATGACAACATTATTAATAACAACATGTGTTGTTATGTGTTATTAAATGTGTTACATGTTAATAACTTTCATGTTTATGATTATTTGAGAACATGTTTGTGTTGATTCTGTCATTGCTGCAATTCACTGTGTTTTACATGAGATCTTATCTGCGAATGCATGACATATGTTTTAGAAAAGGAAAACCATATGCACTTTAGTTGAACTTATAAAATGTGATAAAACAGCAGTTTTAAGTCGACTTCATTATGAAGTAAGTCGGTTAAAACTCGTGGCTTTGCACAAACTTTTTCAAAATGTGCTGTGAGTATTTTCGTAAAGAAAGTTTTTCAAAACTGCATTGAAGTGTTACAAAGTCGACTGTATGCGCAAGCTACTCGACTTAGTTAATTATGTTTTGAAATTCTATTAATGCTTGTGATGTCTAACGACTATATTTTATATCTTTGACCAAGCATTGATTGTGAGTCAGCTGTATTAAATGCGAAATCAATTAAGTTGGTTTGACTACTACTAACTGTTATAACTGTCTGAGTATACTCGACTCTATTAGTAGCATAGTCGACTTAGGAGCGTCAGTTTTATGGAAAACTATATATAGACGCGAATTTGATTTCTGCAGAGACTTTTGTGAATCTAACGTTTTGATTGAATTGTTTCAGATTATTGATCTCTGGTAGGACGTGCTAAATCTCCAAGAATCCATCAAGAAAGATCGAGGAGTTCATTCTTTGGTGATTGCTTGACGAGCAAGAATCTGTGCGCATTAACTGATTGATCAACCTGCACTTGAGGTGTCTAATACGTGATCAACTTCTTCTCTCAATCTTGTGAAGATTGTGGCTGCCCTGTTGTGACTACGGGAAGAGAACGTGTGGCATTCTAGACTTTGAGGATTGTTCAAAGTGATTAAAGACTGCAGGAGAGGGAACATCTTGCTGGTGTTCTTTGTTTGTATATGCCTATATTTTGATTAGAGGGTTAGAGAGGTGTTTTATATTTTGACGTGGAGGTCGCTATAAAAGCCTTGCTGTAAAAACCTTGATCATTATAGTGCATTTGCTTCTTGGGATTGGAAGGACACTAGATGTAGGCAGTTTGGCCGAACCAGTATAGAAACCTGCGTTTGAATTCTCTATCCCTACACTTTTATTTTCAAAGTCAACTTTACTTTTCACGTAGTCAACTATTTTCGCTACACTTAAAAAATCTTATTCCTTGCGATTCAAGAAACTTTTGAAAGATCATCCTTTTGTGAAAAAGATTTTTAAAAGACTCTGATTTTTGTGTTTCACCAATTCACCCCCCTCTTGGTATTGAGACTAAGCCATTATATTTTCAACAATTGGTATCAGAGCTGGTTTTCATAAGATATTTGAAAAACAAGTCGATTACTTTTTTCTTTAAGTCAACTATTCCTGGAAAGTGGCTTTTAGTTCTCAAACCTTTGGTGAAGGTGCATCAACAAATAGACCACCACTATTTGCTGGTGAAAACAATGCTTATTGAAAAATCCGGATGCAAATCTTTCTTGAATCTGTGGATAAAGGTGTTTGGGATGCAACACTAAACGGTCCATTTGAGCAAACTCATTTTGTTAATGGAAAAACTGTTTTGAATTTTTTTTTGAGTGTCTTAAGATGAAAACCGTAGGGCACAATATGAGGGCAAAGCACGTAATGTAATTGCTTCTGCACTAACTATGGATGAATTTTTCAGGATTTCGTAGTGTAAGACAACAAAGGAAATGTGAGACGTATTGGAGGTCATACACGAAGGAACGAAAGAAGTCAAACGAGCCAGAAAGAACTCATTGATACAAGAGTATGAACTGTACAGGATGAAGGCTAGAGAGACTATATCTGAAGTACGAAAAAGATTTACTCACATAGTCAACCACCTGATGGCTCTAGGAAAAGTGTTTGACAAAGAAGAGATCAATATCAAGATATTGAAAAGTATGAATAGATGTTGGCAACCCAAGGTTACTGCAATTTCTGAATCAAGAGATCTTACATGCCTGAATATGGCTACCTTGTTCGGCAAGCTAAGAGAATATGAGCTTCAACTTGAAAGACTAAAAGAAGAGGAAGAAATTGAAGAAAAGAAGTCCATAGCCTTGAAAGCCACTAGCAAAAAAGCCTCAAAGATTGTATCATCTGAGGATGAATTTGACGTTGAACTGGACAACAATGAGCTGATGTCCATGGTGGTAAGAAAGTTTAATCGGTTTATGAAAAATAAATGTCAACTCACTAACCATGCAGGTAATGGAAAAGCAAATAAAGCTACAAGATCAAATGTTGTTCAGTGTTATGGGTATGGCAAAAAGGGTTACATTAAACCTGAATGTCCAGACCTGAAAGTCAAGCAAAGAGAAAGTAGAAGATTTCCTCAAGAGAAGAGCAGGAAGCAGAAAAGTGCATATATTGCTTGGGAAATCAGTGATACAGATTCTTCTAGTGATGAAGATTGTGATCGTGAAGAAGAATCCAACATCTGCTTCATGGCTGGCTCACCAAAAGATGAATATGATAGTGATGAAGAATTCGAGAATAAGCCAATTGAGGTCAAATATGACATGCTACATGATGCATTTCAAGAGGTTCATGCAAAGGCTGTGCGACTGCAATATAAGGCCAATCGATTAAACTCTGAAAGAAAAGACTATGAGTATAGAATTAATAATATGATTGATGATAATGAAACACTTCAAAAGGAATTAGATGTTGCATTAGAATCTGCTAAAACTGTGATTACTAAGACTATAATAGTAGAAAAGAATTGTGAAAAATGCCCTGCACATTTAGAGCAAATTGATTACTTAACTAGCACGCTAGCTAAGTTTACACAAGGTAGAGATAATCTGAATGTTGTTTTAAGGTCCTCAGGTAGAGTAATATATAGACAGGGTATTGGTTACAAAGCTCAATTTAATAGGACAAATTCAAAGAAATTTGTTGATTTAAGTAAACCTGTCACACATGCATGTTTCTATTGTAATAACATTGGACATAATGTTAGAAACTGCTTTTATAGAAAGGTTGAAGTTCCTAAAGGATTATATAGATGGATTCCTAAGGAACATCTGTCTGCAATAGACAAGCAAGGACCCAAATTCAAATGGGTACCAACATTGAAAATTTAAATTGTTTTGCAGGATAGCAAATGATGCTGTAGTAGTGAAGAACTCAAGGATGAACTAACATGATTACATCAAATTTCTTGAGTATCTACAAGTGGTAACGATTATTATCTTACTACATCATGCATGATATTTGTTTGAATGATTGTTTGATGAATGTATAATTGTTGATTGATTGAGATTGTTTTATGTGAAAATCCATTTTTACAAATTTTAATTGATTGGATTAAGTACATAGTCGATTACATGTTACTGTATGAATGTTTCTGTTTTTTTTTATGAAAACCTTTTGTCATACAGAAGTTAACTTTACAATTAATGAAATCGACTAGATATCTCTATCATGGGCTTTCTGTATTTGAAAATTTAAATAGGGCCTATTGGTGATTTGAGCTTCGTGCCTTTATATTGTGTCTTGTATATGGAACTGTGATATCATTTAGTAAGAGTGGTTGGTGTAGTTCTGGTAACCCTAAACTGAGAAGAAGGTATCCAAGAAATTTGAATCTTATGGCATCTCTAAGTCGAGCATCTAGGGGAAACAGGGGAAAGGAAGTCGTCGTGGCAAGAGGCCTTGATCCTGTAGGCTGGATCAATGATGAAGAAACAAGAGAAAGGTTTCTAAACGGTATTGTCCAGGTTATTGCTCCTCCCAAAAATCTGAACTTGAACATGTTTGAAAAAGAGGGATTTCTGTTTCCAAAATGGTTCGAGAGACAAGGACTCTCTATTTTTGTACAAATGAAAGGTTATTGGTATCCAGACCTTGTTCGAGTGTTTTACCATCATTTGAAGATTGTGAATGATGATATCCATTCCAGAGTTTAAGGTGTTGATATTCACATTGACAGTTTAATGTGGAATCTTGTTACTAGATTACCGACTGAAGGAACATCCTCTCACTTGCCAACTGCTGAAATTAATAGATTACTGAATAAGAGAAATCTTTACAGAAACTGACTAAGATTTCCCCGAAGATACTCAATTGAAAGACTCTTTGCACATGAAGGGTTAAACAAGGAAGAAAAGATTATTGCTCATCTTCTCGCTTGGATAATTCTGCCACGAAGGTTGATAAGAGACAGGATGTCCACCGAAGATGTTTATTTGCTTCACGCTATCAAGAACAATATTCCGACAAATTGGTTGCAAGTAATCAAAGACCATATGATAAATGCGGCATTAAAACGATCATATCATTTACCATATGCTGTATTCATAAGCAAGACACTTGTGCTACAAGGTGTAGACATTATTAATGAGCAGAAATGCTTATGGGACTCGACAAATGTGTTTGACAGAAACTCTGCTATGTCTCTTGGATTAGTTAAGACTATGAAAGACTGGTGTTTCATAGGTGAAGAGGATTTTGTTTACAGCTTAGGGAGTACTCTAATAGTAAATATAGAGCGTACAAACTTCTTTCCAAAAACCAATTTTGAGAGGTTCGCAATTGATCAGTTTAGAACTCTAAATGATAAATTCAATCATCTTGAAAGAAGGTTTGATCAGGCTCAGCAACGAAAGGAAGACAGTTCTTCTAAGGAGGATTCTATGGAAACTTCAGATTCCGAATAGGGTTACTAGAAGAGCTTGTCTTTTGTGTTAGGGTCTATTATTGTGTGATGATGTGTTTAGTTTGTTTGTTTTATTGTTTTTCGTGTTAGTTTGTAGTAGGCTTTATAAGCCCTTATTTTTCGGTTAATCTGATTGTAATATCTTTTGAGAGTTAATGAAATAAGATATTTTACTTAAATTCAATCAGTATTGCTTAAAGTCGATTATGTGATGGATGAAGTTGAGTATGTTACTGTTTACTGTTACATTAATACATTTTGCATACTCATTTCTTACCTGTAATAATTCTTGTATTACAATGATTTTAAAATGCTTGATCTGGAAAAGATCTTGAAAGGTTTTCCAGGAACATTGCTTCTAGATGAACAACTAGATATTAACTCAAATGGAAAGCAATGAAGTCGATTGCAACTGGGGACAAATTGATTACTGTTTAACAGGGGTTATAAGTTCCATGATTTGGAATTTGGTTATTCTTTTTATTGATCACATATTATTAATTGTTTCTTTTTCAATATATCTCTGTGCTATAATTGATTGAAATTACTTGAGATAATATTGAGATTATTGATTGATATTGTATCTATGCTTTATTGATTTGTTTGCACAATTTCTGCCTTGATACAATACTGTCACATGCTTATACATGCTCTGAAATGTTATGTGAAAACTGCATTGTGCATTTTGGTTTTGAATGTAAAACATGCATAATGGCAGGGGGAGCATTGCATAGGATCTTAGATAATTTCAAATTCCTACACTTAAGGGGGAGATTATACCTTTATCATGTGATTATCTGTAACAAGGGGAGCATCATTGTTTTATTAATATTATTTACTGATGCATCTCTGAATAACTGTTTGTCAGCATATCATTATCATAAGGCATACCTTTTTAGCTAATGCACAAACGGGGAGAATGTTGAGAGAATGCTCTCATATTCATTTTGAGCTCTGATATACATTTTGTTTGCTCTGATATACTCTTATATGTTCTTATATGAATTGATATGTTTTTTGCTCTGAATAAAAAATGAGAATATTTCAACGTTTGCTCTGATACAATCTGATCAGTTGCTAATCATTTGCTCTGATACATTTTGATATGATATGATTTAATTTGTACAATGTGGTTGTTTATTAATCATGGTTGTGCATAATAAAAACAGGGGGAGATTGTTGAGATTGTTGATAAGGGGAGCATTGGTTTAGCCAAACCTTACAATCTCGAAGAACTTATAGTTTTTGATGATGACAACATTATTAATAACAACATGTGTTGTTATGTGTTGTTAAATGTGTTACATGTTCATAGCTTTCATTGCTGCAATTCACCGTGTTTTACATGAGATCTTATCTGTGAATGCATGACAAATGTTTTAGAAAAGGAAAACCATATGCACTTTAGTTGAACTTATAAAATGTGATAAAACAACAGTTTTAAGTCGACTTCATTATGAAGTAAGTCGATTGAAACTCGTGGCTTTGCACA
The DNA here is from genome assembly GCF_029865625.1 of Vigna umbellata. Taxonomy (NCBI): domain Eukaryota; kingdom Viridiplantae; phylum Streptophyta; class Magnoliopsida; order Fabales; family Fabaceae; genus Vigna; species Vigna umbellata. Next base: position 32,217,761 of record NC_142165.1, on the reverse strand, counting down.
AACTTTTTCAAAGTGTGCTGTGAGTATTTTTGGAAAGAAAGTTTTTCAAAACTGCATTGAAGTGTTGCAAAGTCGACTGTATGCGCAAGCTACTCGACTTAGTTAGTTATGTTTTGAAATTCTATTAATGCTTGTGATGTCTAACGACTATATTTTATATCTTTGACCAAGCATTGATTGTGAGTCAACTGTATTAAATGCGAAATCAATTAAGTTGGTTTGATTACTACTAACTGTTACAACTGTCTGAGTATAGTCGACTCTATTAGTAGCATAGTCATCTTAGGAGCGTCAGTTTTATGGAAAACTATATATAGCCGCGAATTTGATTTCTGCAGAGACTTTTGTGAATCTAACGTTTTGATTGAATTGTTTCAGATTATTGATCTCTGGTAGAACGTGTTAAAGCTCCAAGAATCCATCAAGAAAGACCGATGTGTTTATTCTTTGGTGATTGCTTGACGAGAAAGAATCTGTGCGCATTGACTGATTGATCAACCTGCACTTGAGGTGTCTGATACGTGATCAACTTCTTTTCTCAATCTTGTGAAGATTGTGGCTGCCCTGTTGTGACTACAGGAAGAGAACGTGTTGCGTTCTAGACTTTGAGGATTGTTCAAAGTGATTAAAGACTGCAAGAGAGGGGACATCTTGCTGTTGTTCTTTGTTTGTATATGCCTATATTTTGATTAGAGGGTTAGAGAGGTGTTTTATATTTTGACGTGGAGGTCGCTATAAAAGCCTTGTTGTAAAAACCTTGATCATTATAGTGCTTTTGCTTCCTGGGATTGGAAGGACACTTGATGTAGGCAGTTTGGCCGAACTAGTATAAAAACCTGCGTTTGAATTCTCTATCCCTGCACTTTTATTTTCAAAGTCAACTTTATTTTTCACGTAGTCAACTATTTCCGCTGCACTTTAAAAATCTTATTCCTTGTGATTCAAGAAACTTTTGAAAGATCATCCTTTTGTCAAAAAGATTTTTAAAAGACTCTGATTTTTGTGTTTCACCAATTCACCCCCCTCTTGGTATTGAATTTAAGCCATTCTATTTTCAAGAGACAGGTTCAACAAAATTGCGTTGAAAATAAGGAATTTGAATCTCGAGGTCATGCTTCACTACATGATCACAACACTAAAGCCGTGACCGTTTGTTAATGATCTATGCATGAAAAGTTCATATATCTAGAGGAAGTCAAGGAGTAAAATATAGAGGTGAGGATGGAAATCATGCAAGTCGTTGTGCGGTTCGTTTAGAAGAAATGTAATGATCAGGATGTTGGAATGAAGAATGGTCCTTAGCCGAGAGAACCTAGGCCGCGAGTGTTAGAGGAAACACTTCAGGCACACCTCATCCCCTGGCCCAAGAAGTCCCAAAATCTGCCAAACACAAACATGTCTAAGTATTGTAAGTATCACCGTAATAATGATCATATTGTCAATGAGTGTACCACTTATCAAAACAGGATGGAATATTTGTGTTGGACACCTAAAACGGTTTGTGCGATGAGATGATGAGGGGAGCTCTCGCTCTGAGTAAAAGAGTAGAGCCTTTGATTTCCTTGTTAATGAGACCCATAAGGCCGATTCTTAAGGACATGTGCAATAAAAGTATAAAAAGCATTTAGGAGACAAAGACAAGTATAATGCCTTGCAGATCAATTTGAAAGCTTGAATATAGCCCCACCCGTTAGGATACAGCTTTTTCGTTGCTACTTTGAGAAGTCAGAAGACACCCATACTGAAGAGAGCCTTATATACATAAAAGAACTCGTCTTTGTAACTCTCCTTGCCATAAGAAACACTATCAATGGCACATGCTCTTCGGAGGGAAACAATGCCTTCCGACACTCCTCAGTTGAATGCATATATACTCTCCAAGAAAAGGTTAAGATCCTTGACAACCTAAAGGTCAAAAATTGCATTCTATCCGAGGGATCGACACACTCATACCCCTCTCTCTTATGCTACACGGATTTGGCATGATCTTCTAGTGGATCTTCTCTATTCTCTATCATTACTTCCCTACTTACGTTCCATTCTAAAGAGGATTTGGCATCGGATGATATCGACACCTGGCTACCTATGTTATTACCATTATCGAATTTCGACATACTTGCGAAAAGAACGCCTACTTGATCTTAATAGCACTACACTTCTTTTGTAAGCGCACACAATATCAAAACTCTCGTAGAAGCTTGGTGAAAAACTTTAGACAACTTCACCTCCTACATATAGTATGTTGGTGACAGTTCACCTTTTGGCCTAATGCGCCAAACCCATCCCAAATCGACCCACAAAATGTTCCTCCCAAGGAAACTATTATGTTTATGAACCATTCCTTCCCTTCCAAGGCAACTCCCCATTTTTCAATCTTAACTCTTCCTAAGCTAACATTTTGGTTTCTACGTCACACCTACCCCCATCATTCACATCTCATCATATTTGACATCTCATCACTCAAACTTCTTTGTTGCTACGCTTGTTGAGGATGGGAGGCTACAATACCTATAAGGTTATGACTAAAGATAACAAATTTTCTTTACAAGATTACACACGTTGAATACCGACAATATATTTCCATAACTCAACTATAGACCGACTACTTACATTCTTTATATACTTTCCAAACATGAAAAGATTAGAGGCTGATGTACTATCTAAGATGATTAACTAACCAAACATAGATAGGATATCTCATACCGGATACGTGATACCAGGTATTGGGTATCTCGAGGCTAGTAAAGCTTTCATCAAAAGTACTAAATACTTTGTAAAAGTCAAGCCGCGAATACTAAGGACGGAATCCCAAAAGAGTAAGTCCAAATATGTTACACGTCAAACACTGATGGTCGAACACCAAGTACCGTGTTTCTTCAACTGAATATTAATTGTCATTTGCCGATGGATGCGCTCCTTGCTAGAACTTAGTCTTGCTTATCGAAACTTATTTCTGCCTGCCAAAGATATCAACACGCTACATACCTTAACCAAAAATAATTGTAAATTGTTACAAATAAAATGCCCATGATAAAAAATCATCCAAAAAAAATTCCATAATTAATATAATACTTATATAAATATTATTTTAATTAAGTTTTAAGACATATTTTTTACGTTAACCATTGATTAGAATTTCTTACTAAACTTTGACTTCAACTTCAGAAATTATTGTTCAAACACCTTATTTATAAATAAGACGAGTAATGATAAGAGAAAAAAAATTTTAAAGGACAAGTAGTTAAAGTTCTTATAGTTAAAAATTTCTTTAAATAATACCTCCGGAATTACAATTCTCAATTGATGTGTCTTCAATATATGATATTAAGTGTTCGTCGACATGAAGATGTGTTCTTAAGTGCATTCTGGACTAACATCTTCGCCTAATTTTTATGTCATATATGATTAGAAAATAATAATATTATTTGACTTCTGACAATTTTGTGATACTTGATTGTGTCGTCTACACTTTGATATTCGTGCCAATTATTGCTTATAATTTAGATTTTGAAAATATCTTATTGAAAACTTTTAAAAACTAAATATTATTATTAAAGAACCAAATATTAATTCGTCAAATACTCTGAATTGCGCCCATTTTTCATAATTTAATTTTTTTAGAAACAAAGTCTTTAACTTTTTAAGTTCACTGTCACGATGCAAGGATGTGTAGCAAAATCTCTCGGAATCTTTTATTTTGAAATCATAAAAGAGAATATTATATTTGGTAAGTAGTTAAGCTAGGACATGGAGCAAGAGACGCAAGTTTTAGACAGAGGGAATGCTGTCCCCACAAATTTTGAAGATTATAGAGTACTACTATATGTAGTTTGTACTATAATATTGCTAATATTGTTGATTTACCTTTACTGTATTATTATGTCATTAAATTATTGTCCTTCAGAAACTCGAATGCAAAACAAACTTTAAGAACTTAGAATTCTGAGATATTATTTCAACAGTAGGAGTAATCGTAAATATATAGCAGTGTCAAAAGTATTATAATTTGTGTCCATACACCAAATTTCTGCTGTTGTCAGATGCTGTGAATCCTTTCTAATACCCAAATTGTTAAATATAAATTACAAATACAAATGCAGAGTTAATAAGAACTACAATTGTATAGCATTAACCTCATTAGTGAGAATTTTACAGTTGTATAACAAAATAAATCTCCTTAAAAAGTTTGGTTAGTTTTAATTAAGGCTCTTTTGGATTGTGGTGCGTGTCTGACAGAGCAAAATGGGTTTCCCTATATTTGAAACCCACTGCTGGCAGTTCTTTCTACGTTTAGGGAGCATGGGCCACAGAATTTAAGATATATCCTAATCAAGCTTAAATTAGACAAAGTGGACTTGCAGGAGAAAATAATAACCCTCCACAACAAAGGGTATTTTCATATTCAACTGTAATATTCTCTGGCCACCTATCACACAGTTTCTTTCACTCTTCTTCTTTTCCAAGTTTCACTACATGCCAATCTATTTAATGTGGCTCCAGTCCTTATTAAACTCCTCAAATTTGATAAAATCTAACTTGGCCCTCATTAATTTTTATTACATAATAAAGAGTACCATTGACCCCTAGAATATATATAATATACATGTTATGTAGCTATTATACCCTGCCTCATTCACTTGTAAATCATATCAGTATAGTTTCCTTCTTTACCTTAACATGAATCAAAACCAGCTTCAGCCTCTGCCTCTGCTTAGTAGCTTCCTAGGTTCCTCTCCCGAAGAAGCTTTGCTACAAAACCAAAATGCTAAACCACATCATGGTCAAGTTGAGGATGTCACTGTGGCCTTACACATAGGCCTCCCCAACAATTCAAGTGGTGGTTCCACCAATGATCATGGATTTGTGAATGCCACAACTCATGCTCCTAGCAACTACTGGATACCAACTCAAGAACAAATCCTTGTTGGGTTTAGCCATTTCTCTTGTCCCGTCTGCTGCAAAACCTTCAATCGCCACAACAATCTTCAGGTACAGTTATCTCTTATCTGTTTCAAATATATGGGGATTTTTGCATGCTACTCTTCATGTGAAACCCTCGACAGTGTTAACACGGTATAGTGCTGTTTCTGAATGAACTATGTATCCTAAGCGTAGCGTGTGAAATGGAATAAACCTTCGCTTTAGTCATATCATAGCACATGGCTTTTTCTAAACCTTCACATAAGGTTTCCAATTTTGGAAAATGTCTCATGTTTTTCTGTTTTCCACTTACTTTTATAACAGTTCTAAGGTTTGAAGGGAATGATGACATGTTTTGGTGAAAGTCGATGCTACTCATACTAGCTTTTAGTTAAAAGTTAAGATCTTTAGTTCTTACTTTTGAAGATTTTATAGGAAACAATAAAAGAGCATAAGAGAAGAATAAAAAAGAAAGGTTTTTATGAATGTTATAATGCAGATGCATATGTGGGGGCACGGGTCACAGTATCGGAGAGGGCCAGACTCGCTGAAGCGAACCCATCCACGACCGTTGTTGGACATTCCCTGCTACTGTTGCGCGAGAGGGTGCAAGAACAACATCGAGCACCCACGTGCGAAGCCTCTGAAGGACTTTCGCACGCTTCAGACGCACTTCAAGAGGAAGCATGGCTCCAAACCCTTCACGTGCCGCAAGTGCGCGAAGCCTTTGGCCGTGAAAGGTGACTGGCGAACCCACGAGAAAAACTGCGGCAAACGCTGGCTCTGCATTTGTGGCTCCGACTTCAAACATAAGAGGTCCCTCAAAGACCACATGAAAGCCTTTGGCTTTGGTCACACCCCTTTCACTTCTTCTTCTGATGCCATGTAGTTAATAACCATGCACGTTATTACAATCACGACAGTTAAGGCTGATCTATGTTGTTAGCAATCAAATGTCGTTTTAGGTTCTTTACTACACATGAATAGAGAGACGCTTCTGCATTATTTTTCTTCAATATATGTAACTCATTTGTTCTATGTGTTGATTAAAAAATTGCTTACACATAAAATCAAAAGGAATGAACAAATCCTGAAATCTCAATTTGAAATAAATTATAATCTAGAAGTGTAAGTGGTGGCATAAATTTTAACCCAATTTGGCTAGGATTCGTTTATTTATTTTTATTTAACATCTCAATTTGCCTATAACTGAATTTGGTTGGATCGTAAGTTACTTAAAAATTAAGTCATTTCAAATCTTACAAAATAAAATACCTAAATATTAACATTTTCAATATTTGTTAGTTCGTATAATTAGTTAGAAATAATACTTGTGACACAAACAATAACTCTCAACGTATCTAAATGTCAAAATAATATAATAAATGTTGTACAATCTCAAAATACTATATTTTGCTTTATTCTTGATTTTCTTTTCAATCTCTTGATTAAATAATAACTTACCAATAAGAATTTTATCTTAGATAAAGAAAAAGATAAAATAATAGCAACATATTAAAAAAGAAAAACTTCAATACTATATGACAGATTAAAGAAGAAAAAATGAAACCTAATTAAGTAAAATAAAGTTATGTTTCCTAATATTAGGATTCAAGTCTTGAACAGCTTTGTATTCAGAGTTGAAAAAAGGGTTTAGTTTGATAGGTCACTCCGAAAAACTTCACCTTAGAAAGCTGGGCTTAAAAAATTGTTGTTGCGTTATTTGGTCTTGCACCTCCCCTTTTTTCTTCCTGCACTGGATAAAATTTAATTACCCAATTTTACCCCCTTTAAAATTATATTAAAATTCTCCCACCTTCTCTTCTCTTCTTTGCTGGGCATTAGCGCACACCCATTCACCTCCCTCCATTCTCTCTTCACCTTACGCACCCCTTTTTAATGTTGTATATTTAAAATTATAAGTTGATACATTACAATTGGAAGAAATAGTTTGTGTTCCGGATTTATTGTATTTTTATTTACATTTAAGAATGCATATTCTGATATGTATTTTTAAATTTAGAAATACCTTCTGAAATATACCTTTCAGACATTTATTATTGTATTCTGAAATATACATTTCAGACATTAATTATTTTATTCTGAAATATATATTTTAAAAAGCATTTTTGGAATTGCATTATAGAATATTATTTGTTTTAAATATATTTTAGATTGTGTTATCGGAAATATATTTTCAAATTGCAATATACCTTCTGAAAATATATATTCTGAAACGTAGGTTTTAAATGTATTTTGAAATATTCATTTTTAGAATGTGCTTTTAAATTTGAAAATATATTTTAAATTGAAAAAATCAAAATTCGTTCAAAAAAAGGGTGTGGCATAATTTTATATATATTTTTTAATAATTTTAATGAAAATAATTTAGGATTATCAGGTTTTATGAAGAAGTAGGAAGAAGAAAAATGAGGTACAGAAAGAAACATTTGGTTCTTTGTGCTCAATCTCAACCTTCTAGGCTAACAATCCAAAGAGGCCGAGGTCGGTCGAGCCGTTGAGCTTGTAGGCTAATTCTGTAATGTTTCGTCATGGGTAATTGCTATTTGGACCTGTGGTTTCTTCCTACAATTTCATACTGTTGGAAAAATCTGAATATTTTTGGATCTAAAAACATATTTTATTTAGAAATGTATTCTAAGTAACATACTTTGAAAATGTATTCAAATTATATAATTCAAAATATATTTTTAAATCTAAACATGTATTTTAGATTTTTGGATTATCCTGAAAATATATTTTGGATTTTACATTTCAAAATCCATTTTTAAATTACACAATCACAGTATAAATTAGTTGGTCCAAACCCAATCAAGGAAAAAAAGGTATCCCTCATTGTTGTTGAGCTTACGCCTCTACTTGCTGTCGTAAGGCCCTGTTCTTTTGAGTGGATTTGAGAGGATGAATTTGAGGGAATTTGAGAGGATTTGAAGATAATTTTTTGTCGTTTATTTGAGTGAATTTGGAGGTAAATGAGAGTGAATTTGGAAATAAAATTTGTGAGAATTAGTATAGAATTGTATTGACATGACAAATTAAAAAAAATTATTTCCAAATTCACTCTCATTTACCTTCAAATTCACTCAAATAAACGAAAAAAAATTATCTTCAAATCCTCTCAAATCCCCTCAAATCCATCCTCTCAAATCTACTCAAAAGAACAGAGCCTAAAGGAGATTGCAATTAGAGGTGTCATTTCAACCCCTGGCCCATGGGTTGACCCTAACCCCTTTTAAAATTAAGCCCCAATTTTCTAGCCCCCTTAATAGGGGGCTTTTTAAAAGCCCCAACCCCTAAAGCCCCACGTAAAGTGGGCTGGAGTAGGGTTAGGATGGGGCTAGCCCCCAAACTAAATTAATTCACTTTTAATATTTTTTAGTTATTTCTTTTATTTACTTTACAAGTTCAATAACTTTCAAAATTTACATGATATTTAATATCTTTTTAATTAAATATAAATGTATAAATATTGATTTTATAAAAACTTATTTAAAATAATTTTTTAATTATAAGTATATTTTAAAATATAATTTTATTATTTTGGAAAGTTAAAAAAGAAAATTTTTATTATTATTTTTATTTAAAGAAAAAAAAAAATTCAAAAAATAAATTATAAAAGTAACACAGTTGAAAATTCGATTTTTCAATAATCGAATTCTGATATCTATATAAATATTTGAAATATTAATTATGGATAGATTTTAAATTTAAATCTACTGATTGGATAAATTTTTAATATCGGTGTAAAATTTTTATTTTGTATAGTTTGTCATAAAATTCTTTTGTTGAATGTTTTGTATATATATTATATATATATGTATATATACACATTAAAAAATTAAACCACAAACTTTGTAAAGTTTAAAATTAATTTCACGTAATAAAAGAACTAACTTTTTAGTGAAAATTCTTGTTAGGCAAAATTCTTATAAATATCATATATGTCGTATACAAGATCTAGATGTAATCCTAGTGGTTATAAAATCATATTTTTTCTAACCTTTTAGATTAAATTACTATTTTAAAAATCATGCTTATCTTTATCCAACAAAGATCATTTTATTAAATTATTTATCATAATTGAGCCGATTGTAATAAAAAAATAATTAAATAATAGATACAATATTTTTAAATAAATATAATGTTATAATTTATAATACTAAAATTCAAAGTATTATTGTATTAATTATTAACATAAAAATAAATAAAAATTATAATAATTATAATAATAAATAAATTACATCATGTCTCTTAATAGAAACTAATAAAAAAGACACAAATAAATATAATATAAAATATATGAAAAAGACATAAAAATATATAAATTTATGTAATGAATAAATAATACGTTTCATAAAATTTTTTTTTAAAAGAATATAACTTTGTAAATAATAAAATATTAATTTTATTAAATTGGAAAATTAAAAAAGTTATAAGTCAAAATTTTAACATGTTCACACCAATTAAAAATAATGTAATTTTGATCACAAATCTAATCGAATGATATTGATTTAAACTAGTGACAAATAGATTATCATCAATAAATAAATTCGTTAGTCCATCAAAATTTTACATATTAAATTAAAGTTTTTAACTTTTAAACCTATTTTATGTGGATATCTCTGAATCGTCAAATTTACAAACCAAAATTAGATGAAAAAATTATCAAAATAAAATTTGAAAATTAAGAAAAATGTATAAAGCATTATTATTAAACTAATTAATATAGAAACAGTTATGAAGTAGAAAAATTAATTTTATTGGTAAAAAAATATAATTATACATGAATCAATTATGGTATAAGTTATTACTAACAAAGATAAATGAAAGCTGGATAAAAAATACATATGATTTGTGATTACTTGTATGTGATATTATGTTTCTAGACGTTAAATTTGTAAAAAGGAAAGCCCAGGGCTGGCCCGGCCTATAGGGCTTTAAGGGTTTTTAGCCCTGTGGGCTTTTTTAATAAAGAGTATTTGGCTCTGTGGGCTTTTGGTCCAAACACACATGGGTTAGGGCCAAATCTTATTAAAGGGGCTCATTTGACAGCTCTAATTGCAATTAAAGAGAGTGTTGCTTCCTTCACTATGCACAACTTTCCCTCCATTGCTTCCACCGGTTTCTTTCACTAATTAATTAAGTTCGTATAAAGTATGTTGATAAAAGTTTAGGTGGAATATGATGCCATTTTTATATACTTATATATATAGTAAATATGGAAGATAATCACATCTAATAAACTCCATCTCAAATCACCATGTAGGTGACTTCGGTTTCCTAATAAATAGTGTTAAAAGATAATATTGACCAGCGGTTGAGAAAACTAAATGAATTACTTTTGAGGCAAGAAATTATTTTAAAAGGTTGGTTTTATTGAATGGATGGAGAAATATAAATGTGAGGATTGTGAGAAATTAATGGTATTTTTGTAAAGGAGTTTAGGTTACTCCACATTTCTAAGTGTATTTCTTAAGTACTATAATATAAAGTTTATTTTAAAAGGTAAATCCAGTTTATTAAAACAATGAAAATTTAACTCGAAGTTTAAAGATGAAAATATTTTTCATTTAGCTAGTGTTTTTGTAAGGTTGAGATTAAACCTTAATTATTAAACTTCACTATTTTTTTTATCAATTTCTGATTATCTAGTTCTAATGTTCCCATCTATTTCTATTAAGCTTAATCCACCTATTATTTATAAAAGACATTTTGATGTTTAAGTAATTGTTCAGTTAAAGTTGATTACAATAAATGTGATAGGTTAAAAAATATTAAATACTTCACCTATATATTATATTTATAGACCCTGAATGAACTTTTACTCAATGATGACCCAATAAGATTGTATAGCTATAATGCATGTAAAAAAGAATGTATGAGCTAACTTGATTGATACACTTCTTAATATTTAAGGAAAGACAAAATATGGAGTGAATGCTCATTTAGATTTTCTTGAAATAAATCACTATAGTTTGTTGTATTTTAATCATAGTCCATTGTTTTAAGGTTTAATAATTATTGTATTTCAAATTTAGGTGTCACCAGCAACTAGTGGTTTCCCTGAATGATAAAATTGTATGTTTTGCTTATTGCACAAGTGTCCCCACAAGAATCTCAAACAAGTATTACATTGGTAAGAATCTCAATCTTATGAACATTCTTTCTTATATAAGCGTATTCTAACTAATTCCCTTTATCATAGTACAATTGTTGGACATACTATGTTGATAGGCAAATCAACTAGTACAACTAAAAAGTTAACATGGTTGTCACTTAAGGTTAACTATTTTGGTGTAATTATAATTGTTTGATTCTTTTTCTTCGACAATTATTTTTAATTGTAGTGTAATAAATAAACTAACTCATATGAGTGTGGTTACTATGTTGTGTAATGAATAACAAACATTGTTCGTGCTCGTATTACAAGTAATTAGAAAACGATAATAATTTAATTGATTCAAAGTACTTTGCAAGTTTTTCTTTTTATGACTAATTGAAATTATTGTCCTCAATAAAGATATTCAGCAATTTGATAAGTGCCCAATATAAGTTAATTTTAAGATTAATTTAACATTTATCCTATTTTGATTATGATAAATATATGTAGAAATCACCCCAATTTGACTTGCTTTGCAGGTTTTGATGATGACAAAAAGTTTGAGTGTAAAAGTAAAGGAAATGGAGGAAATCTAAACAGTTATGGACAAAATTGACATTAGCGCAACTGAGCAGTAATCTTGAGACTTGAGCAACATGAGAAAACCCACCTTAGAAGGAAACCTCAAGCATTAAACTTGAGGCTAAGCTATAGAGACTCCTCAAATAAGCTATCTTAGGTGCTACAAATCCAAAGACATGAGGTTTGAGCTATACAGAAAACCCACCTTAGAAGGAAACCTCTACAATTGATGCTACACTTGAACCGCTAAAGCCATGCCCTGGAATGTTTATAACAACATAGTTGCTCCTCTAGATTTTAAAAGACTTCTGGACAAACTTTAGAGAGAGACTTTTTAGAAAGTTTCTTAGACACTTTCCTTTATACTTGAGAGAATATTATTAGAGGTTTAGGAGATGGTGAATACTCCTTGTATTGTATTCTTTCCATCCAATATCAGGTACTAAATCTCTTAGAGTGTTGAAGCAAAGATGTAACCCTTTGGAACTTTCTTTATGGGTACTGTTTTATCTATCAAAGTATGCTCTTAGAGTGTTAATCACTCGTTTTATTGCACTGGCTTAGGCTTAAGTGGTAATCGGTTCCAAGTTATGGTCCAACTAATTCTTTTCTTGCTTTTAGATGCTAGGAATAAATCTAAAGTTATAGTTGGTTATAGAGTTTTGATCTTAATAGAAATGATCCATTCAAGCTTCATTGAAGAGTCATACTAAGGTCAGGTTATTTTAGGCTCTAGGTGGCAAGAATGGACCTGAAGTTACATTCAAAGAGAACTCCCAAGACATGATTATTTGTGCCTTATAGATTATAGTTGAATCTTTACAAGAGAGACATAGTGGCAAAAATATAGTTTTAACACACCTTTATGATCATCTTGATGTCAACCCTTTTTAATCTCAAACTGTTTTGCAACATGTTATTTTGCCAAAAATAGCTTTCTTTTCTTAAATCAAATTTGTTTTCACACTTGTCATACACCTTAATGTTTTATTTTAAGTCAAGCTTATTTAAAACCTTGTGTATTTTGTTAAATCACTATGAATACGACACTTGTTGTACTACAAACTATCAAGCATACTTGCTGAAAAAAAATGATTTTTAGCACAATTCCACATTAATGCACAAGAATTCAATAGCGTGTGTAAGGGAATATTGTGCCAAATATATAGTTAAAATGTACAATAATTTGATCTAATTTACTTTGTAATCATTAGACGTAAAATATATTTTCTACATTATTTAAAGTACTATATGTATCTTGTGGTTTTTGTCTATATTTTGTTGTGGTTTTTGGCTATCCAGGTTCATTTTTATATGTAGGAAAAACCAAAACAAAAAATATATTAAAAGGTAACAATAGGCTTTAGTTATTATTAAAACTAAAGCATATTAAGAAGAATAGACTTCGGTTAATACATAACTAAAATATATTAAGAATAATAGGTTTAAGTTGAGAACCAGTGCCTATTTTCTTGATTTCTGATTTTAAATATTTTTGGACAATAATCAATAATAGGCTTCAATTATTTCGAAGAACCGAAGGATATAGTAATAATAAGCTTTGGTTATATGAAGAACCGAAACTTATTGTCTTGCTTTCTAGTTTTAAATATTTTGGAATTATTCTGAAGCATATAGTAACAATAAACTTCAGTTATACGAAGATTTGAAGTCTATTCCCTTATTTTTAGTATTAAATATTTTTGAATTATTTTGGACACTGATAAACAATAAGCTTCAATTATTTAGAAAAACGAAAGGCTAGGGATAATAAACTTCGGTTATCTTCCATAACCGATGTCGATCCCTTTGTTTTTTTATTTTAAAATTTTTTGAATTATTTCTGGTTTCATTTCATAAACTTATTCTTGAAATATATAAACTTTGGTTAAGAACGGGAACCCAAACCCTCCTTTTTTTTACTACTCCTTTGGTTGTAAAATCAGAGTATACCATAAAAGAAAACTAATGCCAAAGCCTGTCAATGTTTAAACAGGTAGGAAGATAAAGACAAAAGATAGATATTGAAACATGTAAGGGATGGTAACAAGACAGACATGTAGATACTTATCTCGTCTCTATATTCAATCGAAAAAAACCGAATATTATTTATATCTGTATCTAATCGATAAAAAGATTTTCTATTAAAATGAAAACGAATCCAAAGAGTACCAGAATAACGTACAATTGTGTGCACGAGGAGAATGAGAGCATATTGTAATGCCTAAAGACGACAAACTCTTAACTTATGAATAGCGTTCTAAAGTCAAACTTAGCAAAATTTAATTCAACAAAAGATAGTGATTTATGAACAACTCATTATTTTAAATAACGTAACAAAAGACAGTGTTTTCAACATTTTCAACTTTTTACTTTTCATGTCAAAGATTATCTTTGAATGTCTATCAGAGCAAGTGCGTAATAATTTTCTTCGCCCTTTTCCTTTGAAAATCAGCCTTTGATAGCAGAGTCCGTGGAAGTGTTGTTGCAAGCACTTGTATGTTCTTTCCCTAGGAAGAGATATCAAACATGGCTTCTTCAGCCACAATCAAGAAGCCCCATGCCGTGTGCGTACCACACCCAACACAAGGCCACATAAACCCAATGCTAAAACTAGCAAAACTCCTTCACTTCAAAGGCTTTCACATCACCTTTGTCAACACTGAGTATACCCACAAGCGCCTTCTCAAATCCAGAGGTCCTGATTCTCTCAAGGGTCTCTCTTCATTTCGCTTTGAAACCATTCCTGATGGTCTACCAGAGCCTGCTGTGGATGCCACACAAGATATACCTTCCCTGTGTGACTCCACCAGAAGAACTTGCCTGCCTCACTTGAATAACCTTCTCGCTAAAATCAATAGTTCAGATGCCCCTCCAGTCACATGCATAGTTGCTGATGGTGTCATGAGCTTCACTCTTGATGCTGCTGAAGAATTGGGTGTCCCACTGGCGCTCTTTTGGACCCCTAGTGCATGTGGGTTCATGTGTTATGTGCAATTTCAACAACTCATTCAAAAGGGCATAATACCTCTCAAAGGTAATTCAATTAGTTTGATTTCTGTCACAATTACAAACAGTTTGGTACTTTGCAACATGAGAATTTACCATATACACATGACTTTTGTTTTTGTATGTTTGGTGATATAGTTTGTATGAGTTTAATTTGTTGAATCATTATTCGTACGACTTGTAGATTCAAGTTCGATCACGAATGGGTATTTGGAGACTACGATCGATTGGATACCGGGAATCAAGGAAATTCGATTGAGGGATTTTCCCAGTTTCATTAGGACCACAGATTCAGAGGATTTTATGATTGAATTCCTACAGTGGGAGTGCGGGAGGGCTCGAGAAGCTTCTGCAATCATTCTGAACACGTTTGATGCTATGGAGCATGATGTTCTGGAAGCATTATCGTCTATTTTGCCTCCTGTTTATTCCATAGGTCCTTTGAATTTACTGGTGAAGGATATTGATGATGAAGACTTGAATGCAATTAGGTCGAATCTGTGGAAGGAGGAGTTTGAGTGTGTGGAGTGGCTTGACACTCGAGAGCCCAACAGTGTTGTTTACGTAAATTTTGGGAGCATCACGGTTATGACAAGTGAACAGCTAAATGAATTTGCATGGGGACTTGCTAACAGCAACAAGAGCTTTTTGTGGGTGATAAGACCCGATGTTGTTGGGGGTGAAAACGTTGTTCTGCCTCCAGAGTTCGTGGAACAAACCAAAGACAGAGGCATGTTGTCTAGTTGGTGCTCTCAAGAGCAAGTGTTGGCTCACCCAGCTGTTGGGGGATTTTTGACACACAGTGGTTGGAATTCAACTTTAGAAAGTGTGTGTGGAGGTGTGCCAATGATATGTTGGCCTTTCTTTGCAGAGCAACAAACCAATTGCAGGTTCTGCTGCAGAGAGTGGGGGATTGGGTTGGAGATTGAAGATGTTAAGAGAGACAAAATAGAGAGCCTTGTGAAGGAGTTGATGGATGGTAAAAAGGGTAGAGAGATGAAGGAGAAAGCTATGCAATGGAAGGATTTGGCTGTAAGTGCTGCTTCTGGTCCTTATGGATCTTCATTTCTTAATTTAGAGAATATGATTCGAGAAGTTCTTGTGAGAGGAAATGTTAAAAACTAGTGTAAGAAGATTTTTAATATTAACTTACTCCTTCACCACACGACCATATCTATTTACCAGTATGTTAAACAATGTCTAGTATCCTTTCCATCTATTCCTTTCACTTTTCTTGGTTCCTCCATATGTAACTCCTTTGTAATTTCCTTGAATTATTGTTTTCTTGAAGCTTCTCAATTCTGATTTATGTTTTAAAGTGATTATTCTACTGTGATTTCCAGTTCTGCTGTTTGGAGTCCATTTGGTTTTTTTGGTAAGAACTTTACTCGTTTAAAAGTTCAAATTTCAACTCCAAACGGGTCTCTGGTGAATAAAACATATCAATGTATATCTGTATACATCATCGTTGCTAACGTTTTTGTACCTTTTTTTTTTTAATTTCCTTTAAGCTTAAACAAAAATATATATGTTCGATGATCACCTGCGAAACCGGGTATAAAGTCTATCGTGGATGTGTATCGGTGGAACTTGAGTTGGGCAACTTACATTGAAAAATTTTTGTGTTCTATTATTAATGCTATTCTTAGTTTATCACCATAGCTATTATCACCATAGCTATTAATGCTATTCTTAGTTTATTAATACTATTTTGTACGAAAAAAAAGCAGAAAAAGCTGCTGCTTGCACAGAAAAAGTAGAAGAGAAAGAAAAATAATTAACGCTGTTTGTACAGATTTAACGGAAGGGATTTCATTGATATAAATTTTATCAAGTAAGGACGTAATTGACGCACTTTTTAAAGGATGGACTAATTTGACATTTTCGAGCAAAACTGGGGACAAAATAGGGTATTAAACCTAACATCTATTTGTCAAGCATGTAAATTTTATACAAGTCTTAGTAGATGAACACTACAGAGGGAACGTAAAAATTATTACAATATATATTTGGTGTTGATGTATGTGACAAATTATTTCAAGTTTTTTTTTTCAAACCAACAATACAAAGACAAAGAAACAATCTTCCTTTAGCTAAAAATCTCACTTAAAATATTAACTAACGCTTCAATTTCAAGTTTACTGAAACAATGTTATTAGAATTAATCAAATATGTAAGTAATTGTCTGCTTTTTAGATTCTTGTTTACGTGGCAAATTTGTTTTTAAAAGATTTTTGTAAGATAAGAGAGAATAATGCATATAGGTTGTAATATCCTTTTAATTATTTATTTATTTAAAATAAAAAACTATAATTTACATTTTGTACTGTATGGATACCCGTGAGGCCAATGGACCAGGTGGGCAAGCAATTAACGTCTCGGTAATCGGTTAATAAAGATAGTCGTTGAGGTAATTAAATGGTAATCAATAATAATAACAACCATTGATTTAAGCGTAAGCTCATTTTAAATATATGTTTGACAGGAGAGTCAAGTAATGGGTTCTGAGTACTCATTTCTGTAAAACATTATTACGCAAAGTTACTGACTTGAGCGGTGGAGTTTCTTCTGCAGGCACCCTCCCTCACGGCTAGGACAAGAAGAAGAGAGAGAACAACGTAAATTAGATGATGGAGCGGACAATTTCGAATGCTTTTAGTAAGGGATCTCAACATGCTGATAGGGTTATCGTTCCCAAAGAAAGCCCTCAGAATATTATTGTGCAATTTGCTCGATGTTGTGGTTAGCAAGCGGTTCTCAAGTTTGCTCAGTACATATCATGCCATTGTTGGAAGGCACACTCCTATTACTTGTACCAATAAGCTCCAAACCTCTTTTAGCAAGCCTCGCCTTCTTATGCTCGCGGATAAGAACAGGTCATCAACCTTTAAGGAAGGAGATAAGAACTGCTAAGGAAGGAGATAAGGAAGAAAAGGTCTGCGGGTATTGCTCAAGAAAACCTTGGTCTCCCTCTTGCTCGGTTAGTTTGACCGCATATGTTCAGCCTTGTCAGATTTTAATAGCTTGGCTCTCGTTTGAGCCTCAACTACGCACATACTCTTGTTTAGTGTATCTCGAGCGGTGCCTATCCATATTGTCACGGTCAACCTCTTCATCTATTTTGCAGGTCATAATGCAGTAAAGCACTAATGTCTCAGCCATGACAGTTCAAATTCGAATTGTTATTTTTCATCAATGCAGATACCAGGATCTTGCATACAAGCCACTTGACCAACTTTGAGCAACCGCTCGGTGAGGAACGTTCTTCGTGAATTCTCACCCGAGTCTCTTCGACCAAACAGTTTCGCTTGCTTGGCCATCAGACCTTATAGCATAAGCTATTTTGATATTAAATTTCTAAAATTGTAAATACATTGGTTTGATTGGCTACACTTTTTTCTCATCATTTAAATTTGAGTTGCTATTTTTCTTCAGTACAGATGACAAGACTCTGTATGTAAACCACTTGGCCAAAAAGAGCTTGCCACTCAGTGAGTAACCTTTCATAGCTCTCACTTGAGCCTCTTCAACCTAGGGAATGCTTTTATAGCTACTAGCGTCCTCCGCTCGGTAAGGAATGCTTTCGTAGCTCTCACCTGAGCCTCTTCGACCTAAGGAAGGCTTTCGTAGCTCCTATACTCCGCCGCTCGGTGAGAAACACTCTTCGTGAACTCTCACTCGAGTCTGATGGAAGACCATCAAGGAATCACATTGGACCTCTTACTAGAGCCATGGCAAAGAAGATTCAAAAAGTAGAAGGATCACTGATAACAGTTGAAAAACTGTTATTTTCATGCTTAAAATTGAAACAAAAAGCAACCTTTACACTTAGAAACTAGCTTGAAATCATGCTTTTATCCATATTTTCAGAAATAAGAGAGCTGGACAGGTTTATGCTTGATTTCAGTGTTTTTGTGCAGGTTTTAAGGTGAATTTAGTGAAAGAAGTGAAGAAGGAGAGAGATGGAATAAAAAAAGTCAACCAGAAACCAGAAAAGTCAATCAGTCAATCAGTCAACCAGAAAAGTCAACCAATCAACCAAAAAGTCAACCAGTCAACCAGAATACGAAAAAAGTCAACCAGACGAGTTTTGGGCCAGTTTCACCCCTTTGAAGGAGGATCTTGGATGCTCAGGCTATCTCTACACCTTTCTAGGGTTTTATCTTTCATTCTTTCATTATTGTTCATCTAGGTTCACCATGAATATGGTGAACTAAACCCTGTATGTTTGTTGGGGAATCAATGTAATCTTTTGAAGCTCTCATATATGGAATTTGTGCTTGCATCTTAATCTAAGATTTATGCTTTCCTTCATCATTAGTTAGGGTTTTTCCTCTTTGCCTAATGCTTGCTTTGTTTAACTCATTCAATGCATGATTATTGATTTTGTCGATACGGGAACGTACGAGGAAGTCTAGATCCGGGGAATTACTCCCAATATTATATTGGTTGTCGTTAAGCTCCTATGCTAAGAGAACTAATTATTAGGAATGCTAGGAATCGTATGAACTAGTAATTAGGGATAGGCCTTCTTGACAAGGTAATTTAGAGAGTGGCATTAACAATGATGATTTGAATGTTGAATTCCTAAAATATATGAGAGTGGATAAGATGAAATTTACCCCCAACAACATATTCATATATATATTTCATTGAAAGTGCTTGTCTTTTGCTTTTGCCATTGATCAAAATCTCATGCATACATGTTTATTTTCTCTTTTGCATAGTACAATCCAATTATTTTGTTCTTAAGTCTTAGCTAATCAAAAACATCACATAACTAAACTAGGTCGTGAGTCCTTTGGGAGAACGATATTTGGTCTTACCGAGTTTATTACTTGAAACGATTCGGTCATACTTGCCGATTGTTCAACAAGTTTGTGACATCATATTTTGGTGATCATAAATTTGTCCATCAAGTTTTTGGCGCCGTTGCCGGGGACTCGTGGTTTAACTAGTTAATTTGTGTGATTATTGATTATCTTTGACTTTAATTTTGAATTTCTGTTTTTATTTTCGGTTTTTATTTGATTTAGTTTTATTTTATTTGATTTTATTTGATTTGATTTGATTTGATTTTATCTTATTGATTTGATTTGATTTGATTTGATTTGATTTGATTTTATTTTATCTTATTTGATTTGATTTGATTTTATTTGATTTGATTAGATTAGATTAGATTTGATTTGATTTGATTGATTTGATTTGATTTGATTTGATTTGATTAGATTAGATTTTATTTTATTTTATTTTATTTTATATTATTTTATCTTATCCTCTGAATCTTTTATCTTCTGAATCTATATCTTCTCCTATATCTTTTTGTGCTAACAAATCTTTTCTAGGGTTTTGTTTTCTTGTGCATGCAGGAAGCAATTAGAACAAGGAGCAAGAAAACAACAGAACCTCTGCTTGAAGGTCTAGACGAGAGTAGACGGAGGAGAAGAATCCGAACATCTAGAGAACTTTTCCCTTCTCCAGAAACTCTCTTACAATCATCACCACAAGGTTCTGTTCATAGCACAGAAAATATGGAGAACAACAATGTTAGAAGAACTCTTGCTGACTACACCAATATAGCTGGACCTCAGCACTTTAACAGTATAGCTAGACCTAGAGTCAATGCAGCTAATATGGAGGTCAAACCAGCACTGATTCAACTGGTGAAAAGCAACCAATTTAATGGGTTATCTCATGAAAGCCCATATGAGCACCTCACTACCTTCAATGAGATTTGCAACACAGTCAAAATTAATGGGGTGCCAGACGAAGCTATCAAACTTAGCTTGTTTCCTTTCTCATTGGGAGGCAATGCTAAGCTTTGGTTGAATTCTTTCCCAGAAGAAAGTTTCACAGAGTGGGAAGCAGTGGTAAAATTTTTTTTAAACAAGTACTTCCCACAATCTAAGGTGACAAAAGGCAAGCAAGAGATTTCTTCATTTAAGCAGGGTATGGAAGAATCACTGGGGCATGCATGGGACAGATACAAAAGCTTGCTAAGAAAAAACACCCACGCATGGCTTTGAAGATCAGGAAGTAGTCTTAACTTTCCTTGGAGGGCTTGGTTCACAAACCAAGATGATGCTGGACGCCTCAGCAGGAGGCAATATTAAATGGAAAACTCCAGAGGAAGCAACAGAGATTATAGAAAACATGGCTACTAGTGATAATGAGCTACACAGTGAGAGAGGAGCTCCTATGCAAAAAGGAGTTCTCCAATTACGGACACATGATGCCCTGCTAGCTCAAAACAAAATTCTAACTCAACAGCTGGAGACTCTGACCAAAACTCTTGCACAATTACCCAAAGAGTTGAAAACTGTTGCACAGGTACAAACCCAGTTGTGCGAATTGTGTGGAGGCGACCATATCAATGGTCTATGTGCCTTTCCAGTTGAAGCCGTAGAGGATGTAAACTACATGACCAATCAGTACCGTCAAGGAAGCTACAATCAGGGGTGGAAACCTCACCCAAGTATTGGTCAAGGGCAAACTAGGCAAGCTGGTCAATATAATAAGCAGCAGCAGTAACCCACCTTATGGCAACAGTTATCTATGCTTAATGAAAGATCCATGAGGATGGAGGAAACTCTTAGCAATTTCATACAGAAAACTGAGTCTACCCAAAAGAGCACTGAAGCTGCTATCAAAAATTTGGAGACTCAGATGGGACAGATCACCAAATAGGTGGAAGAAAGGCCAAATAGAAATTTTGGGGCTAATACTGAGGTTAACCCCAGAGAAGAGTGCAAGGTGGTAGAGAGTGTTGATGATGAGAAATTTGAGTTAGATACAGAAGAGAGAAGAGAAATAGAGAGCAATAGCACTTTTCCTTTTCCAATCCATCAAGGGAAACAACTGGACTTCACAGAGTTATTCAACATGGTGGATAATGATGCACCTTGGGAACAGATTCTGCAACAGATTACGGTTTACACTAAATCTAATGAAGAAATCTCTACAAAGAAGAGACGTAGAGATGATGAGGCAAAAGAGTGTATAACTGTTAAAACAGAGTCATTCCCTCCTAAAGCAACAGACCCAGGCAGTTTTTCTATCCCTTGTACCATAGGGAAGAAAAGGGTGAAGAAAGCTCTTCCTTGATCTAGGTTCAAGTGTTAACTTGATACCTTACTCTTTACTGGAGCCAATCGGCAATGTTAATGTGAAACCTGTAAAGATTAATCTAGTAATGGCCGATGGATCTTCAAAGGAGCCATGTGGGATTGCAGAGGACATTATAGTTTGTGTTGGCAAACTTCAGTTCCTTGGCAGACTTTGTGGTGATGAAGATGGAGACAGAGAAGATACCTATCATACTTGGAAGACCGTTTATGAAAACGGCCAGAGCTATCATTGATGTAAATGAAGGTATAGTAGTGCTCCAGGACAGAGAGGAGAGAGTGGTTGTAGACGTCTTCAAAGATGAGACGCAAGCACAGGAGGATGAAGCTAGTTATAAAGCTGCATTTCAAGATTCACCCATGACTAGCCATAAAGATGAAAATCTCAAGGTTGCAGGTAACCATTGTTTGTTGTTTCAGGTACACAAGGAAGAAAAGATTGGAAGAGGAGGAGAAATTCCTGGTGACTGGGAGAAAAGAAGACTCCAACTTGGCACACCTGTAAGAATCAAGAACAAGTTGTGGGTTGTGAAGGGCTTTAAAGAGAAGGAGATGATAGAGATAGAGTCTCCACATTCTAGAAGGACCAAAACAGTTCACAGGAAACAGCTGAGGAGTTGGTGGGATGACAACATCAACTATAAAGAAGGAACTTGAGCTTTACTGGGTCAAGCTAATGACGTTAAAAGAGCGCTTGCTGGGAGGCAACCCAGTGATTTAAAAACTTTTAATTTTATTTTGGTTTGTAATTTTTAATCTGTTGAACATGATTTTGTGAATATTTTGCTGAACATAGCATCTACTGATGGATGCTAGGTGGTTAAGTATCTACTGAAGGATACTAAGTGTGTAACACCTACTGATGGGTGTTGATGAGAAAATTTTGCACCTACTGATGGGTGTTGGTAAGTTTTTAACACCTACTGATGGGTGTTAGTGAGATTTTAAACACCTACTGATGGGTGTTGGTGGATTTTGGGTCAGGCTCGTGACGTTAAACAAGCGCTACCTGGGAGGCAACCCAGTTGATTGATTGTTTTTGTTTGTTTTATTTTAGTTAGGGTTTGCATAAGTATTTTAAACATTGAATTGCAGGGAACCAGTGAGGGGCATGTCTAGGAGGCACGTAGGTTAAGAAAAGAAGGAGAAGAGCACTTCACGAAAGTGCCGCTGAGCGGGAACTTACTGCTGAGCGGTACTCTCGCAGATGGGCTTTAGTTTCCCCTTAGCGGGATCCGAGCCCATTAGGGTATTTTTATACCCTAAGATGCGCAAATGCGTTTATTTTCAGGCTCTTCTCTGCACACACACTCCTACATACCTTTTCAAAGGTTCTCTACAACTTTTCCCTCATCCCTCTTTAGAAAATCTCCCTTCCACTCACTTGCTCACTAGTTTTCCATCTAAGTTTGGGGTTGGGAGAGAGCATCATTGAAGGGGCTGATTTCTTCATTGTGGTTTACTAATGCTTAACAATGTATCTTTTGGTTTTGTGAATTATGTTTGATGTAGGGATGGCCTCCTCATCGGGCAAAAAGAATCAAGACTAGAAGATCCAAGAAGAGGAAGATACAGAGGACAGCTCAGATTGATGAGGAGCTGAGATAGCATTTACGGATGAATGCTATCATATGCTTATGTTTTGTTGGTTTAAGTTTTCTAAACTTATTTATTTTTTGTTTTAGATTAGGGTTTGATGTACTCTATTGGAAACATGGTTTGTTATGATGGTTTGCTATTAACTGTGATTGTGTGATAAGTAATGCTTGATGATGATTAGTGATTGATTGATGTTGAGATAGATGTGCACATTAAAATGCTTATACAGGTGATTCACAAGCTTTGTGAACAAATGCAGGATATTATGATTGTGATTGTGAAATTAAGCAGGATGTGTATGTCAAATGTGAATGAGCTTATATGTGAGGTTTTGAGCTCCAGAGTTTTTGTATGATTGAATGCTATTACTTTGAAAGCATGAATGACTTTGCCCAGGTTTTCTATGATTGAATCAATTGCTTGTTTTGCATCATGTGATCAAGGCCGTTTGTTGGAACCCTTTTTATTGGCCAAATTCATAAAGTTAGCCCACTAAAAGAGAACACTTTGTGTTCTATCCTTTGAACCCTTAGCCTTGAACATACACTGAAACCCTTGATTGAAAATCTTTACCTTGAGTTAAGTAGAAGATCTTGTGTGGTATTGTTAAATGTTCAAGTTTGGGGTTGTTGGGAAAACATGAAAAAGGAAAAGCATTGAGCTAAGAGCTAAAAAGTAAGAATATGCAAAGAAAAAAAAAGAAAAAGAAAAGAAAAGAAAAAGAAGCAAAGCTCAATGCAAATGCAAAGGCAAGTTGGGAAGAATAAGAAAATTGTGTTGTTATGATTCTCTTAACTCAAGGATTTTGTGATCCAGAAAAACCAATTTTCTTGTTAGCCCAGCCACATTATAAGCCATTGAAAAGTCCTTGTGATGATGCATGCTTGTGAATGTTTTTGATTGTGGTAAAATGAAAGGCAAAGTTGATTCATGTAACATTGTGATAGTGGAGTGAATGAGTGAAACACTTTACCTCTTATACACTTGTGTGTTGAGTGAAACACTTTACCTAGTGAGGAAATATTCCATAAGCACATGAACATCCATGCTTAATTGATTGATCATTCATGAAAAATAGCATTTGTTGGAATTTAAATGACTTTGTGAACACTAAAGCATGTGCACATCTTGATTGAACTCTTGGTCATAAGTTTGAGTGAAGTTGTTACTTATCTTGAAAAAGAGGATTTTTGAATGAGTGAACCATCATATGAATTGGTTGAAGATTGAGTTACATCTTGTTTGCTTGAGGACAAGCAAAGTTCTAAGTTTGGGGTTGTGATAACAGTTGAAAAACTGTTATTTTCATGCTTAAAATTGAAACAAAAAACAACCTTTACACTTAGAAACTAGCTTGAAATCATGCTTTTATCCATATTTTCAGAAATAAGAGAGCTGGACAGGTTTATGCTTGATTTCAGTGTTTTTGTGCAGGTTTTAAGGTGAATTTAGTGAAAGAAGTGAAGAAGGAGAGAGATGGAATCAGAAAAGTCAACCAGAAACCAGAAAAGTCAATCAGTCAACCAGAAAAGTCAACCAGTCAACCAAAAAGTCAACCAGTCAACCAGAATACGAAAAAAGTCAACCAGACGAGTTTTGGGCCAGTTTTATGCGATTTTATGATCTATTTGGGCCTGGACCCGTTTTCTATTATTTTTATGTCCTATTTAAAGACCTAGATGTCTTAGGGTTGGGATTTTTGGCAGAAAGAAAGCAAACACTCTCTCTTCCACCCCTTTGAAGGAGGATCTTGGATGCTCAGGCTATCTCTTCACCTTTCTAGGGTTTTATCTTTCATTCTTTCATTATTGTTCATCTAGGTTCACCATGAATATGGTGAACTAAACCTTGTATGTTTGTTGGGGAATCAATGTAATCTTTTGAAGCTCTCATATATGGAATTTGTGCTTGCATCTTAATCTAAGATTTATGCTTTCCTTCATCATTAGTTAGGGTTTTTCCTCTTTGCCTAATGCTTGCTTTGTTTAACTCATTCAATGCATGATTATTGATTTTGTCGATACAGGAACGTACGGGGAAGTCTAGATCCGGAGAATTACTCCCGATATTATATTGGTTGTCGTTAAGCTCCTATGCTAAGAGAACTAATTATTAGGAATGCTAGGAATCGTATGAACTCGTAATTAGGGATATGCCTTCTTGACAAGGTAATTTAGAGAGTGGCATTAACAATGATGATTTGAATGTTGAATTCCTAAAATATATGAGAGTTGATAAGATGAAATTGACCCCCAACAACATATTCATATATATTTCATTGAAAGTGCTTGTCTTTTGCTTTTGCCATTGATCAAAATCTCATGCATACATGTTTATTTTCTCTTTTGCATAGTACAATCCAATTATTTTGTTCTTAAGTCTTAGCTAATCAAAAAAATCACATAACTAAACTAGGCCGTGAGTCCTTTAGGAGAACGATACTTGGTCTTACCGAGTTTATTACTTGAAACGATTCGGTCATACTTGCCGATTGTTCAACAAGTTTGTGACATCATATTTTGGTGATCATAAATTTGTCCATCAATCACCTAACACTTTACTTCTATGGAAGGTTACTTATTAAAATCCTTCTTCTCTTGACTAAAACATTTATATTATTGTTTTGTAGGGTCTAATAAAGCTTAAAGACCATGTTTGAGCCACCTAAGAAGCTAAATAAGCCAAGGAAAGCAAAGGAGCTAAAAAGGGGAGAAAATGAAGTGCTTACGGATTGGACAATTTGGCTTCTGGAATGGAAACACAAAGCTTTTGGCTTCCGAATTGAAGCTCGCACCCAGCCCAAACCCTGCGTGGCCCAGCGTCTGCGAGTGGGTTTCTTCCATGTGACTTGGCTGACGTGGAATACAACATGGATCTTTCTTGTTCGAATGGAGAGCGTCTTCTACACGAAATACTTTGCATTTAGGAGGAAATTTAGGTCAGAAACATAGCTCATCTTCACCTATAAATAAGAGAGCCATGCCTATGTAAAACTTCACTTTTGAGCTTAGTAAAATGCTGCTGAAATTGTTTTCCAGCCCTATTGCTCTTAAGTCACTCTTGATTTTCGACTTCTTCACCTTTACTCTAACTTCCTTCCTTAGTAGGAAGGCCCTCTGAGCTGTGAGGCCTCATACACACACTTCTCTTCACCTTAAACACTTCAACCACCTCATTTACTTTCATTATTCCGCTGCACCTACCTCCATTGTTGTACTACTCTGGTTTAGAGCTCCTGCTTGCGTGAATCCAACTGGGAGTAGTTTCTATCAAGTGGTATCATGATCTTAGGTCGTCCACGCACCAAGAGATAAGCTATTTCCTCCATTTTCTATTTCATTTCTGTTCTAGTTGTTCATTCTATTTCTGTTTTTCCAGTTTCTGTTTTAAATGTCTTTTAATTTTGTTGTGCTATTTCCAATCAATGATTTCGTGTTTCCAGTGTGTGAGCATGTTTACTTTTTATTTTAAACGGTGAATCATTCTTGTTTGTGTCAATTCTAACTTCATTTTTCATTTTCAGTATTGTCTTAGTCATGTGCACTTTGTTGATGCAATTTTAGTTTTGTTTCTGTTTTGGTATCCTATTCTGCTGAGTTTATTGTGATTTTCTTGAGTTCAAGTGCTAGAAAAGTTATATATCTACCAATACAGGCAATGAAGACTTATTTTAGCCTTGGGTATACAAGCTGAAGCACCAAAAAGCAAATCTGGTTTCATTTCAGTTTTGAATTCTGATGCAAAATTTTGTTTCTGGTTTTAAATCCTTAAACATGTTTCTAGTTAATTTTCTTTGATTCTAAAGATTTATACAAATTTTGTTGATGATATTGAATGATGCTAAAAGTGTAGCAGACCTTTACAAGCAATAAAATGCAATTTGCATAGCTTGGTTGCTCACAATAATAGCATTCCACTGTTTTAGATTTTGCTCTAAGTTTTCACCGTGCTAAGTGTCTTTGATTTGTCCATTCTGAGTTTTGTCATGCTAAGAATCTCAATTCTAGCTTAGTTCCATTGTGTGGTATCTTCTTGAGTCATTTTCTTGTCCAACCCTTGAATCCTTGAAAAACTGATTTTGGGTGGTTTATTGGTGTATTTTGCTGCATAAATTGGCTATAGCAAGGTTGATTTTCGAATCTTGTTGTTTCTGTGCTTTTGGAAAGATTGAGCAAGTCTAAATTGATGTTTGAAAGTTGCTAGCACTGTTTATTTGGTCAAATTTTAGCCTCTATGCAGATTTACCTATTAAACCCTCACTTTTTGAGTTAAAAAGGGAAGTGGACAAGTGATTTTGAGTTTTAAAGAATTTCCGAGATGTTTAAGAGTTTGAACACACTCAAAATCATCAATTAAAGTTGTTTGGTCACTCACATGAGCTGCTAAATCACTTCCACTCGTTTTGGGTTTAAAACCCCAATTTCAATACACTTTTTCAGGTGCAGATTTTACTTTCCAGCCACTGTTTGAGATATTCTTTAATCAACTGCTTTTCTGGATTGGTAAAAGCTGGTTCAATGTTTGAAAATGAAAATAAATGATCAAAATAAGTATAATCAAGTGATAAAAAGCTTATAGAACCTTACAGTCCATTTTAGAGGCCCAAAAACTCAAAAACTCAAAATTTGAAATTCATTGGGGCATTTTATCAAACACCTTGGTAAAATATCAAACAGTTTGGTCTGGATGAGTTTTTGATCTGCGATTTCATTTTTTATTGCTTTCTTAATCTATTCTAGTGCCTTTATTAGGTTCCTTTTGAGTTCTTGCTATTATTCCATCCTTGTTTCCATTTGATTTCCTCATTCTTGGCTTCCAAGTTGTCAAAAATTCAGAAAAATGGTTTGAAATTCTCGTGCAGTTTGCTAATTCTGTTTGGTGTGTTTTGAGTTGAATCTTGAAGTGCTGTGATAGCTATTGTGAGGCATCCAGAAGTAGAAACCTTCACCTACTAAGGTAGCATCTTTGGAAGTGGAAAGGGAGCTGAAGTGGAAACAGAAAGGGTGCTTTTGAGCAGCTGTAATCTTGCTCTTCCAGTAGCTAAAATACACCAGAAAAGCTTGCTTTGCATTATGTTTTGGAGTGGCAAACAACAACAGCCAAAGTTTGAAGCTGTTGAGATTGTTGATAGGGAGAGCACTAGTTTAGCTAAACCTACAATCTCAGAGCTTCTGGTTTTTGTGATGACAACACATAATTAATATAACATGTATTTATGTCTTACATGTTCACAAGTTTCATTTTTATGATTATTTGAGAACATGTTTGAGTTGATTATGTCATTGCTGCAATTCATTGTGATTTACATGAGATCTTATTTGTGAATGCATGACATATATTTGAGCAAAAGAAAAATCACATGGACTTTTTGTTGAACTTGTAATATGTGGCAAAACAACAGTTTTAAGTCGACTTCATTATGAAGTAAGTCGATTAAAACTTGTGGCTTTGGACAAACTTTTTCAAAGTGTGCTGTGAGGATTTTTGAAGAGAAAGTTTATCAAAACTTTGTTTAACTGAGTTGTATAGTCGATTACATGCAACTTGCATTCGACTAAGTCTGTTACAGTTTTGAAATTTTGTTAATGTTTGAATTAAATGTTACAACGACTATATTTTTAAATATGTTGACTAAGCATTTATTGTGATTCGACTGCATTAATTGTTCATTCAATTAACTACATTGATTGCTACTAATTGTTATAACTGTTTTGTTATATTCGACTACATTAGTAGCAAAGTCGATTAAAATGCGTCAGAATTGCGAATTGCTATAAATTGACGCGAATTTGATTTCTGCAAGAACTTTTGTGATTCTAACGATTTGATTGATTTCTTTCAGATTATTGATCAGAAATTGTGAAAGCTCCAAGAATTCATCAAGAAGACTGTGGTGTTGATCTTTGGTGATTGCTTGACGAGCAAGAATCTGTGTGCTCTTATTGTCTGATCAACCTGCACTTGAGGTGTCTATTTCGTGATCATTTTCTATCAATCTTGTGAAGATTGGAGTTTGCCCTGTTGTGATTACAGGAAGAGAACGTGCAACGTTCTGGACTTTGAGGATTGTTCAAAGTGATTAAAGACTGCAGGAGAGGGGACATCTTGCTGCTGTTCTTTGTTTGTATATGCCTATATTTTGATTAGAGGGTTAGAGAGGTTTTTTATATTTTTGACGTGGATGTCACTATAAAAGCCTTGTTGTAAAAACCTTGATCATTATAGTGCATTTGCTTCCTGTGGTGGAAGGACACTGGATGTAGACTTGGCCGAACCAGTATAAAACCTCAGCGTTTGATATTTCTATCCCTACTCTGTTACATTCAGTCGACTTTGTATTTTACTTATTCGATTATAATTCGCTGCACTACAAAGTCTTTTTCCTTGCGTTTCAATAAAGATTTAAAGGCATCTACTTTGCGAAAAAGATTTAAAGAAAACATTATTTTTGTGTTTCACCAATTCACCCCCCTCTTGGTATTGAAACTAATCCATTCTATTTTCAACGATTGGAACCAGAGCTGGTTTTCATAAGATATTTGAAAAACTACTCGATTACGTTTTTTGTTAAATTGACTGATTCCTCGAAAATGGCTGTTAGTTCTCAAACGTTTGGTGAAGGTGCGTCAACAAATAGACCACCACTATTTGCTGGTGAAAACTATGCCTTTTGGAAAATTCGGAGCAAATCTTTCTTAAATCCGTGGATAAAGGTGTTTGGGATGCAACACTAAACGGTCCATTTGAGCCAACTCATGTTATCAATGGAAAAATTGTTTTGAATTTTTTTTTAAGCGGACTTAGGGTGAAAACCGTAGAGCACAATATGATGTTAAAGCACATAATGTAATTGCTTCTGCACTAACTATGGATGAATTTTTCAGGATTTCACAGTGCAAGACAACAGATGAAGTTAAGCGAGCCAGAAAGAATTCACTGATACAAGAGTATGAATTATTCAGAATGAAGGCTCGTGAGACTATCTACGAGGTGCAGAAAAGATTCACACATATAGTCAACCACCTCATGGCTCTAGGAAATTTTTTTGACAAAAAAGAGATCAATATCAAGATATTGAAAAGTTTGAATAGAAGTTGGCAACCCAAAGTTACTACATTTTCTGAATCAAGAGACTTGACGAGTATGAACATGGCCACACTGTTTGGAAAACTCAGAGAACATGAATTAGAGCTTGGAAGGCTAAAGAAGGAAGAAGAAATTGAAGAGAAGAAATCGATTAATTTAAAAGCCTCAAGCAAGAAAGCTACAAAGTTTCATGAACCTGAAACTGAATCAGATGCATATATACCAGAAAAATAAATTATGAATATGATGGTAAGAAAGTTTAATCGATTTATGAAAAATTCTGCAACTAACAATGGAAGTTTCCCAAGAGGAGGAAAGAAGAGTTCAAGAAGCAACGCTATTCAATGCTATGAATGTGGAAAGGATGGTCATATGAAGCCTGACTATCCAGACTTGAAGAAAAAGCAGAAAGAATTCTCCAAGTATCCTCAGACAAGAACAAGAAGCAGATGAAAGCATATATTGCTTGGGAAAACAGTGATGAAGACTGTGATCGCAAAGAAGAATCAAATCTATGCTTCATGGCAGACTCTGCACAATCAGACGATGATAGTGATCATGAATTCGAAAATGAACCAATAGAAGTCAAGTACCACATGCTACTGGATGCATTTCAGGAAATTCATGCAGAGGCAATGCAACTTCAGTACAAAGTGAATCGATTATCATCTGAGAGAAGAGATTATGAATACAAAATTGATAATTTTGTGCAGGATAATGAAAAGCTTGAAGAAGATCTTGAAGAAGCTCTGAAATCTGTAAAGACAGTAAAATCCGAAGTACAAGTTGATGAGAAAGAGTGTGATAATTGTCCTCTACATGTTGAGAAAATTGAGTACTTAACCAGCACATTGGCAAAATTCACTCAAGGTAAAGATAATCTTGATGCTTTGTTGAGATCATCTAGAAGAGCTATCTACAGACAAGGTATTGGTTATAAGGCCAAAAGTAATAGGATAAACTCAAAGAAATTTATTAATCTGAGTAAACCTACTACTAATGCATACTTTTACTACAATACACTTGGTCACACATTAAGAAACTGCTACTTTAGAAATGTTGGTGTTCCAAAGCGAAAATACAAATGGGTTTCCAAGGAACAACTTTCTGCTACTAACAAACAAGGACCCAAATTCAAATGGGTACCAACGTCAAAACCTTTTAACTGTTGTGCAGGAAAGGAGCAGTACCTGCTGTAGCAGTGCACAACTCAAGGGTGAGCTAACTTGATGATATCAATTTTCTTGAGTATCTACAAGCGGTAACAATCATTTTCACACTGCATCATGCATGATATTTGTTTGAATGATTGTTTGATGAATGTATGATTGTTGATTGATTGATTGAGATTGTTTTATGTGAAAATCAATTTTACGACTTTTAATCGATTGTATTAAGTACATAGTCAATTACATGTTACTATATGTATATTTCTGTTTTGTGAAAACCTTTTGTCATACAGAAGTCAACTTTGAAATTAATGAAATCAATTTGATATCTTTGTTATTGGGCTTTCTGTATTTGAAAATTTAAATCTGGGTTTATTTGAGTACGTCTCTTTCGCGCCTTTATATTTGTATACCATGACTATAGTTGTAACACACAAAACCCTAGAAGATTCTATGAAAAGGTGCTTTGTGAATTATGTGAAAATGGCATCATCTTCCTCGTCTAGGTGTACCAAGAACATTTCTCCATCCGAAAGAAATGCAAGTCCTTAGGGTGGATCAGTGACAGCGATGCTAGAGAAAGATATATATGTTGGAAGAATATCAAGGAAGTGGTTCCACACAAATCAATTGAGTTATCTGTTTTCAGAACTAAAGACTTCACATTTCTTGAAAAACTTGATCATCAAGGTTTACGCACATTTGTTCAAATGAAGGGTGACTGCTACCCAAATCTGGTAAATGTGTTTTATAACAATCTGAAAGTTTTCAACGGGGATATCCACTCAAGAGTAAAAGGAGTAGACATTGTTATTAACAATGATACCTGGTTACAAGTTGCCAATCTAAAAAATGAAGGACGTATGTCACATCTACCTGATTGCTTACAAAACAGATGGACTAGGAAGACGCAAATGTTCAAAGACTGCATGAGGTATCCAGGAAGA
The DNA here is from genome assembly GCF_029865625.1 of Vigna umbellata. Taxonomy (NCBI): domain Eukaryota; kingdom Viridiplantae; phylum Streptophyta; class Magnoliopsida; order Fabales; family Fabaceae; genus Vigna; species Vigna umbellata. The sequence goes on along the minus strand of NC_142165.1, from coordinate 32,185,204 downwards.
TACAAGAAGGAAAAAGGATTTCTACATAGATGGCTGGACAAAGAAGAGAAAATCATTGCTTTCATTAATGGTCGTGTTTTGTTACCTGGAAGATCTAATTATGAAAAATTGACTTCAGAGGATCTATATCTGTTAAATGCTATAATGTTCAGAATACCAACAAATTGGGTAACTGTTTTCAAGTGGCATATTATTGATGTTGGTATCAATGACTGGTTTGATTTACCTTATGGTGTGTTCATAAGCAAAATATTGTCTCTTAGTGACATTAATCTCACTGGTGAAACCAAAGTCACTTGCAACAAAGCCAATCAAATTGGAAAGGCGATTCTAACATGTATTGGTTTGAAGAAAATTGCTCTAGGATGGATTTTCAGTAATGAACATGACACAACCAAGAATCAAGATGAGTTACATGACTCCGACAGTGAACAAATATTACCATCTCCTATGTCTGAATTTGAAAAGCTTATGGCAAAAAGATTTGAGAAGGTATCCAAAAGAGCTAACTTGATGAAGAAATCTCTTATGAAAATGAATGAGAAGATGGATGAAATTATAGAGATTTAGGTGGAAAGTTCTACATCAATAGAAGAATCAATAGACAAAGATGATGAGACCAGTGAAGAAAATTCTATGGATTCATCTGAAACAGAATAGGGGTCTTGTGTTTACAGTCTAGTGTCATGTTTTTTGTTTGTTTGGATGTTTTGTTGGTTTTTAGAGCTTGTTTTGTTAATGGCTTTTTATGCCATTCTGTATTGGTTGTTTCCTATTGTAATCATGGTTTAAGTCAATGAAATCAAAATTATTTCTATATTGAGTACCTGGTTATATCTGATTAAAATCGACTGTGTTATGTATGAAGTTGATTGATTTATTATTTATCATTGCATTCATACATTTACACACACATATTATATCTGTAATAATTCTTGCATTACAATAATTCTAAAATGCTTGATTTGGAAAAGATCTTGAAAGGTTTTGTAGGAACATTTCTTCTGGATGAACTACTGGAGATTCAATTCAAATGGAAAGCAATGAAGTTGATTTCAACAGTGGATCAATCGATTACTGTTTAACAGGGATTATAAATTTCATGATTTGGAATTCGGTTATTCTGCTTATTGATCATATACTGTTGATTGTTTCATTTTCAATATATCTCTATTCTTATAATTGATTGAAATTACTTGAGATATTATTGAGATTGTTGATTGATATTGTATCTATGCTTCATTGATGTGTTTACACAATTTCTGATATGATACAATATTGTCACATGCTTATACATGCTATGAAATGTTCTGTGAAAATTGCATTGTCCATTTGGATTTTGATTATAAAACATGCATAATGGCATGGGTAGCATTGCGTAGGATCTTAGATAATTTCACATGCCTACACTTTAGGAGGAGATTATATCTTTATCATGTGATTATCTGTGACAGGGGGAGCATCATTGTTTGATAAATATGATTTACTGATGCATCTCTGAATAACTGTTTGTCAGCATATCATTATCATCATTGTTAACATACCTTTTTTGCTAATGCACAAAGGGGAAGAAATCTGGGAGAATACTCTGATAATGCTGGGAGAATATTATGATATTCATTTTCAGCTCTGATATATTTTGTTTGGTCTGATACACTCTGATATGTTCTGATATGAATTGATATATTTTTTGAGCTGAATGAAAAATGAGAATATTTCAACACGTTTACTCTAATACATTTTGATCATTTGTTGATCATTTGCTCTGATACATTTTGATATGATATGATTTGTACAACATGGTTGTTTATTAATCATGGTTGTGCATAATAAAAAAAAGGGGAGATTATTGAGATTGTTGATAGGGAGAGCACTGGTTTAGCTAAACCTACAATCTCAGAGCTTATGCTTTTTGATGATGACAACACATAATTAATAACACATGTGTTTATGTGTTACATGTTCATAAGTTTCATGTCACCATCTTTACTATCCTTGAATAAGGAGCCTTAATCTCAATAACTCCATTATCTTTAATCAACCATAACCTGTTCTTGAATTTCACTGGTTTGCCAAGGTAGGGTTCATTATTTTCATGCAAAAAGTCTTGATGAACTAGTTTCTCTTCATTATCTTCCTTCTTTATCTATTATTGGCCGTCTTGCGCTCCTAGTACAAATTTTCGAATTTCATCCTGCACACACTAAATAACATTGTATTAGAGCACTCAATTAACCGAAAAAAATGAAATAAAATAAAATTAAAGATAAATCAAAAATTAAAGATAAAAAGATAAAGAGATAAAAATTAAAGATAAAAAGATAAAAAGATAAAATTAAAGATAAAGTCTAATCGGTTAAGAATCATACAAAAGTATAGTTTAAACCACGAGTCCCCGGCAACGGCGTCAAAAACTTGTTAAGATGTCGGCAAGTGTACTCAATCATATCAAGTAATATAAAATGGTAACACCGAGTATCGTATCCTAAAAGGCTCACGACACTAAATAGTCATGTAATCACTTAACTAATTAAGGCTTAAGAACAATTTTTGGGGTTTTTGAATGCAAATGCAATAAAAATAAACATGAAATGCAATTTGATCAATTGAGGTTAAACACTAGAATGGATGGATGAAGTTGATAATATGACATGAATATGTTGTTGGGGTTTAGATTTCACCTAGTTTACTCTCATGTACATAAGAATTCATCTTCTTCATTCAATTGTTAACATCACTTTCTAAATTACTTAAAACTCGATCCCTCGGCGAAGAAAGCCTATCCTTAATTACTAGACCACATTCCCTTGCATCCCAATAATTAATTATGCATTACGATTAGAAGCTTAAGATGACAAAAACTCATACCCCCATCCCTGGGCAATACTACTTTTGGGAGAAATTCTCCAGATCGTGGTTTCTAGGTGTTTCCCAATAACAAAAAAGACCATAAAATCATGCCATGAGTGATCAAAACATAACAAGCATAGACCAAAGGAGAAAATCCCTAACAATTGATGAAAGAAGCATAAATAAAGTTGAATTTAGATAAACAATGGAATGAAAGAGATAGAAAAACCCTAGAAACTGAAGAGGAGAGCTCCCACATCCCCAAATCTACCTCCAAAGAGGCGAAATGTGTGTTTTTGTGCTCAAGCCATCAAAAGATACAATCCCTACCACGTCCAAGTCCCTAAATAGATCAAAAAATTAACAGAAAACGGGTCCAGGCCAACCACACTGGCACCAAGCGCCCTTATTTAGGGCGCCCGGGCAAATCTATGAGAAAACTGGCGCTCAGTGCCCCTGGAAGGGCGCCCAGGCGTGGTGCGGGACTGCATTTTATGCTCAGCACCCCTCAGCGGCACTCAGCCCTGGCGGTAACATTCCATAACTCTTTTTTTTGCTGCTTTATTGATAAAATCATCAAGTATACCCTCTACACACTTATTCACAAAACTATACTAAAAATATAAGTTCAAGCAAGCTTCTAAGTCAAAAATGGTTGATTTAATGTCAAAATTGAATCACAAATAACGGTATTTTCAACCGTTATAACTATCCCAAACTTGAAACTTTGCTTGTCCTCAAGCAAAATGTAACTTGGCTTAAACAAAATAATCATACTACAATGGTCTAGCACACTAAAAAGAATTTTCCTCTAGGATAAGTAAATACCTCAAGTTTGCTCATCATAGAAAGATTAGTCCAGATATATTGATGCTTTAGCCAATCAAGCTTCATTTATGGTACTCACATAATCAAGACATACACAACAGATGCAACAACCTTATGAGTGATCACCAAGCAGACAAAATGTTACCTTATGTGCATGGAATTATTCCTCACCAAAGACAGTGTTTCACTCAAGCACTTAAAAGTGTTTCACTCAAGCACTTAAAAGTGTTTCACTCAAGCACTTAAAAGTGTTTCACTCAAACTCAAAGATGTATAGTGAGGTGACACTCTTACACTCTACCATCACAATGTCACATGAATCAACTTTGCCTTTCATTTAACCACATATCAAACACACTTACAAGCAAGTTATCATCACAAGGACTTTTTGAGGTTTGTATTTAGGCCAAGCTAAGAAGAAAATTGGTTTTTCTAGACAACAAAATCCTTGAGTTAAGAGAGTGCACAATTCATTTATTCACATTAACAATCAACTCTCTTTCTTCTTTTATGTGAGAAACCAATTTTGAACTTGTTTCGGATGTGTAGTAGGGCAGTGCAGTTCTGAATCTTCCAGCTCTTCGGTCTTCTCCAGACGGCGTATCTTCTTTCCAAGCTTTGACCTTCCTCTTGACCCGGTGGGGTGGAGACCTACAAAAGATTCTCCGATGCCAAAGTCAGTTTCAGAGCAATGGCCTTTCTCAAGGGGTAGCAATAAATATGCATTCAATGTAACCTATCTACCACTCACCATGGACCTGTATTTATAGTTTTCGCTATGGGCTTGGGATTAGTGAAAAGTTAATCACGGCCCAAAACGGCCCGATAGCTTCTAATTTCTACTTACCTTTAAACTAGGCTACTTTTCCTTAAGTCATGTTGATTAGTGATTTGGCGGGCGTGGACGTTCGCCCATGTGAAATGGGCGTCTGCCTCGCGCGCACGGAGATCCGCCCATGTGAGATCCGCCCATGTGGGATCTTTGGTCCGGCGTCCGGTTTTGCTGGCCGTGTCCGCGAAGATCCGCCCATGTGGGATCCGCCCATGTGGGCTCTTCCGTACGGCGTCCGGCTTTGCTCGTCGTGTCCGCCCATGTGATATGGGCGTCCGCCTCGTCCGCATGGAGACCCGCCCAATTAGCTTGGGCGTCCGCTCACATGGATCCTTCCGTACGGCGTCCGGCCCTTGCAGATACACAAGCCCCCCAAGTCCTAGTGCCCGTAGTGAACGTAGGACTTTGGGTCACCTAACAGACAAGATTTGATGCAGTGGCTGTCGTGTCGGGCTGCTCTGTGATGGTAGGATTCCTTGTGAGTTCTTCAAAGTTTTTCTTATAAAGAGGTTCGACCCGGTTGGTAGGTGTTCCTCCCTGCTACAAGAGGGTTAGGAGAGTTTATACCGGGTCTAGGTTCAATCTTTGGCCGGCCCTTCAACGCATGAGCCCCCGGCTTGCCTTATACGATTGCGTACAGGCATTGTCGTAAGTCGCCGTGGACTCCGGATTGGACTCCGGATTGGACTCCGGTGTATCTTTGGGTAGACGGTCCTTGGACAACCGGACGGTCCTTCCGTACGGCGCCCGGCTTCCCGGGTCCCTTCGTACGGCGTCCGGCCCCTGCGGATACACAAGCCCCCCAAGTCCTAGTGCACGTAGTGGACGTAGGATTTTGAGTATGGCGTGTGTTGGGCCAGGAATCCGCATTTGGGCTATATCCAGTGGGCTTTCAAATTTGGACTTTAGGCGGGAAAACACGTGGCGCGCTCCTATTGACGGAAGGCGAAGCGTCGCCGAATCTGGAGCGTTGGTCGTGCCATATCTGGACGGCTGGGGCGTGCCCAGTGGGCTTTCAAATTTGGACTTTAGGCGGGAAAACACGTGGCGCGCTCCTATTGACGGAAGGCGAAGCGTCGCCGAATCTGGAGCGTTGGTCGTGCCAGATCTAGACGGCTGGAGCGTGCCCAACGGTTATGAAATTTTTCCTATAAATAGCAGATTAGACGAGGTCATTTTCGCTTATCTCCCTTGTTGAAGATTTTAAATTCTTTTTTCCCTCAGGTAATAAATGGCCTCCGTTTCTCTTGTGTCTGGTTCCGGGTCGTCGGGCGGAATCCGGGAGGGGTCGGCGGGTGGCGACGGCAGCGATTCTCTCAGCTCGGTCTCCTCTCATTTTGTGGACGAGGCGGTTGGTTCTTCTGGGGCGGACCTCGAGGCACCGGTTTCACCGGACGACCGGATCTTCCATGGCGTCCCTCTATTCCTGCTCAAGGGCGGTATACGCGTGGTCGGGTCCCCCCATGAGCCGGACGGTGTAGGGACGGTGGTGTCCGAGTTGGCTCCTGTCGTTCCTAGTCGGTATTCTTCGTGTTACGCTTTCCGCAAGGATTTGGAATGGAGGATCCGCCATACGCACATTGTCCGGGATGTAGAAGACTCGAGATTAATTCGAGCTGGTGTGACCTTGTTGAACGAAAGGGTTTTTCATGATGGACGGTCTTCTCCCTTTGACTTCTTTTTCATGTATGTCACCTTCTTCACCCATCTATTCATCCGGGTGCCTTTCACAAAGTTCCAAATGTCCATCCTTCGAGAAGTCAACGTGGCTCCTACACAATTGCATCCCAACTCTTGGGCGGCTGTACAGGCGTTCTTGGCTATGTGCCTAGCAGTGGGCGTCACTCCCACCATCCCGGTCTTCTTTTACTATTTCGAGGTTCGCCCTTCTCCTTCTGGCGGTTGGGTGTCCTTCATATCAGTCCGGGATAGGACCCTCTTCCGCCCTTTCTCCGATTCTTTCAAAAATTTCAAGACACATTACTTCAAAATAATTGTGGATAAAGCCGGCCTCCACGAATTTTCCGATATTGAAGGGAGGCCGTTGTTCCCATTTTATTGGACGAGCGATCCTCGACGAATAAAGGCGACTTCTTTGGGGGCCTTGACAGCGCCCGATTTGGAGGCCGTGCGTACCATTAACGACCTCCCCCGCCGGATTTCCGCCCGCTGTTTGGTCGAATGCCTTAGTCTCGAGGATTGTGGACCAAAGGCGTTCGGTATGGTCTTGTTATATTGGGTGTGTTTATTTTTCGTATACTGACGTTAATTTTCTGAATTGCTTTGTTTCTTGCAGAACTTATGACGACTCAGGGTTCCCGCAAATCCAATTTCATAGCTGCCCGGAAGAAGTCCGGGGCTAGCTCGTCGACCGCCCGGCCGACGTCCGTCCCAAACGTACCCCGTCCTCCTCCTGCCGGGCGAGTTTTTGTGGGCGGACGCCACGCAACTGCGCGTCCCACCCCGAACGTAGAAACCCCCCCCGTCAATAAGACTGGGGGTCCAAGTGTCCAGGTACCGCCTCCCGACTGTCAACCGGAGGTGGCGGCCATCCAGGCGACTCCAGTATCTGAGGCAGCCACTGTTTCTGCCGATCCCTCAGCTCGCAAGAGAAAGGGGCACGCTGCGGAGGGACGCAAAGACAAGGAGGGGTCTTCGTCTCGGTCGGCCTCAAAAAAGGCTCGAAAGAGCAAAGACAAGGACCGTGGGAAGGCCCCTGCCGTCCCTCTTCCGGGTGGTATCTTCAGCCCAGAATTTAGCATGAGTGACCGGTCGAAGTTCCACATGAGTTCCTCCCAAAGGGAGCTCATAGAGCCTCTCTCCGAGTTGGAATTGACCAACGCCATGCTGGAGATGTCTACTCGGACGTCCGCCCTGGCGTGGTACCTGAAGAAGTTCGCTGATCGCCCCGGGGTGGCGGAGGTGCGGGCCGAGCTCGATAAAGAAAAGAAGAATGCGGCCTCTCTTCAATTTACCTTGGAAGAGATGGTTCTCAACGAAGAGGAATACAACAAGAAGATCGATCGGCTAGAGGCCGACCTTGAGAAGGCAAAGAAAGAGGCCGCTGAGGATTTGGCAGCTGCCCGGGGCAAGCTTGAGAGCGCAGAGGAAGAAAATCGCCAGCTGCAGGCGGAAGTGGCCCGCCTAAAGGAGGTCGAAGCAGAGCGCGCTAAGGCGAACGAGGCTATTTCCCAAGACCTTGCGAAAACTAAGGAGAAGGTCGTCGAACTGGAGTCGACCGTCATGTTCGAACATGAGGAAGGCTTCAACAAAGCCCTTCGCCAAGTTATTCTTCTGGCGGGCGTCGAGGATCCGTATAGCCTCGGCGTGGACATTGAGAAGGACGTCGTGGATGGCGTCTTGGTTGACTTGATGGCCGAGGAGGATGCACCGGCCGTGGCAGACGGTGCCGGAGGAAATAGTTAGGAGTTTTATTTATTTGAATTTTTTGATGTGTATTCTTGTGGCCGTCCGTCCAATGTCTCGGATTGTCCAGAGGTTGGCCGGACGGTACTTTTGTAAATCTATATGTCTTTTGACATGGATGATTAATACACAGTGGCTTTTAGTTCCGTGCGTTTTCTTACTATGTCATTCTGCTTGCAATGATAACTTTCCTTTAAGTTAATTGTCCGGCCGTGATGGAGACTTTCCGAGGCGGACAGTAGCGTTTAGCTTCTAGTTTTTTGTTTCGTTTCTTATCCGAGTGTTCCGGACGGTTTTTCACTTCGTCGCCCCGCCAAGCTGAGAGTTGTTCTCGGAACACTCTTTCACCAGCTTGGGGTTTAGTAGGGCGGACGATCCTTCGTTGCGTCGCCCAACCAAGCTGAGAGCTGCCCTCGTTGGAACACTCTTTGCCAGCTTGGAGTTTGGTAGGGCGGACGATCCTTCGTTGCGTCGCCCAACCAAGCTGAGAGCTGTCCTCGTTGGAACACTCTTTGCCAGCTTGGAGTTTGGTAGGGCGGACGATCCTTCGTTATGTCGCCCAACCAAGCTGAGAGCTGTTCTCGTTGGAACACTTTTGCCAGCTTGGAGTTTGGTAGGGCGGACGATCCTTCGTTATTACATTTCTATAAGATGATATTAGCTTCGTGGGAGAAAACAGGTATCTTGATTCATTGATTTTGGGGGTACATCGGAACAAGTATTTGACATTAACTAAAGTAAAACTTTAAATGTGTGGCGTTCCAGGTGTTGGGGATGGGGTGTCCGTCCATGCGTTCCAGCCTGTAGGCTCCGTTCCCCGGGGCTTCCACTATCCTGAATGGCCCCTCCCATTTGGCGGCGAGTTTTCCGTGCGCCGGGTTTCGGCGGGCATCCCTCGCTTTTCTCCATACTAAATCCCCCTCTTGGAAACTTCTTGGGCGGACCTTGGAGTTGTATTTTCTCTCGACCATTCGTTTGCAAGCTTCGGCCCTCAGCGCCGCTCGGTCACGTCGTTCGTCCAGGGAGTCCAATTCGATTCTCAACTCTTGATCGTTGAGGTTCAGGTCCTCGACTTCTCGCCTTAAGGACGGTTCGCCCAGCTCAACCGGCAGCATGACATCAGTACCATAAGTTAAGTTAAAAGGGGTTTCGCCGGTGGTTCCATGAGGTGTGCATCTATAGGCCCATAGGACCTCGGGCAGTTCGTCCACCCATGCTCCCTTCCTTTCTCCCAAACGCCGCTTAAGTTCCGAAACTATGGTCTTGTTCATTGCTTCGGCTTGACCGTTCGTCTGGGGATGCTCGACGGAGCTGGTAATGTGCTTGATCCCCAATCCTTTGAAGAATTCGGCGAGTTTTTTTATCTATAAACTGCCGGCCGTTGTCTGTGATGATGGATCGGGGGAGGCCGAAGCGACATATCAACTTCCAACAGAATTTCTGGACCTGGGCGGCCGTGATGGTTGCCAGGGGCTCGGCCTCTACCCACTTGGTGAAATAATCCACCGCCACCAAAAGAAACTTCTTCTGCGCCCGCCCTAACGGAAACGGTCCCACGATGTCCATTCCCCATTGGGCGAACGGCCAAGGGGATGATACTGGATTCAGAGCGTGTGGCGGTCGGTGAGAGTGGTTGGCGTGCGCTTGGCAACTGAGGCACTTTTGGACGAACGCTTTCGTATCCGCCTCCATGGTAGGCCAATAGTATCCGGCTCTCAGTAACCGGGCTTTCAACGTCCTCCAACCCGTGTGGAGGCCACAGATGCCATTGTGAAGCTCGTCCATGACATAGCGCGCCTCTTCGTTGCCCAAGCACTTAAGGAGGGGGGAGGAGAATCCTCTTCGGTATAAGTCATCCCCCACGATAAGGTAATGGGCGATTTTCTTGGCTTCGCCCGGACCTACCGTCCGCCCCTCGTCCTGGCGGGTCATGATCTCCCTGATTTCTGCACGCCAGTCCTGCCCTCCATCGGATACCGCCGAGCATTCTACCGAAGGCTGAAGTAGAACTTGCCGCACGACAGTAGTCAACTGTCCCTTTTCCTTTCCCGAACTGAGTTTAGACAGTATGTCCGCCCTCGTGTTTTGTTCCCTGGGAATGTGCTGTATGTCAACTTTGTCGAACGCCCTTGCGAGTTCCGTCGCTCGTTGGTAGTATCGTAAAAGGCGCTCCTCTCTGACTTGGAAGTTGTCGTTCATTTGGCCGACCACCAACTCAGAGTCCGTCCGGCAGGTTATCCTGCGCGCCCCCATGTCTTTTGCCAACTCGAGGCCGGCTACCAGGGCCTCATACTCGGCCTGGTTGTTGGATACTTTGAATTTGAATATCAAGGAATGCTCCAGTAAGAATCCGTTGGGGCCTTCAAGAACGATGCCGGCCCCGCTTATCGAACGTCCGGACGCTCCGTCCACGTACAGATGCCAGTCTTCTAGGCCGGGTGGGGGTAATTCGGCCGCGAAATCTGCCAAATGTTGGCCTTTAACCGATCCCCTTGGTTCATAGCGCAAGCCGAACTCTGAGAGCTCTACTGCCCATGCCACCATCCGTCCGGCTAGGTCCGGCTTTCTGAGGATTTTGGAGATTGGGAAGTCCGTTCGGACTATCACTTGATAACTTTGAAAGTAAGGGCGAAGCCTTCGGGACGCGTGCAATAAAGCCAAGGCCACCTTCTCTATCCGCTGATACCGGGTTTCTGCATCTAGGAGCGTTCGACTCACGAAGTAAATTAACCTCGGTTGAGGCCGCTCTTGCATCAATACGGCGCTGATGGCCGTTTCAGATACTCCCAAGAAGATATGCAAATCTCCACCCGGAACCGGGCGGTTCATGACGGGTGGGTTACTTAGAATGGCTTTGACGTCTTGGAACGCTCGCTCGCATTCGTCATCCCACGCCGGGCCGGCCCCTTTCTTCAGCTTACGCAGGACCGGCCTCATCCGCTCTGCTAGCTTGGGGATAAACCGGGACAAGGCAGTGAGGCGTCCGACCAGTCTCTGGACTTCCTTAAGGGTGGCCGGACTCTGCATTTGTAGTACCGCGTCACACTTGTCCGGGTTAGCCTCAATCCCCCTTGAAGTCAGCATAAAACCCAAGAACTTTCCGGCTGCTACCCCGAATGTACACTTTGCGGGGTTCAAGCGCATGCCGAATTTCCTGACTTGGCGAAAAACCTCCTCGAGGTCTTGGATGTGTCCCTCTCCATCTGCCGATCGGACCACCATGTCGTCCACGTATACGTCCATGCACCGGCCTATCTGGTCCCGGAAGATTCGATCCATTAGGCGCTGGTATGTCGCCCCCGCATTCTTCAGGCCGAACGGCATAACCTCATAGCAGAAGTTAGCCTTCTCTGTGATGAATGCTGTCTTCTCGATGTCTGGTCCGTACATGGGTATCTGATTATACCCGGAATACGCATCCAGGAAACTCAACACTCGGTGTTCGGAGGCGCCGTCCACCAGGGCGTCTATGCTGGGTAGGGGGTGCGAATCCTTTGGGCAGGCCTTGTTCAGATCCGTGTAGTCGGTACACATGCGCCACTTCCCGCTGGCCTTCTTCACCATGACCACGTTAGCTAGCCAGGTGGTGTAGGTGACAGCCCGGACGAATCCGGCTCTCTTCAACTTCTCTACCTCCTCCTCGACCGCCTTGCGCTTCTCCTCGCCCATTCTTCGCTTTTTCTGGGCTATAGGTCGTGCATTCTGGAAAAGCGAGAGCTTGTGGCACATCACCGCCGGATGAATGCCTGGCATATCCGCTGCCGTCCACGCAAAGAGATCACGGTTCCTCCACAAGAGTGCTCTCAACTCCTTTTCCATTTCGGGGTTCAGCTCCCTGGCGATGAGAGTGGTTTGGGCAGGTTCCTTTCCTATCAGGATAGGTTGGGTTTCTCCCATAGGTTCCAGCCGGTCCTCGGTATTCGTCCTAGGATCGAGGTCGGCCATGGCCACCTCCGAGCCGGCCGCCCGCCTTTTTACGGGACGGACGTGCAACTTCAACCCTGCCGCGTAACATTCTCGCGCCGTCTTCTGGTCCGCCCGGACTGTACAAATAGTTCCCTTCTCGGAGGGGTATTTCATTGTGAGGTGGGGGGTAGAGACGATCGCTCCAAAAGCGTTTAAGCACGGCCTTCCGAGCAGCACGTTATATGAGGTGCTAGCCTCTACCAGCAGATACCGGACCCTCTTCTCCTCGCTAGATCGTCCCGTCCCCAACCTCGTCCTCAACTCCACGTATCCCCTTGTGTCAACTCTCTCTCCTGCGAACCCGACTATTTGCCCATCGTAAGGAACAATCAGGTCTTCTGCGATATCCATCTGCAGGAAAGTCTTCCAGTAAAGGATGTTGACCGAACTTCCTTGGTCAACTAGAACTTTGCTTATCCCGTACCGTGCTATTTCTGCCGTTATGACCATTGGGTCGTCCTGGTCGGGATCAGGGGCGTGAAAGTCTTCGTCGGAGAATGTGATGGGCGGCATGGATCGGCGCGGCTTGTCAATCACATGGACGGAATGGAGGGCTCGAAGATGGCGCTTACGGGCGGAGGAAGATGATCCTCCTCCCGCGAATCCTCCGGAAATGGTGTTGATATGCCCTCTCAAGGGGCGTTCCCTGCTACGGCTTCGGCTTGGTCGCCTTTCTGAGCGTGGTCGCTCCGCCCTCGTGTTCTTTGGCTTGTCCTTTCGGTAGGCCGGCCTCTGAGCAGGCCGTTCGGTTGGTTGTGGCGGACGCTCATCGCGGACGTATTTCTTGAGCTTTCCCGCCCGGATGAGCTCCTCTATTTTGTCCTTGAGGGTCCAGCACTCTTCGGTGCTGTGACCCATATTTTTGTGGTAGGAGCAGTGTTTGCTCCGGTCAGCGTTCTTCGAAGTAGGGAGCCCTTCATGCTCTGTTATCAACTCTGCACTCAGAGCCTCCCGAAGGATCTTCTCCCTTGAGGCGTTCAAAGGTGTATACTGTTGGAAGCGGGGTCCTTTCTTGTGCTCCCCGGGTCTAAGGCCGAACGTTTTTCTCGTCGACGGACCGATTTTATTACCGTCCGCCTTTTCTCTAACTTCTTGATTTTCCTTTTTGTAGGAGAGTTTCATCTCCTCCACCCTTATCTCGTCAGCTGCTCTCTCCCTCAGCTCCTCCATTGTTTTAGGAGCACGCCTGCAGACACTATCCTTGAATGGTCCCGGTTTTAAGGCCGGCAGGATATAATGAAGGGCAAGCTCAGGGGTCAAGCTTTTTACGCGGCGGACGGTCTTCTGGTACCTATCCATAAACGTCCGTAGTGTTTCGTCCTTCCCCTGCTTGAGGGTCATTAATTCAAACACGGTCAAGTCTTGGGTGCTACTGGCCGCGAATTGCTTGATGAATAGTTGTTTCAAATCAGCAAAGTTTTCTATAGAATTAGGGGGGAGGGTGTTGAACCATTCCAGTGCCTCGTCTTCTAACGAGAGCGAGAATGCTCGGCACCAAATGGCGTCATTGCCTGTCCGGAACGCCATCGCGTTTGAGAATGTTTGGATATGGGACGCGGGGTCCGTCGTTCCGTTATACATTTTGAACTGCGGAGCCATGAATTGCTCCGAGATTTGGACATTCATTATGCTTTGGGTGAATGGAAGCAATAGGGTGGATGAAGGCTCCGGCTTGATAACCATCCGCCCGTCCTCGGCAGCGCTTTCCGCGTGCACCGACTTAGCCTTGCTTTCCGCTGCCTCCGATCCGGAAGGCCTCCAAGTCCTATCGCTCTCGGTACCCGGGGGCGGGCGTTCTCCTTCCACCCCCTTTCCTTTATCCTTCGTTCGTTCTTCCCCGTTCATCCGCCCGATCTCCCGAGCTATCCGGGCTTCGCAGTCGGCCTTCACGGCCGCCATCTCTTCTTCATGACGTTGCTGCATCTCGTCCATTTTTTGTTGTAGCACGCGCATCATCTCGGCGGGATCGTCTAAGCTCATGTTTCTCGTGGTCACCATTGGGTTTTTTAAGTCACACGGCCCCACGGTGGGCGCCAAATGTTTCGGATGTGTAGTAGGGCAGTGCAGTTCTGAATCTTCCAGCTCTTCGGTCTTCTCCAGACGGCGTATCTTCTTTCCAAGCTTTGACCTTCCTCTTGACCCGGTGGGGTGGAGACCTACAAAAGATTCTCCGATGCCAAAGTCAGTTTCAGAGCAATGGCCTTTCTCAAGGGGTAGCAATAAATATGCATTCAATGTAACCTATCTACCACTCACCATGGACCTGTATTTATAGTTTTCGCTATGGGCTTGGGATTAGTGAAAAGTTAATCACGGCCCAAAACGGCCCGATAGCTTCTAATTTCTACTTACCTTTAAACTAGGCTACTTTTCCTTAAGTCATGTTGATTAGTGATTTGGCGGGCGTGGACGTTCGCCCATGTGAAATGGGCGTCTGCCTCGCGCGCACGGAGATCCGCCCATGTGAGATCCGCCCATGTGGGATCTTTGGTCCGGCGTCCGGTTTTGCTGGCCGTGTCCGCGAAGATCCGCCCATGTGGGATCCGCCCATGTGGGCTCTTCCGTACGGCGTCCGGCTTTGCTCGTCGTGTCCGCCCATGTGATATGGGCGTCCGCCTCGTCCGCATGGAGACCCGCCCAATTAGCTTGGGCGTCCGCTCACATGGATCCTTCCGTACGGCGTCCGGCCCTTGCAGATACACAAGCCCCCCAAGTCCTAGTGCCCGTAGTGAACGTAGGACTTTGGGTCACCTAACAGACAAGATTTGATGCAGTGGCTGTCGTGTCGGGCTGCTCTGTGATGGTAGGATTCCTTGTGAGTTCTTCAAAGTTTTTCTTATAAAGAGGTTCGACCCGGTTGGTAGGTGTTCCTCCCTGCTACAAGAGGGTTAGGAGAGTTTATACCGGGTCTAGGTTCAATCTTTGGCCGGCTCTTCAACGCATGAGCCCCCGGCTTGCCTTATACGATTGCGTACAGGCATTGTCGTAAGTCGCCGTGGACTCCGGATTGGACTCCGGATTGGACTCCGGTGTATCTTTGGGTAGGCGGTCCTTGGACAACCGGACGGTCCTTCCGTACGGCGCCCGGCTTCCCGGGTCCCTTCGTACGGCGTCCGGCCCCTGCGGATACAGAACTTATTCCCAACTTTACTTGCATTGAGCTTAACCTTTGCTTTTCTTTCTTTTCTTTTCTTTTGTTTTTTGCTTTTGCTCAATGCTCTTTAATGAATTTCACAAAGTTCTTTCCGGTTTCTCACAACCCCAAACTTGAACCATTCTTCGTTACCATATAAATATACTCTACTCAACTCAAGTAAGGATTTCAAAAAGGGTTTCATTAAAAATTCAAATTTAGGCTCAAGGTTCAAAGGATAGAAAAAACATTATTCTTTGTTGGGTTCACATATTGGCATGGGCTTATAAGGGAAAGAAAAAATGGCCTTGATCATGTGTAACAAGCAAGCAAGTGGTTCAATCATAGAAAATCAGGAAAATCAAATATGATTCCAAAGCAATAGCATCCAATCAATCAATGAATGATGAGTCCAACCTCTCATCAGTTAACTCAAGTTCCACAATTTAATAACATCCTACCCAGCATATTAATCACAATTGAAATCATGCATCTGTTTTTAACAAAACCATGAGCAACCACGATCTATGCTTAAAAGCCTAACCAATCATTAACTCAACATGCATCATAGAAAATAGAGCAAACACAAGAATATTACTCATCACAAACAACAGTTTATCACATCATACCAAACCATTGCAACACAATTCATTAAACCAAGTACACAAACACTAAAACAACAACAAAATAAACAAAATTCAAATAAGCATAAAATAAAGCAAAAATATAAAAATCCTGATCCAGCAGCATCCATCAGTAGATGCTTTCCTTTGAATCTTCCCAACATCAACAAGTAGATGCGAATCCTTCTCATCAACATCCATCAGTAGATGCCTTCAGTAGCATCCATCAGTAAACGCTTAATCACATAGCATCCATCAGTAAATGCTTAATCTAGTAGCATCCATCAGTAGATGCTTTAATCTAGTAGCATCCACCAGTAGATGCTCCTCTTCATAGCAACATCCATCAGTAGATGCTATCATCTGAGTCCTCCTAGCATCCCTTAGTAGATATTGTCTAACATCCATTAGTAGATGTTGTCATTACTGCTAAGCAAAATCAAATCCAAACAACACAAATAATCAATTAAAAAGAAAAAGTCAGAAATTGGGTTGCCTCCCAATAAGCGCTTGTTTAACGTCACGAGTCTGACACCATTAAGCACAATCTAGATTTTTTATATTGGTGCTTTTCTCTCTTTCATGACACCAACATAAATTCAACAAATTCCTAGTCACCATCTTTACTCTCCTTGAATAAGGAGACTCAATCTCAATAACTCCATTATCTTTAATATCTTTAATCACCCATAACCTGTTCTTGAATTTCACTGGTTTGCCAAGGTAAGGTTCATTATTTTCATGCACAAAGTCTTGATGAACTAGTTTCCCTTCATTATCTGCCTTTTTCATCTACTATTGGCAGTCTTCTCTATTTCCAAACCTAAAATGAAAGCTTTTGATGATCTTGCGCTCCTAATATATATTTTGGAATTTCAACCTGCACACACTAAAGAACACTGCACGACAGCACCCAATTAGCTAAAAAAAAATAGAATTAAATTAAAGATAAAACAAAAATTAAAGATAAAAAGATAAAAATTAAATATAAAAAGATAAAAAGATAAAATTAAAGATAAAGTCTAATCGGTTAAGAATCACACAAAAGTATAGTTTAAACCACGAGTCCCCGACAACGACGCCAAAAACTTTTTAAGATGTCGGCAAGTGTATCGAATCGTATCAAGTAATATAAAATGGTAAGACAAAGTATCGTATCCCAGAAGACTCATGGCACTAAACAATCATGTAATCGCTTAACAAATTAAGGCTTAAGAACAATTTTTGGGGTTTTTAAATGCAAATGCAATAAAAATAAATATGAATCAATTTGATCAATTGAGGCTAAACACTAGAATGGATGGATGAAGTTGATAATATGAGATGAATATGTTGTTGGGGTTTAGATTTCACCTAGTTTACTCTCATGTATTTAAGAAATGATCTTCTTCATTCAATTGTTAACACCACTTTCTAAATTACTTAAAACCCGATCCCTCGGCGAAGAAAGCCTATCCTTAATTACTAAATCACAATACCTTGCATCCCGAATAATTAATTATGCACTACGATTAGAAGCTTAAGATGACCAAAACTCATACCCCAATCCCTAAGCAATACTGCTTTTGGGAAAAATTCTCCACATCGTGGTTTCTAGGTATTTTCCAATAACAAAGAAGACCACAAAATCATGCCATGTGTGATCAAAAGATAACAAGCATAGAACAAAGGAGAAAATCCCTAACAATTGATGAAAGAAGGATAAATAAAGTGGAATCAATTCAAATACATGAGAATTCACAAGGTTACATCTTCCCCAACAACAAATAAGATTAGTTCTCCATCGTCATCAAGAAACTAGATGAACAATGGAATGGAAGAGATAGAAAAACACTAGAAACTGAAGAGGAAAGCTCCCATATCCCCAAATTTGCCTCCAAAGGGGCGAAACGTTTGTTTATGTGCTCAACCGATCAAAATATACAATCCCTAGGACGCTCAAGTCCTTAAATAGATCAAAAAATTAACAGAAAACGGGTTTAGGCCCAACACGCTGGCGCCCAACACCCTCATTAAGGGCCCCGGGCAAAACTACGAGAAAACTAGCGCTCAACGTCCCTGGAAGGGCGCCCAGGCGTGGTGCGGGACTGGATTCTGCGCTCAGCCCCACTCTAGGGCGCACAGCCCTAGCGGTAGCATTCAAGAACTCTTTTTTTTTTGTTTTGCTTGCTTTTATGGCTGATTAAGCTTTATACATTGTTGGCTACAAAATAAAGGGAATTTAGTGATAAAATCATCAAGTATACCCACTACTCACTTATTCACAAAACTATACTAAAAACATGAGTTCAAGCAAGCTTCTAAGTCAAAAAGGGTTGATTTAATGTCAAAATTGAATCACAGATAATGGTATTTTCAACCGTTATCACAACCCCAAACTTGAAACTTTGATTGTCCTCAAGCAAAAAGTAACTTGGCTTAAATAAAATAATCATACTACAATGGTCTAGCACACCAAAAAACATTTTCCTCTAGGACAAGTAAATCACTCATGTTTGCTCATCATAGAAAGATTAGTCTAGATATATTGATGCTTTAGCCAATCAAGCTTCATTTATGGTGCTCATATAATCAACACATACACAACAGATGCAACAACCTTATGAGTGATCACCAAGCAGACAGAATGTTACCTTATGTGCATGGAATTATTCCTCACCAAAGACAATGTTTCACTCAAGCAGTCAAAAGTGTTTCACTCAAGCACTTAAAAGTGTTTCACTCAAACTCAAAGATGTATAGTGAGGTGACACTCTTACACTCTACCATCACAATATCACATGAATCAACTTTGCCTTTCATTTAACCACATATCAAACACACTTACAAGCAAGTTATCATCATAAGGACTCTTTGAGGTTTGTATTTAGGCCAACAAAATTGGTTTTTCTAGACAACAAAATCCTTGAGTTAAGAGAGTGCACAATTCATTTATTCACATTAACAATCAACTCTCTTTCTTTTTTTTATGTGAGAAACAAATTTTGAACCTATTCCCAACTTTACTTGCATTGAGCTTAACCTTTTCTTTTCTTTCTTTTCTTTTCTTTTGCTTTTTACTTTTGGTCAATTCTCTTTAATGAATTTCACAAAGTTCTTTCCAGTTTCTCACAACCCCAAACTTGAACCATTCTCCATTACCATATAAACATACTCTACTCAACTTAGGTAAGGATTTCAAAAAGGGTTTCATTCAAAATTCAAATTTAGGCTCAAGGTTCAAAGGATAGAAAAAACATTATTTTTTGTTGGGTTCACATATTGGGATTGGCTTATAAGGGAAAAGAAAAAATGACCTTGATCATGTGTAATAAGCAAGCAAGTGGTTCAATCATAGAAAATCAGGCAAAATCAATTATGATTCCAAAGCAATAGCATTCAATCAATCAAAGACTCTAGAGTCCAACCTCTCACCAGTTAACTCAAGTTCCACAATTTAATAACATCATGTCCATCATATTAATCACAATTGAAATCATGCATATGTTTTTAACAAAACCATGAGCAACCATGATCTATGCTTAAAAGCCTAACCAGTCATTAACTCAACATGCATCATAGACAATAGAGCAAACACAAGAATATTACTCATCACAAACAACAGTTTATGATATCATACCAAACCATTGCAGCGCAATTTTGGAAACATATTTTGGGAAAACAAGAGTGTGGCAACGTCCATAATTGTGTCTAATTTCATTTTGTAATTTTAATTATATTTGTTTTTAGGTCAAACTTTATGACTTTGGACCCCATTTTGGTCAACATTTAGGAGTAGCCCATTAGAAGGGCATTTTTGTAATTTGGGGATTATAAACCCCAAAATCATATTTCACTTCTTCCTCTCCCCTCTCATTTTCACGTTTGGCTCTAGGTCTTTTGCAGCTTGGGTGCGTTTTCTTCTTTTACCCATTTGGGAGTTTTAGGTTTTGCTTTCTTTTACTCTTCGTGTATTGAACTCATTCTCGTTACAATTTCATAATTGAATTTGTTGAGATTGTTGATAGGGGGAGCACTGGTTTAGCTGAACACACAATCTCAGTAATATTTGAGTTTTTGATGATGACAATGCATAATTAATAACACATGTGTATTGTGTGTTACATGTTTTATGCTTACATGTTTTATGCTTACATGTTATATGCGTATATGAGAACATGATTGTGTTATATATGTGTTGTTCATTGCATTTCATTGTTATATATGTGATTTTATACATGAATGCATGACACATGTTTTTGGATGAGAAAAACCACAAGCACTAATGTTGAATTTTAATTGTGTAGAAAAACAACAGTTTTAAGTCGATTAAATTATGGGGTGAATCGATTAAAACTCGTGTCTTTGCACAAACTATTTTCAAGAGTGTTGTGAGAGTTTTTCAAAGAGAAAAGTTTCAAAACTTGGCTTAACATTGTTACGTAATCGATTGCATGCGATATGTATTCGATTAAGTTTGTTACCGTTTTGAAATCTGTTAATGCTTGATATAACTGTCATAACGGCTATATTTTAAAATGTGTTGACCAAGCATTAAATGTTATTCGACTGCATTAATTGTGAATTCAATTAATTGTTTTGACTGCTACTATCTGTTATAACTAAATTGGTGTATTCGACTGGATTAGTAGCAAAGTCGATTATGTTGCGTCTGTACGAGTTTATCTATATATTGACGCGGATTTGATTTTTGTATAGACTTTTGTGATTCTAACATTTTCATATTCTTTTGCAGAAAAGTGTAAAGTTCACATAAAGAGAAATAGCTCCAAGAAACTAGTTTGACCGTGGTGATCAACTAATTGTGATTTCTTAAAGAGCAAGATTGCTGAGTTTTCAAAGTCTGGTCTATCTGCACATTGGGTGTCTACTGCAAGATCAGGTTCTATAATCTGCTAAAGATTGGGTTGAGTTCCCTGTTGTGATTACAAGAAGAAGGACGTGTTGTGTTCTTGACTTTGAGAGCGCCTCAAATGGGTTGGACTGCAGGAGACGGGATTCTTGCTGCTAGTTTGTTTATGTACTGCCTATATTTTGATTAGAGGGTTAGAGAGGTGTTTTATATATATTTTTCACGTGAGGTCTCTATAAAAACCTTGTTGTAAAAACCTTGATCATTATAGTGCATTGG
The DNA here is from genome assembly GCF_029865625.1 of Vigna umbellata. Lineage (NCBI taxonomy): Eukaryota > Viridiplantae > Streptophyta > Magnoliopsida > Fabales > Fabaceae > Vigna > Vigna umbellata. The sequence continues at coordinate 32,164,415 of NC_142165.1, read as the reverse complement.
CTTCCTGTGGTTGGAAGGACACTAGATGTAGGCTTGGCCGAACCAGTATAAAAACTCAGTGTTTGATCTTTCTTATCTCTACTCTTTTACATTCAATCGATTATACTTTATACGCATTCGATTAAATTTCCGCTGCATTGAAAATCTTTTAACTTGCGTTTCAAGAAAAGTATAAAGGCATCTCTTTTAGTGAAAAAGATTTTGAAAGTTTTTAATTTTATACTTCACCAATTCAACCCCCCACCCCCCGCTCTTTGTGTGAGAAATTGAGCCATTCTATTTTAACAATTGGCACTAGATCTGGTTTTCATAAAATATTTGAAAAACTAGTCATTACTATTTTCGTTAGATCGACTGATCCTGGAAATTGGCTTTTAATTCTAAGACCTATGGTGAAGGTGCTTCGACAAATAGACCACCATTATTTGCTGGAGAAAATTTTGCTTTTTGGAAAATAAGGATGCAAATCTTTCTTGAATTGGTGGATAAAGGAGTTTGGGATGCAACTCTAAACGGTCCATATGAGCCTACTCATGTTTTAAATGGAAAAGTTGTTTTGAAAATTTTTCAGAGTGGACTCAAGATGAGAACCAAAGAGCTCAATATGATGTTAAGGCTAGAAATGTTATTGCTTCTGCACTAACCATGGATGAATTTTTCAGGATTTCCCAATGTAAAACTGCTAAGGAAATGTGGGAGGTTCTTGAAGTCACACATGAAGGAACAAATGAAGTGAAAAGGGCCAAAAAGAATTCTCTCATACAGGAGTATGAGCTGTTTAGAATGAAAGCGGGAGAGACTATCTATGAAGTACATAAACGATTCACCCACATAGTCAATCACCTCATGGCTCTCGGGAAAGTGTTTGATAAAGAAGAAATCAACATAAAGATCTTGAAAAGCCTCAACAAAAGCTGGCAGCCGAAAGTCATTGCAATATCTGAATCAAGAGACTTGACCAGCATGAACATGGCCACATTATTTGGAAAACTCAGAGAACATGAATTGAAGCTTGGAAGGCTAAATGAGGAAGAAGAAATTGAAGAGAAGAAATCAATTGCTCTAAAAGGACACAAGCAGAAAGCTACAAAGAATCTTGAACCTGAAGCTGACTCAGATGCAGATGTACCAGAAAAGGAAATCATGAATATGATGGTGAGAAAACTTAATAGATTCATGAAGAATAAAAATTCTGCAACTAATAATGCAGGATTTTCAAGAGGAGGAAAGAAGAGCTCAAGAAGCAACGCTGTACAATGCTATAAATGTGGAAAGGATGGTCATATCAAGCCTGACTATCCAGACTTGGAGAACAAAAAGAAAGAATTCACCAAGTATCCTCAGGACAAGAACAAGAAGCAAAGGAAAGCATATATTGCCTGGGAAAATATTGATGGAGACTCTTCAAGTGATGATGATTGTAGTGTTGAAGAGGAGTCAAATTTATGCTTCATGGCAGGCTCTACACAATCTGATGATGACAGTGATCGTGAATTTGAGAATGAACCAATAAAGGTCAAGTACTACATGCTATTGGATGCATTTCAGGAGATACATGCAGAAGCCATTTGATACGCTGTCGTTGAAGCTATCAAATTAATACTACTTTTCAAGGCAACTTCAGTATTGCCAAGTAGTATTCAAGAAAGTAGATAGGGTTAAAGTAACCCTGAGTCGTCTCCCAACGAATACGAAATTGCCTTTTAATATTTGAATCTTATGAATGGAATGCAATGTTCAAGAATAAAAATGATGTTTGGAGAAGGTTTAAAGACCAAATAAGAAACTTAAAAAAGATTATAATGAAATAGGCTAATTCTACTGCTTTTCCAAGATAGATTCATCATCGGTTATTCACAAATCATTGTTCAATTGATTATTGTTCAAGTTTCAAATTAATTAAAGTACATTCTTAATTAATTTGAGGGCGATCATGCAATTAACCAAAGTAAATTCTCAATCAAATGCAAAACATTTCTAGATTATTCACAATAAATTAACCAAAGTACATTCTCAATCAAATTCAATTGTGTTTAATCATGTCTATTCTTAAATCTCCTAACCAAGTTAAAAGTTAATCAATCAAAGTAAATTCTCAATTGATTATAGTTGAAATTATTACTACTGATCAAAGTACATTCTCAATTGATAGTAAAAACCATTCAATCATATGAAAGTTCCTAAATTAAATCAAAGTAGATTCTCAATTAAACCTAGAAACCCTAGAACTCATATAATCAATATGCATGTAGATTCAAACACATTATGATGCAAAAATCTTTGTTTTTGATTTGATAGAGAGATGAAAGACATAGAGAGAGAACAACTTAAATCAATAATCAAAATAAACAATTGCATTAACTCACTCTACCCTCAGAATCCATAATGAAATTACAGCAGAATAGCCCTAGATGCTTAGCTCTCCATGAATGGAGTTGAATATAAAATGAAAGAAAAGTGAGAGAAGTGGTGAATGAATGAAGTCCCTTTTCTGCCTCCCCTAGGTCTCTTTATATAGGGCTTGATTGGGCTTGGACTCTGAATATTGAGTTGACAGAATCTTTTATCTTATATCTTCCAAATAACTAAAATATTTAGATAATTATAACATTAATTGGAAGATATTTTTTGTTGATATTCCCAAATTAAATTAATTAACAACTGAATTTTATCTTTTAGCTTTTCTAACTTTCCAAAATTGAAAGAATGCCCTGAAATTTCCTCTATCTGTACTTTAGCCCCTTCCGAATTCTCCAAAATTGCACCAGAAGCCCCTGTTGACCAACTTTGACCAGAGAGGTCGAGCCCAATGAGGACCTGCCACGTGGAATTCCCCCTTTCTCCCAAATTAGGGTTCAGATTGGGGAAAGGGCTTTCCCCTTTGCTCCTGCGCCGCGCTGCTATTGGAGAAGAAGTTCTTCTCCTTTTCTGATGGAAGCAGCTCCTCTCTTCAAGATTGAGCAGCTCCATGAACCAGAAGTAGGCAGCATAATGGTTTGATGAAGGAAATCAAAGGTGCACCCCAGGTGTTCATGGAAGGTTTGGTGCGGTTTTGCAGGTGTGTATGCAGTGTTTCTAACTCAAAAAGCCTTCCAAGAGGGAAGGAAGCTAGAAAATGAGTGTGCTAAAGTGGCACAAGACAGAGAACTTGAAGAAGTAGTGGCTGGAAACAATCCAACAACATTTCACTATATCAATTCAAGTTGATTTACAAGAATGAGAAGCTCTCTTTTATAGAGTAAGAGAAGCCTCTGAAATGTGCAAAGGAAGCTACCAATTTACATTCAAACGTGCATAAAGCTACCAGCTAGAGATGTTTCACGTGGAGAATGTGCTTTAGATGAAGGAGATGCATGGTTTGAATGTGTTTCACGTGGAAAATATGGTCCACGGTTGGAATGTGCTCCACATTTGCATGGTTGAATATTTGGCACATTGAAAGAGTTGAAAATGTTCTCTAATGTGAAGGCTTCACAGTTTTATTGTGCTCCCTTGCTTGGTAAGCTTTTTAGGATGTATAAGCATACTTTCCATCCTTATTAATGTCCTACAAAACAAGGTAAAGATATTTAGTTAAAGAAGAACATGCTAAGACTTTGGAAAGAAAAGATTAAGTCCTTTATTCAACTTCCTTTTCTTGGTCTTAAATTGAAGTTGATACTTCTTTTGATGGTAAGTCCCTAAAGGGATTGTCGTCATTCCCTCCCTCTTTTAAACGATTTGTCCTCAAATCGGGAAGGAAGAAAGAAGCACAACTATGGTTCCTATTGGCCACCGGGGTAAAAAATATATCTACAAAAAATAGCAAAAATTAGTATGAGTAAAAGGAGGTATAAAATGAAGGCCTTTTGACAAAAGTTGGATGAAAAGAAGTCTTGGCCTTTAATATATTTTTGGTTTAACTTTGTTTGGAACATTCCCCATGAGAAAATGAAGAATCAAAGTGATGTTTTTGAGAAGAAGAGTCAAGGTATTTACCTGTTAATGAAGAAGTTAACAACATGCATACCTTTGTCTCCTTCTTCTTTTCTTAAGAAGATTGCTTTTCAAACCTATTTTCATGTTTTCTTTCTTTTTCAATTTTTTCTTTGATTTTTATCTCATCCTCTTTCACTTGTTGAGGTGTAAGATGAATCAATGTGATTTTATTTCCTTTGTGGAGGAAAGTTATTTTGTTGGTATAGCCATCATGATTGGAGTTATGATCATATAGCAATGGCATACCAAGTAATAAATGCCCAACATCTATTGAAACAACATCACATAAGACGTTTTCTTCATAATTGCCAATAGATATTGGTATGGTTACCTGTTTGGTCACTACTATTTCTTCATCCTCTGTTATCCACTGAAGCGTATAAGGCTTGGGATGAGAAATAGTAGGTAAGGCCAATTTGTTCACCACTCTAGAACTACAAAAATTTCAAGAGGAACCACTATCCACATTCAATGAACAAGTGTTTTCAAAGATTTTGCATCGTGTTCTGAATAGGTTTTCCCTTTGTGATTGTTCTAGTTCATTGGTTTGACTTCCAAGAAGTCTTCTTACCAATAATAACTCACCTTCACAAGGTAAGGCCTCTTCCTCAGATATAGAAGTATCTGAATCACTAGAAGAATCTTCATTTTGAATTTGATGGTCTAAGAGATAAGTAAACCGTTTGTGAGGACACTCAGAAGAATAATGTCCTCTCTCTCCACACTTAAAGCATTTTGTCTCTCTACCACTTGTTTCTTTTGAAGATTCTTTGTGAAAGGTATTTCTTTCTCTTTCTCTCTCTCTTTCTCTCTCTCTTTCTCTCTTTTTCTTTACCTCTGTCCTATACTCGGAGGTGGTAGGGTAGTTCTTTTAGTGGAAGCTTTTCTTTTAATTTTTTCTTCCACTCTCACACATAGCTGCATAAAGTCATTAAGATCTAAATAAGCTAAAAGCTCTACCTTATCTCTGATCTCATAGTTAAGACCGCTTTGGAACCAAGCTGTAGTGAATCTCTCTTCCTCTTTGATTACAGCTCTTAACATGAGTAATTCCAACTTTTGTCTATATTCCTCAACACTCATGTTTCTCTGTTGAAATCTATGGAACTTTTTCATGACCTCTCTTGCATAGTAGGCTGGAACATGCCTCCGATGCAAGACTGCCTTTAACTCATTCCAGTATTGGATTGTATAGTCGCCATGCATCTTTTGATCTCTAATTATGGAGGTCCACCAGTAGAGGGCTGTACCTTGAAAGGTTAAGGTGGCTAGGGTCACTCTCCTCCTATCATCTATGTGGTAACACTCAAAAATCTGTTCAACCTTCATCTCCCACTCAAAATATTCTTCCACATTGTCTCTGCTATAGAAGGGGGGGAGGTCTAATTTGGGTTCCACATGATGGTTTCTATGATGATGGTGTCTCCTAAGAGGGTGTTGATAGTGATCATAAGGATGAAAACTATTGTGATCACTATGTTGGGAATGATCACCATTATCATGGTGTTGCCTATGAGAGTGTTCCTCATTATTTTGTCCGCTCTGATTGAGAGTGAGGTTTGCAACCATCTGTCTGAGTTCGTTTAACTCAGCTTTAGTTCTATTAACTTCCTCTCTCAATTGCATAACTTCCTGATCATGATGAATGATACCTTGAACACTAGAGTGAGTCATACTTGTGAAGTAGAGAAAAGAGTTTCACAAGAGTTTTTGAAAGGCTTCACAGTTGTTGAGTCAAAATAATTTTCAAAGATTGTTTTTGTATTTTTGGTGAATTACTTCTAGATAGATTCTAAAGGTGAAGAAACCAAATAGCTCCCAGGAAGGAGAGGTGAGTCTCAACGGACAAGCTTAAAAACATTGTCCTTCCTTAGCCAGAGTTTTTCTGTCGCTTCTTACCCAAGTTTCAATGTAGAAGTTTTTCAAAAACATTTGGAATGCAACAATGAGATGCGCCTAGAAACCAAAAGAAGGTTTATCTATATGAGCGCGCACCTAGATATCACGGAGAATAAAAACAAAAATATCAACAAGCAAAAATTAAAGAAAGATGATAATGAAATGAAAGAGTGAGACACGACCCTAAGTGAAAGTTCAAGTGACACTTGGAGCCACTTGACACACTTTCACACTAAGAAGTGTAAACTAAACTATTACAATGTTTGATGGTGCACTTGGAATTGCTTGAAAAGCATTTTTCCAAGCCACTTGAAGTTGAAAATGAACACAAAAATGAAAGAAACTACAAAGGTTCCGTGATATAAAGCCAAAATACAAATTATTGTGTGGACAAAAGAACCAAGCCAAGTATGGCTGTTGTTTATGGCTGTGCAGAACGAAAAAGGTGAGAAAATGTGTTGTGTTGGATGTTATAATGCTGTTGGACCAGTAGTGAAATTGTGCACTTTAAGTTGCAAGCTTGTAGCCCTTTTAACACCTCATTCACTTCCTAAGATGCTACCCTCTTGTAGCAAGAAACCAGAGTAGAAAAGTTGCACCAATACTTCACAACACCAAACCAGTCAACAAACAAATCAGCTGTTGCAGCAGGATTTAATTTTCGCAGTACATATTTTGGGCACCAATTAGAAGGCAAACAAATTGAATTCAAGTGAATTTAAGATTTGAATCACAGTAGGGACACTAAAGGAACCTAGGAGAGGCACTTTAACAAATTAAAAAAGCAAGAAAAACTCAAAACAAGAAGTGAATTGTGTGTAGTAAAGTGTTTGATGAAAATTCAAAACTGTTTGATGAAATGCCACAAAGAGATACTGTTTTGGTGTTTTCTGGTTTGTTGATTTTTTTCAAACTAGATTGTAGGGTTATTTGCTTTTTCATGATTGGTTTACAGTTGAATAAGCTTTTAAATGCATATGGAAACAGAATCCCTAGCTTTTGCCAATCCAGAAATGAGATTTAAAGGTTGGACAGAATCAAACAACACATAATTTGCATACTGCACCAGAAAAGTGATGTGAAAATGGTGCTTTCAAAATGAAAATTGTATGGTATTGTTTGGAAAAGTTAATTGATGGTGCAAGCAAGTTTATATCATCAAAAGGAAGGTGTAAAAACACTCAAACAACCAAGAAACACACTGTAGCAGAAATTTACTAGTTCGCTTCCAAATTTAGGCAAAATTGATGGTTTAGGAAGTGATTTTTCATATCAGCTCAAATTTGACCAAATCAACAGTGCACACAAGTTTTAAATGGTAAAATACACTTGCACAAATGGTTAAACTGCACTGAAACAACCAAATGCTCTAAATCACAGATTGAGTTGCTAATTATGCAGCATTTTTTTCCACCAAACTGCACCAGATTTTGACAGCATGGAAATGAAAATTTGAAAGCACATACAATGACTCTAGGAAAGTCCTAACACTAGATCTAACTGCAGAATATCAACTAGTAGAATTTTAAACACCTAAGACACATCAAAGACATCAATCACGGTGAAGAAGATTGAATGGAAATTGTTACAGCACTCGAAACCAGATTTTTGAGGAACTCAACTATGCTTATTGCATTGTAGTGATTAGTACTGGTTGGCACTACTTGGAACATGTTTCACATCATCAAATAAACTTGTTCAAAGCTTAAGAACAACAAAATGTGCACTGGAACAGTTTTGGGATATTACACCAGTTTTGAAAATTTTGTGCAGACTTTGAAAATCAGAATCAATTTTCTTTTTGCAATGCTATAGCTCATATGATCAGGCTAGACATTGTCTCACTGCTTTATATGATCAATAGATGACTACATATGCATCAAACCTCAGATTAAAATGCCAAATGAAAGCTGGAACAGATTTAAACCAATGTAACAGTAAAACACGACAACACTTGTGCACAATACTAGACAAAACTGGAGAATGAATTTGAAAGCTGGAATGAACTGACACAAACGATTTTCACCATTTAAAATGATCAACAAACACTAAGGAAAAGTGAAAACACAATTACAACAATCACAGACCCGAATTAAGCCAAACAGAATTGAAAAAAAAATCAAAAATAGCATGACAGTAGAACAACACATGACAGAATTGGAAATTTGCAAAGTAGAGAAGCTTATCTCTTGAAGACAAGTGTGGACGTGCTGCCTCTGACTACCAAATGATGGAAGAAGCTCCTTTCTTCAAGATTGAGCAGCTCCATGAACCAGAAGTAGGCAGCGGAATGGTTTGATGAAGGAAATCGGAGGTGCACACCAGGTGTTCGATGGAAGGTTTGGTGTGGTTTTGAAGGTGTGTATGTTGTGTTTCTAACTCAGAAAGCCTTCCAAGAGGGAAGGAAGCTAGATAGTGAGTGTGCTAAAGTGGCACAAGACAGAGAATTTAAAGTAGTGGCTGGAAACAATCCAACAACATTTTTCACTATATCAATTCAAGTTGATTTACAAGAATGAGAAGCTCTCTTTTATAGAGTAAGAGAAGCCTCTGAAATGTGCAAAGGAAGCTACCAATTTACATTCAAACGTGCATAAAGCTACCAGCTAGAGATGTTTCACGTGGAGAATGTGCTTTAGATGAAGGAGATGCATGGTTTGAATGTGTTTCACGTGGAAAATATGGTCCACGGTTGGAATGTGCTCCACATTTGCATGGTTGAATATTTGGCACATTGAAAGAGTTGAAAATGTTCTCTAATGTGAAGGCTTCACAGTTTTATTGTGCTCCCTTGCTTGGTAAGCTTTTTAGGATGTATAAGCATACTTTCCATCCTTATTAATGTCCTACAAAACAAGGTAAAGATATTTAGTTAAAGAAGAACATGCTAAGACTTTGGAAAGAAAAGATTAAGTCCTTTATTCAACTTCCCTTTCTTGGTCTTAGATTGAAGTTGATATTTCTTTGGATGGTAAGTCCTTAAAGGGGTTGCACTCATTTTCGGTGCACAATGGTGATGAAGGTGAGCTCACGAGGATGGGGTGCATCGCGATTCTGGATCTGTGTTTCTTTGAAGGTTGAATCGCGATTGCTGGGTTTATTGTAGGTCTGGTTTTGATGCAGGTTCTGATGCGGTGATGGAGGCGGCTTTGGGTGGCCTTTTGCAGCAGTGTGATTGTGGGAAGCATCGGTTTTGCGATGTTGGTTTTCGCGATTCTGGTTGGCTGCTGATGCAAAGAAGTTGATGAACGAAGAAGATAATGGATTTGGTGGTGGCGATCGTGGTTGGGAGATGTCGCAATCAGAGATGGAGGTTTCAGAGCGGAAGAAGTGGTAGTCACGGCGGAAGGACGCTTTAGTGTTGGCGGTGCTGACGGTTGTGAATGGTGCCCATGGAGGTTGCGCGGCAGCGGCAATGCTGTGGTGGCAAGGCGTGAGAATGATGGTGGCTTTCTGGTGACGGCGTAGTTGCGACAAGGTGGTGGCGGTCTTGCGGTTGCGGCGCGACAAGGTTGGTCATGGTGATGAGGATGGCGGCGACGGCGCATGGCCTCGCGGAAGCGGAACGACGACTAGGGTTTGCCTGGATTAGGGTTTCTGTTTCTGAAGGTTGAAGAAGATGGTGACGTGGCATTATCTGGGTGGTTGGATTTATTAGTTGTGGACTGCCACATGGCAGAATCTGGCAGAGTCTGATTTAGGAGGGGTAGGAATAGGAAACTTAGGGGTTGCAGGAGAAAATGGTTAGTGAATGAGCTTGGTTGTTGGCCTATTTCAGAAATAGGAGTGTATGTAGGGATTTTAGGAGGTGCAAGGGTAAAGATTGCCTGTTTGGCCCATCTGTACATTATTTATCAAATAAAATCTGATTTTGGGCCTTAATTTGCAGTTTGGACCAATACAGCTTTAATTCCAGCTGCACAAATAAACATTAGAACATCCAGGAATAATTTATGCGCTAAACTTCACCTTTTATGTCTCTTTAATTCTCAACCCCAACAATTCCAATCATCACAAATTCACTCTAAATCAATCATTTATGCACAATTATCCCATCAAAAATTTAAATTTTAAAGCATAAATGTGGGTATAAATATGCACTCATCACCATGCGACTTCAGTATTAGGTGAATCGATTATCCTCTGAGAGAAGAGACTATGAATACATAATTGATAATCTAGTACAGGATCATGAAAAGCTTGAGAAAGATCTTGAAAAAGCTTTGAAATCTACAAAGACAGTCAAGACCGAAATACAAATTGTTGAGAAAGAGTGTGATAATTGTCCAATACACAAGGCAAAGAAAATCTTGATGTTGTGTTAAGATTATCTGGAAGAGCTATCTACAAACAAGGTATTGGTTATAAGGCTAAAAGTAATAGGATAAACTCAAAGAGATTTATTGATCTGAGTAAACCTACTACTAATGCATGCTTTTACTACAACACACTTGGTCACAATGTTAGAAACTACTATTTTAGAAATGTTGGTGTTCCAAAGGGAAATTACAAATGGGTTCCCAAGGAACAGCCTCCTGCTACTAACAAGACAGGACCCAAGTTCAAATGGGTACCAGCGTCAAAACCTTTTAATTGTTTTGCAGGAAAGGAGCAGTAGCTGCTGAAGCAGTATTCAACCCAAGGATGAACTATCATTATGACATAAAAAATTCTTGAGTCACTGATTGTGGTAACTGTAATAAAACTCTTTCATGCATCATAAGCCTTTGTATGATTGACTGTTATATGCATGTTTGTTGTATGCTGCTTGATTGATTATTTTCTGTGAAAATATAGTTATGCGAATTTTAATTGATTATGTTATGAACTGAGTCAATTATAATTTGTGATTGTGTTTCTCTAATTTTGGTATCACTCTGTTAAACATTGAGTCGACTTTGTTTTTAATGAAACCGATTAATAATCTCTGTTTTGGGCTTTACTTTTTTTTAAAACTAAAGTGGGCCTGATTGTATGTGATGTTTGTTCGCGCCCTCATACATATCAAACTTGTAAATATGTGTTAGCATTTAGTGTGCTCAGTTTGTGTAATCTTCATAACCCTAGAACGGAAGAAGAGTGTTCAAGAGTTCAATATCATATGGCATCCTCTAATCGTCACTCAGGAGAAAGCAAAGGAAAAGCAGTGGCAACTGCCAGAGACCCTAATCCCTCAGGCTGAATCAGTGATGATGAGACAAGAATAAGATTTCTGAATGGAAGAAACAAGATTGTAGTTCCCCCCCCCCCCAAGTATCTAAACTTAAATCTGTTCGAAAGGGAAGGCTTTATGTTTCCGAAATGGATGGAAACTCAAGAACTCTCTACATTGATTCAAATGAAGGGTGACTGGTACCCTAATCTAGTTAGGGTGTTCTACCACAATTTGGAAATCGTGAATCATGATATTCGGTCAAAGGTGAAAGGTGTGAGTATATGCATTGATAATAATGTATGGCAACAAGTTGTTGGACTAAAAGTTGAGGGAATATTCTCTCATTTACCAAACTCAGAAATAAATCGTTGGCTAAAGAAAAGAGATCTTTACAGAAGCTGGTTGAGATTTTCGGGAAAATACACCATTGAAAGACTCTTTGTACACGAAGGCTCAAACATGGAAGAAAAGATAACAATATATCTTCTTGCATGGGTGGTTATGCCTGGAAGATTGTTGCAAGATAGAATGACCACAGAAGATGTTTATCTGTTACATGGTATTAAGAATGATGTTCCCACCAACTGGGTGGAGGTTTTAAAAGATCACATGACTGAAGTTGCCCTAAGTTAATCACATTATTTGCCATATGTAGTTCTGTTCAGCAGGATATTAATTCTTCAAGGTGTGAATGTTGGTGGAGAGCATAAATGCTCATGTAACTGAACAAATGTGGTTAACCAAAACACTATTGCTTCTTGTGGGTTAGTAAAGACAATGAGAAGGTGTTGCTTCAAAGGGGAAGAAGATTTGGTCCATAGTTCAGGTAGCTCACCTGCTGTAAATGAAGATAGAACCAACTTTCTTCCTAAAACTAATTTTGAGAGGTTTGTAGTTAACCAGTTCATAAATCTAATTAAAAGGGTGACAAACCTTGAGAGAAAACTTGACAATGCTCAACATCAGAGAGAAGATGTATCTTTTGATAAAGACTCTAAGAACTCTTCTGATTCGGAATAGGGCTCTAGGATTACACATCTTGAGTCTTGTGTTTATGTTTTGCGTCTTTTAGTTCTTTAGTGTTCTGATTGTAATGTTTTAGTTTGTTTTGGTTGTATTGTTGGCTTTATATGCCATTCTTCTTTTGGCTTTATCTGATTGTATTTCAAGTTTGATATTAATGAAATTATAAGTTATTAAAATCGATTACACTATGCTTGTATGCGAATGAATTATTGATTACTATTACTTTCATACATTTACATACTCACACATTAATTCCTATATAACATTATTCTAAAATGCTTGATTTGGAAAGACTTTGAAAGGTTTTGCAGGAATATCACTTGCTCACTAGATGGAACTGGATAATCTGAAATATACTACAATAAGAAATCGACTCTCACTGAGATCAAATCAACTAAACATCAACAGGAGTTTAAAGATTCCAAAACTGGAGTATCTGATATCTTTATATCTTATTTTATTTGTTGTTGATTGTTTCTTCTTATATCTCTATGCTTATCTGCTGCATAAAATATCTGAGATAATAAGAGATTAAAACGTGTGTTTGATTAAATCAGTATTACTATGATATTGTTGTATATATCTGATCTGATACAATGTTAATACATGCTGATAAATGCTCTGACATATTCTGATTACTGCATTGTGCATTTGTATTTTGGGATTGAAATGTGCATAATGACAGGAGAAGCATTGCATATCATTGATATATTTCACATGTCTTCATTTAAGGGGAGAATATCTTAATTTCATGTGAATATCTTTGACAGGGGGAGCATCATTACTTGTTTTATGATTATCTGATGCATCTCTTATGCTTGCTTATCTGTATATCAATACCATTGTGCTTACCGTTTTTGCTAATTCCCAAAGGGGGAGAATTATGTTGATTGGTAATTGATTGATAATCTGTATTGAGTTGTGCAACATGGTTGATTATTAATCATGGTTGTGCATCATCAAAAAATGGGGAGATTGTTGAGATTGTTGATAGGGGGAGCATTAGTTTAGCGAAATCCACAATCTCAGTAATATATGAGTTTTTGATGATGACAATGCATAATTAATAACACATGTGTATTGTCTGTTACATGTTCTATGCGTATATGAGAACATGATTGTCTTATATATGTGTTGTTCATTGTATTTCACTGTTATATATGTGATTTTATACATGAATGCATGACACATGTTTTGGGATAAGAAAAACTACAAGCACTAATGTTGAATTTTAATTGTGTAGCAAAACAACTATTTTTAGTCGATTACATTATAGGGTGAATCGATTAAAACTTGTGTCTTTGCACAAACTATTTTCAAGAGTGTTCAGAGTTTTTCAAAGAGAAAAGTTTTCAAAACTTGGCTTAACATTGTTACATAATCGATTGCATGCGATATGTATTCAATTAAGTTTGTTACCGTTTTGAAATCTGTTAATGCTTGATATAACTGTCACAACGACTATATTTTAAAATGTGTTGACCAAGCATTAAATGCTATTCGACTGCATTAATTGTGAATTCAACTAATTATTTTGACTGCTACTATCTGTTATAACTAAATTGGTGTATTCGACTGCATTAGTAGCAAAGTCGATTATGTTGCGTCTGTACGAGTTTATCTATATATTGACGCGGATTTGATTTTTGTATAGACTTTTGTGATTCTAACAATTTCATATTCTTTTGCAGAAAAGTGTAAAGTTTACATAAAGACAATTAGCTCCAAGAAACTAGTTTGATCGTGGTGATCAACTAATTGTGATTTCTTAAAGAGCAAGATTGCTGAGTTTTCAAAGTCTAGTCTATCTGCACATTTGGGTGTCTACTGCAAGATCAGGTTCTATAATCTGCTAAAGATTGGGTTGAGTTCCCTGTTGTGATTACAAGAAGAAGGACGTGATGCGTTCTTGACTTTGAGAGCGCCTCAAATGGGTTGGACTGCAGGAGACAGGATTCTTGCTGCTAGTCTGTTTATGTACTGCCTATATTTTGATTAGAGGGTTAGAGAGTTGTTTTATATTTTTCACGTGAGGTCTCTATAAAAACCTTGTTGTAAAAACCTTGATCATTATAGTGCATTGGCTTCCTGTGGTTGGAAAGACAATGGATGTAGGCTTGGCAGAACCAGTATAAAAACTTAGTGTGTGATCTTTCTTATCCCTACTCTTTTACATTCAATCGATTATACTTTATACGCATTCGATTAAATTTCCGCTGCATTGAAAATCTTTTAACTTGCGTTTCAAGAAAAGTATAAAGGCATCTATTTTGGTGAAAAAGATTTTGAAAGTTTTAAATTTTATACTTCACCAATTCAACCCCCTCTTGGTGTGAGAAATTGAGTCATTCTATTTTAATACTTTTCTTCAAAACTTTCAAAGGGTTTTGTAGCAGGTGCTCAAATGAATTTAGGGCCTTTCTTGTTAGTCACAAGAGGTTGTTCTTTGTTAATCCACTTGTATTTTCCCTTTGGAACACCTGCCTTTCTACAATAACAGTTTCTAACAGTATGGGCAATAATATTATAGTAGAAACAAGTAGTGGCTAAAGGTTTACTCAAATCAATGAATTTTTTCGAGTTAATTCTTTCCCTTTTAGCTTTACATCATATTCCTTGTCTATTGATTACTCTACCTTGTGATCTTAATACAACTTCTAAATTAGATATTCCAAGAGTAAATTTTTCCAAAGTACTAGTTAGCTATTCAACCTTTTTCAGCATGAGCATGACATTCTTTATAATCTTTTTCAACAATTTTAATTTTTGTTTTAGCATTTTCAACAGATTGTAAAGCTTGATCATGTTCAATTTTAACTTATCAATTTCATCAACAAGGTTATTTATTCTATATACAAAATCTCGTCTCATAGAATTTAATCAATTAACCTTGTATTGCAGTTTCATTGCCTCAGCATGTAGCTCTTGAAATGCATCCAGCAATTGATCATATCTGACTTCTATTGGCTCGTTTTCAAAGTTATTGTCGCTGCTTTCAGAGCACACTGATCCATCCATAAGGCATAAATTTGTCTCTTCTTCTAGACTTTGATCATCATCATTGGACGAGTCATCATCACTATTTTCCCATCAATGTATGATTTTCTCTGCTTATTTCTCCTTCTGTCCCGAGTGTATCTTTTAGCAGCTTTCTACTTTGTCTTTAAATCTGGAGAGTCAGGCTTTATGTGTCCTTCTTTTCCATACTCATTGCATGTAATAGTTGCTGCTTTTGCTATCCTTTTTCCACCTTTAAAACTCCCTGCAAAGTCAGATACATTATTTCTATTTTTCATGAATTTTGTAAACTTCTTTACCATCATATACATTATCTCTTGGATGTCTTCTTGCTGGTTGCTTTGGTTACTTTAAGAGCAATTGACTATTTTTGTTTAGTCTCCTCTTCTTCTTTCAATCTTCCCAGCTCCAATTCGTGTTCCTTGAGCTTTCCAAACACTATGGCCATATTCATAGTGGTTAGATCTCTAGATTCAGATATAGCCATTACCTTTGGTTGCCAGCTTCTGTTGAGACTCTTTAAGATCTTTATATTGATTTCTTCTATCTCAAAGACTTTGCCAAGTGCAATCAAATGGTTGACAATGTGGGTGAATCTTTTTTGTACATCATATATAGTCTCTCTAGCCTTCATCCTACACATTTTGTATTCTTAGATTAGAGAGTTCTTTCTGGCTCTATTCACCTCATTTGTCCCTTCATGAGTTACCTCTAGGACCTCCCACATTTTCTTGGCACTTTTGCATGTTGACACCCTGAAAAACTCATCAATGGTAAGTGTATAAGATATAACATTTCTAGCTTTAATATCAAATTAAGCTCTCTTATTTTCCTCTTGATTCCACTCAGAAAAAATTTTCAAAACAGGTTTTCCATTACCTAGTTTAGTGGGTTCAAAAGGACCATTTAAAACAGCATCCCATACAGCTTTATCTACATATTCAAGAAAGATTCTCATTCTGATTTTCCAAAAAGGGTAATTTTCACCAGCAAACAGCGGAGGTTTGTTTGTATGCACCTTCACCGAAGGTTTGAAAAATAGAGGCCATCACAGGATCACTTAATCGATTTTACAAAGAGAGTAATCGATTAGTTTTTCAAATAACTTTTGAAAACCAACTCTGGTGCCAATTGTTAGATATGAATTGCCTTGTTTCTCAACACCAAGAGGCGGGGTGAATTGGCGATTACTAAAAATGAATGCTTTTTAAATCTTTTCATGAACTTTGAATGATCTTGAATCTTTCTTATAATCTAAGTAAGACGCATATGCAATTCAAAGTAAAAGAGATAAGGAAAGAAGAACAAACTCAAGGTTTTTATCCTGGTTCAGCCTCAATGCCTACATCCAGTCACCCTTCCAATCAAACTTAGATTGAAGGATCTTTCACTATAATGATTTGAGATTTACACCAAAGGTTTTATAGAGAACACACTCTCACAATGTAAACACTTCTCCCACTCACAATAAAATATAGAGAGAAAACACCTGCACACAAAACCACATGTCCTTGCTGTAGAACCCTTTGAGACCACCTCTCAGAGTTAAGAACCCCTTGTTCTTCTTCCTGTCTCGTACGAACAGGGAACCACAATCCGAGATTGCAAAAACATGTTTCTGATCAATGTAGAAAACACCTCAGTAATGCAGAGTATGATCAAGAATCCTTCAAGTTTCTTCCAAATCTTTGAATCTTGGTTCTTGGAGCTTCTCAATCACCTGTAACACTTTTCTCTAATCGAAGATATCAAATATGAAAATTTCAAATGATCAATTCGTTATTCTTGTTGTTATAGTACAGTAAGCAATGCGTCAATATATATAGTTATCTCATGACAGATGTAACAGAATTACATCTCAAACAGATTTAATTGAATACACAATTAATGTAATCGATTTGCAATAAATGTCAATCAACATATTTAAAAATATGACTGTTAAAATAGTTATAACTTAGCTTTAAAACAGTTTTCAAAACATAACAGACTTAATTGATTACATACACAGTGTAATCGATTAAGCTAAATACTTAAGAAAATTTTGAAAACGTTTTCTCTTCAAAACTCATCACAACACATATCAAAAAGATGTTTGCAAAGACATGAGTTTTAATCGATTTAACACTTAATGTAATCGATTCAAAACCTGTTGTTTTGCCACAATTCAAAACATAAGCTATCTTATGATTTCAATTGATTACAACATCAATGTAACCGATTGTATCATACAGAATTCCTTTGTGCTTGATGTTTAATCTCATCAAAACATTTAACATGCATAAAGAAGATATACATAGTTATGAACACAATAGTATGCAAACTAATCAACATGATAACATATGTATTAAACATATTGAAACACTTGTAAACCAACACATGTATCAAACACAAATACATATTTCTGTTGTCTCAATATAGCATATATGTGTTTTTACAGTCAATGTGTTGTCATCATCAAAATCCAAATAATCAGAGATTGGGTTCAGCATTCATATTGTTCCCCTATCAACAATTATCATATATCATCTTCACGGCATAAACACAGAATAGTTTAACATGCAATCACACACAATTATTCAATCATAGACATTGAAGGCTAGCTCCCCTTACCTCTAATCCAAGCAAAACCTTCCTTTAATTGATTTCAAGTCACAACAGTACTCCCAAACGTCCCCTTTGACAGAATTTACCAACTCTTTTCCTTTCCAGACCACCCTCACGGCTGTTAGGGATTTTGATTATGAGGCTAGCACTTGTTAATCTAGTATTTATAACCCCTAACTAGGCTTAAAACTATCACACCTCTGCCCATAAGCCTAAAATCAAAGTACTTACTCACACTTACAGTTTTTCACCTTGTTTTAGAAAAATAAAACTCAAAACAACAACACTTCTAGACCACTGGCCCAATTCCCCCTATAGAACCCAGCCCAACCCAAAAAGCTCGATCAACTCCCATCCTAGCCAACCTTACCAAGCAGCCCAACAACTTGGTCCAAGGCCATTGACACAAGTAGCTTGACCACTCCAAAGCTCGATTTGGAGTCCACGTTGCAAGGAGCTCGGCAACCTCTACTTAGAGTTCGTCAACGCACTCAAAAGGAAACTAATTCCCAGCAACAACCAAGGTTCGGAGGTAGGTCCTCCCAAACATGGATAGTCAGGTCAAGTGCATCCACCATTGGCCAACGTGCCTAAACTAATACATGGTGCAAAAACTAATACATACATATACATATACATATATATATATATATATATATATATAAATATATATATATATATATATATAACCCCTCTCTTACTCTTTTGGTAGCTCTCCAACATCAAATCAAAAATAACATTCACTTACACAACATTACATGCATTCACCTGACACATTTAAACTATATTAAATTTATAAATATTCCTAATTTTCCCGAGTCTTACAAATTCACAAATTCGCAATTGGTCGCATCACTAGTTTAAATAATAGAGGAGACAAAGGTAGTCCCGACATCTTTATTTGGAAAACGTATATATGGGTGGCTTCGAATAATCTATTAGACTTCAATTAATCAATAAGTCAATCTTACATTCATATCATACATATATATTGTTAAGTTAACTAGACTCTCCTAACCAATTTTCTTATTCTTTCACAACCATTATAGTTTTAGCCTTCAATATTTCAAACCTCTTGCATTTCAAAAACATAAATGTGACATCTTTCTTCATTCTCTAGTCACAATTGAGGGTTTAGTTCTTACCTAGTGCACAAGTAGAACTCTTTCAACCACTCATGGTGATTCTTCACATGTTTGGGGTTATCAAGAGAGCTACACGGTTCTCTTACCGTCAAAGGTCCTCAAAACTTGTTATCATCCCTTAGATACCACTCTATGAACCCAATGTCACCACCACTTAATCAATTATCAAATATGAATATGTTTTTGTCATCCTTCTAATCTATGAGCCTTCCTTGACCTAGTGAATATATAGGGTTAGTTTCAAATTTTATCAATACATTTTAAGATTGAAGTATACTTTTCTTTCTTATTACAAATTTGTGCTTAGTGTCCGTATCAAATCAATATTCAATGAAGTTTCATTGTCCAAATTCCTCCTTTGCATTATTTGTTTCTCAAATAATTTCAAGTTTTCTCCCTTCCTCATTGATACACTATCATTGACATTATCAAATTACTACTACTTAGCATGGAAACTTGAGTATTATCAAGTTAGTTGTTAACAAACTAGATAGGGTTAAGTTAGTCCTGAATTGTTTCCTAACGAATACATAATTGTTTTTCAATAATTGTTCGTAAAACAGAATGCAAATACTAAAAGATAAAAGTAAAAATCTATCCTAATGAAATTAATATTGAAGATTGTTTAAGTGTGAATTTAATTAAATAACAAATAAAAGACTTTAAAGAAATAGTAAATAGGCAAATTTCACTGCTTTTCCAAAATAGATTCTTTATCGGTTAATCAAAGATTATTGTTCAATTGATTATAATTTTTGATTTCAAATTAATTAAAGTATATTCTTAATTAATTTGATTGAGATCTTACTATTAACCAAAGTAGATTCTCAACTAAAAACAAGATTTTTCTAGATTACTCATAATAAATTCAACTAAAGTACATTTTGAATTAAATGTTATTATGTTTAATCGTAACTATTCTTTTATCTCCTAACCAAGTGAAAATTTAATTAATCAAAATACATTCTTGACTAATTATTGTTAAAGTTTTTACCACTAACCAAAGTACATTCTCAATAGGTAGCAGAAACCCATTTAATCATATGAAAGTTCCTAAATTCAATCAAAGTACATTCTTAATGAAAATCAAAAACTTTTAGACTCATATGATCAATATGCATATAGATTAAAACACCTCGTTAATTAACTATGATGTAAATACCATTATTTTTAATGTGATTGAGAGATAAAAGACATAAAAGAAAGATAACCAAAATAATCAAAAGAACAAAAACATTATTTCAACTTAACCTCAGAATCCATAATGAAATTACAAGAGAACAACCACAGAAGCTCAGCCCTCCATGGATGAAGTTGAATACATGATGAATAAAAATAAAAGTAAGAGAAAGAGAGAAGTGGTGGATTACTCTTCTCTAGACCAAAGTTGTTAATTGCCTCCTTCTGCTTTCCCTTGGTCTCTTTATATAGAACTTGATTGGGCTTAGGTTCTGACTTTTCTGATAATGTAATATCTCCCAAATATTTAACATATTTAATTAGTTTTAAAAATATTTGGGAGATATTTCTCTTGATATTTTCATATATAATTAAATTAATTATTATTGTAAATATCTAATAAATTATCAATAACTGAATTTTCTCCAAAATCTCAATTTAGTCCTTCTTTTTTTTCCTAAAATTATAGAGAAACTCGAAATATATTAATATTTACACTTTAGCCCCTTTTGTTTAACCAAATTGAAACTATGACCAAGGTTGATTGTCTAATGAGGGATTGCCACATGTCAGTTACTTTCTTCTCCCAAAATTAGGGTTTTGCTTAGGTGGTTTAAAGTTGACAGGGTTTTTGGCTCGCGGTGGTTGTTTGAAAAATGATGGCAAGGTGCAAAGATTTTGCGTTCTTCTATGGAGAAGGCATGATAATGAAAACATGGTAGGTAAATTGAGGAGGTCGTTTAGGGTTTTTAGGTGGCTGAAACAATATGGCAACACAAACTGGGTTTCGCAATTTGAGGCTTTCGCGGTTTGTTTTAGGTGCATCACGTTTTAAAGGTTTAGTGGCGGTTCTGTTTCGTTGTGGTGCTTGGACCTAGTTTCATTTGTAGGTTTAGTAGTGGTTGTTTTCTCGTGGTGGTGATTCGCGAGTTGTGTTTCCTGATATATTTGTGGTGGTGCGATCGAGGTTATTTAATGAATGTTATAGGATCACCATATGGCATCATCTGAATGGATAAATTTGAAAGTAGTGGATCAGGACATATGGCAACATCATATTGAATGTGATTTTGTGACTGGTAGGAAGGGTGTTTAATAGGAAAAAAGGGATTGTAGAAGTAAAGTGATCCATTGTTGGTTAAGAGAGTGTATAAGTTACACTATGGGGGCATTCAGCTCATTGTACATTTCTTTCCCAAATTCATTAATTTTGGTCTTATTTTGTAACTCGGACAATTTAATTTCGTGTTGTGATTGAATCAAACTTGAACTTCAATTACATTAACAAATATTAGAATATCCATAAATAATTTATGCAACTAAAAATCAACTTTTAAGACCTTTTAATTCTCAAACTTGATAAGTATAATTATCACAAATTATATTCAATTTAAACACATCACACTTAACATTCTCATTTAGCCCTTCCTCTTACATCTCCAAATAACGAATGATGAGTTTTTTTTTATAAAGTAACTTTTAACTAATAAATATGTTTAAAAAGTAAGTGTTGTTTTATGATAATTTTTAATAGTAAAAATATTTAAATGATTAATAAGATCAACTCTACATTTGAAAAAAAAATACTCCTTTAAATCTTATAAAGAAACATAAAAGATTAATTTAAATTTCTAAAACTAAGAGTATTAACGAAATAAGAAAAAAGATAACACATTATTAATTTAGACACCATTAGAAAGTCATACAAGAGTATGAGTATAATTAATATATAATCCATGAGCCACAATTTTAAATTACAAACTTTTCAATAGTAATACTTAACTCGTGCCAAATGGGTTATTCCAAAGATGAGTGATTAGGAATTTTTATGTCAAGGGGCACATCGAACTATT
This sequence comes from Vigna umbellata, assembly GCF_029865625.1. Lineage (NCBI taxonomy): Eukaryota > Viridiplantae > Streptophyta > Magnoliopsida > Fabales > Fabaceae > Vigna > Vigna umbellata. The sequence goes on along the minus strand of NC_142165.1, from coordinate 32,142,558 downwards.
TGAATCAATCCATGATGTTCTTGGAGAGTTGATTGTACCATCATTTTCTAACATTTCATGAGGATAAAAAGAAGGTTTTGGAGGAATATTAAGACTTTCAACTTTTCCTTCAAGCATTTCTATAACCTTATTCATTGATGGGCGATCACTTGGTTTAAATTGTATACACCAAAGTGCAACTATAAACATTTTCTTCATCAAAATATTATCCATTTCCGAAGCACCTTCCATGTCAATATCTTTGTCTTCTTTAAGTTGATCATGGATCCAAAAGGGAAAATAATGTTGACTTGAATGTTCTGTATGAGGATTTGAGTTTTTTCTCCTACTCGTCATTTCCATCAAAAGCATTCCAAAACTATAGACATCAGCTTTATGAGAAACTCCACCTATATTTTTGTAAAATAACTCTGGAGCCATGTAGCCTAATGTTCCTCTTATTGCAGTTAAAATAATAGATCCATTTTTTGCAGGATACAACCTTGCAAGTCCAAAATCTGAAACCTTTGGAATAAAATTATCATCTAAAAGAATATTATGAGGCTTGATATCGAAATGTAAAATCTGCACATCACAATCTCGATGAAGATACGCTATCCCATGAGCAATTCCAATAGATATTTCATATATCTTCTCATGTCTCAAAGGAACACTTCCTTCTTTAAAGTAAATGTATTTATCCAAGGATCCATTAAGCATGTATTCATAAATTAGACAACGTTTTTTTCCTTCAACACAATATCCAATAAGCCGAACTACATTCACATGATGTATTCTTCCAATGGTAGATACTTCATTAACAAAGTCTTGTCCACTATCTTTGGATTTGCTCAACATCTTTACTGCAACATCTAACCCACTTTGAAGCTTTCCTTTGTACACATAACCAAAACCTCCCTCACCTAATTTCACTTTGAAACCTTTAGTCATTTTCTTCACTTCTTTGTACTCATACCTAATGGGATTTATATTGTTGTCTAACAAAAAAATTTCAATATTTTCATACATTGAAAAGTGTCGTCTTCGCCATTTATAGATGAATACCACCAGCAAAAGTGAGAGTACAAATAAATACCTAACTACTATGAATATTGGTAGAATATCTTGACCTAGGATTTCTCCATCACGATAGTCCCAAAATGGTCGTATGATATTTTTTATTCTATTGGCAAATCCTGTCAAATAAAGTTTGGTCAAAATGTAAAAGATATGAATGGATCTAATAAATAACTTTTTCCAGGGCATAATATATTACGTAAATTAAAAATGGAGAAATATATAACTTACCACGTGTGACAAATGCAACATAACCTGCAAAAACAAAAGACTGCATAAATAATTCAAAAATATGCATAACATTGAGACAAAACAGAACTTTATTAACATTATAAACTTTAGTGATACACATTCCACAAAAGTAATACATTATTAAATATTTATAAATTTTCACATATTAAGTATAAACAAATTATCAATAAATTATTGCTTCTCAAAAAAATATAAATATTTCGTTTTATATTTTAATTCATATATATATATATATATATATATATATATATATAATAGTCATAATAATAATAAATTATCTTTCTTTGAATACTAACATAATGAACATATATAATAATATGAAATAATTATATTTAGAATCAGAAAAATTGATAACATTAACATGTTTTTATATTATGATTTAGAGACACAGGACACGTAGTTAGTAATATTCATGATTTGAACATTTAATATTTTTATTCTTAATAATTATAAATAGTTTACTTAATGAAAATCAAACCGATAACTTCTTCCTCTATTATAACGTCTCTTCACATGTTTATATGACACTCTCTACATTATTTCATATTTAGTGTTGAAATTATAAATAATTAAACCATTTTTCGTTTCATTTATTGTTTTATGCTTTTTATATTATTTTTGTACGGCTAAATGACTTTCTATTTAGTATGTTTGGTAAAGATTTTACCTATGTTATAGCTGAAATTAGCGGTTGAAATTGTCAGGCATGAGTTTCATAAAGATAAAATTTAAATGCAGGACAAAGGTTTATAAAGTTATAAAGATTTATTATTTATTTCATTAATTTTCTAAAACTTATTTTCTCTAAAATTTATTTTTGTCAATCTCTCTATAATTAGAGAATAATCAACACTCTCCTATAGTGCCAAATTATATGGCAAGTTGATGATCAAACTAGAACAAAAAAAAAGTTGTTATCCTAGTAAGTAGTTCAATTTCTAAAAGAAATTTATCCAGTTTCTTCTTATGTATTTTAAAGGAGAGATTAGAGAGACGTTGATCGCGTTGGGTTTATTATTTGGACACCAAATCAGTAGATAAATAAAGTTTTTTAATGAAAGTTAATATATATGTCTTTGCATTTAGAGTGAGTAAAGTGTATATGATAGTACAATTTTAAAGATGATTATGGATATAATTTATGTTCAGGAAGCATTGCTTATGATTTGGGTGTTAAACTCAGTATTGTGTGTCACTACCTTTAAAGGGTCATGCTCTCAAATATGATATCACTCAGGTAGCCTATTGCACAAGCAACATTCACACATGTATTGATTACTTACTATCTGTTGAAAAGGTTGAATAGTTTTAAGTTAATATACTCTATATTTGACCAATTTTTAGAGGCTCTTCTTTAGGAGTATATTCTTCCTTAAGCCTTATCCTGAGAATAGCTCTCAAGTGGCACCAACAACACTAAGCTTTAGTTGGTGGGCTTTAATTCCCCCTTAATGGCTTGTCATCACCATTGAGTGCCCTCTCCTTTTCATGTCTTCCATCTTTTATCATCTTTCTTTCTTTCATGTCTTTAAAGTTCCTGGTTTTATGTTCTTGAGTAATTGAACTTCTCTTAGTCTCTAAAGTTCATTGAAGTCTACCTTTAGATCTAGATAACATTGTTATCTTAATGTCTAGATGAAATATTCATAGAACTTTCTTAATCATCAAAACACATTTAATGTTAAACTATAAAATGGGTCTTTATCATTTGGTATCTAGAGGCTAGGTTATCTTTAAAATATGTTGTTTTCATATGCTATCAATCAATTGTCTTTTGTTTCTTGTTTGGTGGAGCTCTTGGTAAAGTGAAGAATCATGGTGTTTAGAAAAAATTTTCCACTTGGCATTGAAGTTAGATTATCACAATCTTAACTCTTTGTGTTTGTTGTTTTGCCAAGTTGAAAACATGCCTTGTTTTGTGTATGACTATGAGCTTTGTGGTTTTTCCTATGTCATAATTTTCATTTCCTTATTTCTTATGAGTCTTTAAATGTACTTAACTTTTGTTTGTGAGTCATATGTCATATGTTAAATTAAAGTTTTCTATTTCTTGTTTTCCAAGTATTTGAAATTGCATGATAAACATAACTAGTTTTTGTGTATGTTCTTTGGATTTGATTGGTTGACCTAAAACTAGGACCTAAGTGCTCAAATATATCTAGACAATCTTTCTTAAATTTTGCTAAGCTAATATTTCAAATTGAACATTTTTTTCAGCCTTAAAAGTGAACAACTGAAAATTATTTTGCTTCCTAGAGAACTTAAAAATTGAAAAATTATGGTGCATTATGATTCTAGCTTGCATGATTCGAGTGTTTTAATGAGTTTGGAAAATTGGTTCCATCATTAATGGGCCCTAATCTTCTTTGGTATATGCATGATTGATTGGTCTTTGTAAATACATGACTGAATAATCTCTATTTTTTGTTTTTAAAGTATTTGAAATTACATGATCACCATGACTAGTTTTTATGTATGTTCCTTGGAATTGATTGTGACTTAAAAATAGGATCTAAGTATTGAAATACATCTACACACCCTTCCTTAACTTTTTCTAAGCTAGGATTTGAAATTAGAAAAATTTTTAAATCGAAAATTATTTTGCTTCCTAGTGAACTCAAAAATTGAAAAATTATGGTGCATTACATTTCTATCTTGCATGATTTGAGTGTTTGATGGCTTTGGCAAATTAGTTTATCATTAATTGGCCTTAATTTTCTTTGGTATATGAATGATTGATTAGTCTATGTGAATGTATAATTAAATATTTTCCATAGAGTCTTCTTTCCATGTTTTGTTTTAGTTAGTCTTGTTACTAGTTTGTCACATGAATTTTCTTTCCTTAGAGTTTAACTTTCATTGTTTTTGCGCTTTTCTTGCTTGCCACTAGGCTTCCTAGTTTTGTTATTTGCAGAATTCATTTCTTTCTTTCCTAATGATTTTATCAAAACATAAATCTTTTTGTTACTTTTCTCATAATTTTCGAACCTAGAGGAGTTTATACTCTTTTAGGAGAGCTTGAGTGATAGCCTAGCCTTGTTTTCTTGTGTGAGAGAACCAAAAACTTTTGGGGCTACTATTTTGGAGTTAATTTGGTCTCAATTTTGAATTGTGTGTATATGTGTGTGAGAGAGAGAGTTAGTGAATAATGCATATGAAATTTGGAAGTTTTTGATAAATGGCACCAACTTTTTTATGTTTGTTTTTGAATTGCATGAATATTTGGGTGCATGGGTTAAAAAAAAGGTTTGTTTGAAGACATATATATTTTGGAATTATCTATGAAAATGTGATTATGAATAGTTCTACCATTAGTTGGTGAGACTACTCGGATAAGCAATTTGTTCCATGGGTTGGGGAGTCCACTCAAAAGAGCGATTTGTTTCACTATCCAGGAAGGCTGCTCAAAAGAGCAATTTGTTCCAAAGTTGGGGAGGCTACTTGGAAGAGTGATTTGTTCCATTAGTTAAGGAGGTTGCTCGAAAGAGCAATTTGTACCATTGATCGGGGAAGCTGCTCGGAATAGCAATTTGTTCCATTGGTTTGGGAGACTACTTAAAAGAGCAATGATTTTGTGTGAAATATTTGGTTTATTTACTTACTTAATTTTCTTTTGTTTACATCGTCTAATTTTTGGGTTTGTTAAACACTATTGAGTTTTGAAGGAGTTTCATTTTCTTAGTTAGAAATAAGATATGTGAAAGTCATATAGGAAAAACTCTTACTATGAAAGATGTAAGGACCTATAAAATAGTAAAGAGTGGTAACGGTTTTTAAAATATGACACTAAATCATTTTAATATTTAAGATGTTAGACTATAAATAGAATTACTATTAATCAAGTTTCATTTTATAAAAATCATCAATTCTAAGAAATCTTTTTGAAACTTCTCTCTACCTTATTTTTAAATCTCTAACTTCATCCTAACTTCATCCTTTATTTGTTTGAAGAATAGAGATCGTAGAAGGGCACCTTGTTGAGCGATCTACACATTCAACTAGAGTTCAAAATAGGGTAATTTCATCTTGATAGACGGGGTCCAAGCCCACTTATCCTAGTGTAATATTTCTTTTACTTTTATTAAAGCATGTGTAAAAGGTGTTAGGCATGTGGTAGATCGTAGGGACTTTTAGTCCTATATATAGACATGTCACCACCTCTTGTAAGACACTTTTGAGCATAATGAATTGTTATTCGGTTGAGAACACTCTAGAGCAATTCTACCTTGAAAGTCAAGGCTAGAGAATCCCAAAGGATCTCCTCTAGCCACCTTCCATTCACATCTACCATTCTCCTTCACTCTCATCAGTTTCACACTCCTCCACCGTGGCATCCATCTCATGCCACTCTCACCAATCTGTAGCTTCCCGTGGCTTGCGTCATCCTTCCTAGCAGCAACATCTTCACGTCTCGCTGCCTCACTCGTAAGTCACATCTTCATTTCATATTTTCACGCCCAAGCCCTATTTCCATTCTCTCTTCTCGACGACCTCCATTGTTGGCCTCGCTTTCACCAACTCTCGACTCCATCATGAATCCAAGTACAGGACAGCCTCTTCCATCAGGTTTGTCATCAATCCACCGATTGATTTCGACCTTTCACCTCATTCTTCCTTTAGATCTTCTTTCCCTCATCTCTGCTCGATTAGAATCTCATTTGCGTTCCATTTCACCGATTGAAATCGGATTCTAGCCATTTCCACCGATTAAACCACCATACAACACCCGATCTTGAATCTCCACCGAACAAACCTCGAATCTAGGGTTTGTTCGTCACTATTCCTCTTCGACTCCAAAACCTAGGGTTCCTAGCTAGGGTTGGTTTTCGACTGCTTCATTTGTTTCTTTCCATTGCGATCTTCTATAGAGGAGCCTTGAGGAGTCTAAATCGCTCAAGTTCTGTCTTCTCCTCGGAGCGTCGTCTATCACATATTTTGCTACTTTTTAAGTCATTTTAGTGTTTTTAGTTGCATATGGCTCCTTGGTTTGTGCATGTGATTCAAAGTAGTTCATAGTGAATTGTTGATAGGGGGAGCAATATGAATGCTAAACTCAACTCCTTATATGGTTTTTTTTTTATGATGACAACACATGTAGTTGCTTTTGATGATGTCAATACATATGTTTGCATGACTGCAACATATTTTGTATGAATTGGTTGATAGGCATACTTATTGTGATTATACATGTGTTAACATCTATTGTATGCATACTCATACTCTGATATGTGAAAATCAATTAAGTTTATCAGATAGCCATTTTCTTAAACTAGTGCAAGCTAAAAGTTTTAACTGATTACATTATGTGTATAATCGATTAAAACTCGTGCCTTTGAAATACATCTTTCTGGATTGTGATGTGATGAGTTTTGTGTTGAAAATGTTTTCTAAATGCCTAAGTGTTGTACTTAATCGATTACACATTTTATGTAATTAATTAAGTTTGTTATACATTGAAAATTGTTTGTTGATAAGTCTTAATTGTCTCAACGGTCATATTTTTATATGTTTTGACTTACATGATATATGTAACCGATTACATTATTATAGTAATCGATTTGATTGCGTCTGTTAAGAGAAAACTATAAATTGACACATTGCACACTGCACAAATGACTTTGGATCATTCTAAACTTTCATATATGATATTTGTGAATTGAGAAAAGATTTATAGGTGTGCTGAGATGCTCGAAGAAACGAGATACACAAAAGTTGATAATCTTGAAGGTTTCTTGAAGAACATATTTGGGTTTTCATTGCCGATCAACTACTGCAGTACTGAGGTGTACTCTTGACTAATTAGATTTCGTTTTTACCAATCTTGGATTGTGTTGCTGATGAGAGGGTCGCACCTCCCACAAAAGTTGTGCATAAAAGAATGCAGTACAGTACTAGGAAGTGACTCCTAGGTCGTCTCTCAAGGACCAATTTGGGTTCAGTCTCAGATCAAACACGAAGTGGGGGGTTTTGAAAGTGTTTTTGTGCTTGGAAATAAACTAAATTAAAATTAGAAATTAAATACAACTAAACATAAATAAATGAATAAAACATGAAGACCGCACGGTCCTACCCATGACCGAACGGTTCTACATTGAGACCGAACAATCTCTAAAGTAAGTGAAAATAAAGGAAAATAAAAAAGCTGAACAAAATAGACTGCAACATATTGAATAAAAACATTAAACCGAAAATAATAAACATAATAATAAACGAAAACAATGAACTCTGCTTGCGTCGGCACAAGCAATTGGAAGCAACGAAATTAAAATTTAACAAAAATGCATATATTACTTTTGAATGTAACACACCAATTTAAAGCACAATGCCGCAGAATAAAATTTAATGCAAGTTGCGTGAATTTGCTAATTTAGATAAAGAAGTATCATATTGCAGCAGGAATAAAAAATTGTAACATTTAAGCTAATAATTGAAAAAAAAAAGTATATTGTAACTTAGAAACCCGTGCAATTGGAATGTAACTTTAAGAAAGTGTGTGACCAATTTAAGATGCAAACTAAGCATTTAAATGTGAACAGAGAAATGGGACTTGAAAAGCTGAATGCACCGCTCTCTTTTCCAGAATAAAATCGAGAGCACCTCTTCCTCCAATTCACGTGCCACTCATCTCAACTCCGTGCAGCGTATCTTCCCCTCTCAAGTAAATCACTGTGTGCGTTCCATTCTCTCGGTGGTTCTCCCTCTCTTTCTACAGTGGCGGCTAGAGCCCTAGACCATCCAGCCCTAGGCCCCCCTCTCGGTAGTGACTACAACTCTTCCTCCCTCTCCTATTAAGGGTGAATGACCCACTAAAAACCAGCTCCGTATTTTTCTTTCTTCCAGCACCCCCTTTTTCCCAAGCTGCTGCCCATTCTCCGCGTGGCTACTGGATTCCCCGTGTGCCTCCAATGCTTGCTGGATAATGAAGATACTGGGAACGTGAAGCCCGCGTGGACGTGTGAAGGCTGTCCCCAAATCAGCGCATGTGTCTCCTCTTTTTTTTCTTCCTACACCCCTGCAAGCTGGATGCTGGGCCGCGTGGAATTCCTTTCCCCTTTGAAGGCTGGATGTGCACCCCTTGACCGTGAAGAATGAGCGTGGACGTGTGCTGCTTGGACCGTGATGGACGTGTGGATCTTCATTCTCTCGGTGGCTGTTGCACGTGTTGCTGGATGCACCCCCTGCTTCCCATGTGAAAGCTGCTGGAACGTGATGCTCTTCATATGAAAGCAAGCTGGGCCGAGGTGATGTTTACTGGACGTGTGCTTCAATGTGGTCCCCTTAATTATTTTGAGTTTTGCCAAACCATTCTTTCAGCAAAAACCGTGGAAGCATCTTGTAATATGGTGGCCCCCTCTTTCAAAATTAATTTTCCAATGGACCTTAGCTATTACAAATTCAAGAAAAATATTTATCAACACACAAAATAAATAAATGCAGTGCAAGTTCTTCTAAGCAAACTGTGTGAATGTTTTTCCAAATGTTCCAAATTATTATCCAATAATTTCCCTACAATTAATAATGCAAATAATTAGCTCAAATAATTCAAATTAATTAAAATTTGAATTTCCGATCAAATTAAGCACAATTGGTGAAAACGGGAAAATATCGGACATTTAAGCACAATTTCCTGATTAATTCTAGCACAATAAACTAAGTGAAGTCAATAAAATATCGACTCATCAAAATAGACCACACTTAGTCTTTTGCACTCCTGGGCAAAATCAAGACGCAGATCAAGGAATAGTTCAGAGGACATCAGGGAAATGACACAAACTTGGCACACGGAAAATAAAGACGAACAAGGAAAGAAACAGAATTACATAGTTCTCAAGGAATCTGGACCAAGAAAGGAAGTAGACAATATCCAACACAGAATCAATCAGAGAAAGCAGATACTCATGAAATCATCCAAGCAACTCAAGACATGGCAAAATGATCAATCAGCTCAAGAGGTGAATCAAAAGTAACAAAACCTCACAGATGCACTATCAGTGTTTCTCTCAAGTGTATAAGGTAAAGAATTTCAACTCAATGCACTCAAGAAAGCAAACAACAACAGACTTGGCAAGCCTCTAATATCAACACTCAAAACATATGCCTGTTCAAATCAAAAGGTCTTTTCATGGTTGTAATGGGGCCAAGGACAAGGGAGGATATATCTGGATAAGAAGCTACAAACCATAAGGAACAGAGGAGCAATGGGGAAGTAAACACATTCAAACACACCCACAACCTCTAATTTAATCCTCTTCTTGACTCCATTATTCACAATTTTTTTTTATTCATTTTTTTTTTTTCATTTTTTTTTTCATCCTGTCTCTTTTCTTTTCTCTCTTTTCAAAACAAAACTGTAAAAGACAAGATTTACAAAAACAAAACAGTAAGAGGAACCAACTAGCCAACTCATAAGAATCCCTAAGGAGACCACACTTGTTTCCAAAACACTTCCAAAGCTCCAAAATTCCCTAAGGTTAAGGTAATCATGGTTTTTTCACTTAAGGCTAGTGTATGAGCTTCAAAACAAAGAAATGAGGAAAGTATAGGCTCAAAAGGGGTTTTCAAAGGATTAGAACAAGGTAGGCTTATGTGGCTAGAGAGGCTCAAGAACAAAACTGCCTTTGTCACTTCCAAACATGCATATCAATCAAGAATTATCAACAAGAGTCAAGCCAAGGCATATGTGCAAGCAATCAAGAGACATATCACACACAAGAAAGAACATAAAGTGGCTCAAATTCTCACACAGGGCATTTGTGTCACAATCAATTCAACTCTCAAACATCATGATCATCTTCCCAAGCAGAGAAAAGCAAGGATTTCAAACATATCAGAGTATCAATGAAGTGAAAGACACATCTACAACCTAAACAAAGTCCAGAAATCAAGAGAAACATGTAAAACTGTATGCAAGACACGACAAAAACTACCTAGAAAAGAAAAAATTTAACCAAGAAAACAAAAACTAACGAAGAAAATTAAAAATCTCCCCCAATAGACCACACTTAAACTACACAGTGTCCTCAATGTGTCACAAGCATAAGATCGAAAATCAAAACAGTGAACAGATCATGGACAAGTGCAATAAAAGTAGGGAAAAGGGGGGAGAAGAGAGAAAGAAAACTCCCCTGATCATGGTGGCAGTTGCCAATTTTGGACTTTCAGGGAGATGTCTTCCACCACAGGATCCAGCAAAGAAGTTTTGAGGAAGAACTGCTTCATCCTCCATATTTGATCGAGCAGGGAAATGTCTTCCACAGCTGGATCTAAGAAGAAGTGATTGTTGATGAGTGGGTTCAGCAGGTGCCTATTGATCTTGAAGCTTTTGTCAGTGTCAGCACCTTTGTTGTCCACTGTGGGTGTTTGTTGATCAAATTCATTTGTACCTCCTGCAATAGGGTTAGTGCAATGTGGTTCCAAAGAAATGACATGCAGGGGTATACCACCCAATCCCAGTGTAACAGGCTGAACAACAGATAAACTCTCAGAACATGAATCAATTTCAATTTCAGAAACATTATAAATCACAGACTCAGATTCATGTTCAGTGCATGGATGAGAAGTATTCAGATATGATGGCAAAAGTGGTTTCTCATCATGCAGAGAGGGAAAATTAAAAGCATTCTCATCAACAATATAATCATCAATAACATACCCATCAACATCATAATCATGGATAGCATAGTCAAAATTAGGTATGTTTTCTTCCACTTCCCTAAAGATCGGAAAAGTGGTGGAAGATGAAAATTGTCTACCTGATTCAAAATTACTGCTTATACCTGCCTGGTCCTCAAGATCTTCAGCAGTCTCCTCAGGTGCAAGAGTGGGGCCATAGGGCGATGGGAAAGTAGGTGGCACAGTAGTAAGCTCATGACTCTTCTCCCAATCTTCTATGTTGATGCCACTATCATCATCATCTGGAATCTGAACAGTCTGAAATGGTAACTCTGAATCTTGAGACTGTTCCTCAGTGAGTTGAGTGGCCATCTGCCCTATCTGATCAGTCATACTCTGAATGGCAGCTCCTATTTCTTGCTGGAACTGCATGTTCTCTTGTTGGAACTGAAAGTTCTGCATGGTCATCTGCTCCAACAACTCCTTCAATGTAGGCTCAGAAGTAGAAGGCTGAGGAGCTATCTGGGCAGACTCATAAAGTTGCAGCTGTTGTTGTTGCTGGACTGGCGGAGGCATACAAGCATTCTGAGATGGTGCTTCCTGATATTGCTGTGGAGCATCATACCATCCCAAACTAGGGTCATTCCATCCAGGATCGTTGTTGTAACCATACTGCGCGGGGAAGAATTCATCCAAGAACATATGCTTAAGATCTTCCCAAGAAGTGATAGATCCTGGAGGAAGACAATACAGCCAATCCCTTGCTGCTTCTTGTAATGAATGTGGGAATGCCCTTAAGAACATGTGATCAACCGGTACATGTGGAGGCTTCATTGAAGAGCAAATGCTGTGGAATTCCTCCAAATGTCTGTGTGGGCATTCACCTGCAAAACCATGAAACTTAGGCAGCAAATGTATCAGTCCAGTCTTGAGAACGCAATGAATATCATCCTTAGTAGGTGGAACCGGTTCCCAAAGAGAACTCTCAGAAGTCGGAGGATGAGCCATATTACTCTCAACATACAAATCAGCAGAATATGAATCACAATCAAAGTAACATGCAGAAGGAGAATCATAATCAGAGGCACTAGCAGAATAAGCAGTATTCACAAAATCAAAATAGGTAGACATGGAAAGAGAAGGGGAAAGGTAGAAAGGGAATGCTAAAAATTACGAAACAAACAAAACACAACACAATTGAACATGCGACACGTACACACAAAACAAAACATCACATCACAAGACAAGACAAAACACAACACACACTAACACAACAAAAGACCTAAGACCGAACCATTGGTCCCCGGCAACGGCGCCATTTTGATGAGAGGGTCGCACCTCCCACAAAAGTTGTGCATAAAAGAATGCAGTACAGTACTAGGAAGTGACTCCTAGGTCGTCTCTCAAGGACCAATTTGGGTTCAGTCTCAGATCAAACACGAAGTGGGGGGTTTTGAAAGTGTTTTTGTGCTTGGAAATAAACTAAATTAAAATTAGAAATTAAATACAACTAAACATAAATAAATGAATAAAACATGAAGACCGCACGGTCCTACCCATGACCGAACGGTTCTACATTGAGACCGAACAATCTCTAAAGTAAGTGAAAATAAAGGAAAATAAAAAAGCTGAACAAAATAGACTGCAACATATTGAATAAAAACATTAAACCGAAAATAATAAACATAATAATAAACGAAAACAATGAACTCTGCTTGCGTCGGCACAAGCAATTGGAAGCAACGAAATTAAAATTTAACAAAAATGCATATATTACTTTTGAATGTAACACACCAATTTAAAGCACAATGCCGCAGAATAAAATTTAATGCAAGTTGCGTGAATTTGCTAATTTAGATAAAGAAGTATCATATTGCAGCAGGAATAAAAAATTGTAACATTTAAGCTAATAATTGAAAAAAAAAAAGTATATTGTAACTTAGAAACCCGTGCAATTGGAATGTAACTTTAAGAAAGTGTGTGACCAATTTAAGATGCAAACTAAGCATTTAAATGTGAACAGAGAAATGGGACTTGAAAAGCTGAATGCACCGCTCTCTTTTCCAGAATAAAATCGAGAGCACCTCTTCCTCCAATTCACGTGCCACTCATCTCAACTCCGTGCAGCGTATCTTCCCCTCTCAAGTAAATCACTGTGTGCGTTCCATTCTCTCGGTGGTTCTCCCTCTCTTTCTACAGTGGCGGCTAGAGCCCTAGACCATCCAGCCCTAGGCCCCCCTCTCGGTAGTGACTACAACTCTTCCTCCCTCTCCTATTAAGGGTGAATGACCCACTAAAAACCAGCTCCGTATTTTTCTTTCTTCCAGCACCCCCTTTTTCCCAAGCTGCTGCCCATTCTCCGCGTGGCTACTGGATTCCCCGTGTGCCTCCAATGCTTGCTGGATAATGAAGATACTGGGAACGTGAAGCCCGCGTGGACGTGTGAAGGCTGTCCCCAAATCAGCGCATGTGTCTCCTCTTTTTTTTCTTCCTACACCCCTGCAAGCTGGATGCTGGGCCGCGTGGAATTCCTTTCCCCTTTGAAGGCTGGATGTGCACCCCTTGACCGTGAAGAATGAGCGTGGATGTGTGCTGCTTGGACCGTGATGGACGTGTGGATCTTCATTCTCTCGGTGGCTGTTGCACGTGTTGCTGGATGCACCCCCTGCTTCCCATGTGAAAGCTGCTGGAACGTGATGCTCTTCATATGAAAGCAAGCTGGGCCGAGGTGATGTTTACTGGACGTGTGCTTCAATGTGGTCCCCTTAATTATTTTGAGTTTTGCCAAACCATTCTTTCAGCAAAAACCGTGGAAGCATCTTGTAATATGGTGGCCCCCTCTTTCAAAATTAATTTTCCAATGGACCTTAGCTATTACAAATTCAAGAAAAATATTTATCAACACACAAAATAAATAAATGCAGTGCAAGTTCTTCTAAGCAAACTGTGTGAATGTTTTTCCAAATGTTCCAAATTATTATCCAATAATTTCCCTACAATTAATAATGCAAATAATTAGCTCAAATAATTCAAATTAATTAAAATTTGAATTTCCGATCAAATTAAGCACAATTGGTGAAAACGGGAAAATATCGGACATTTAAGCACAATTTCCTGATTAATTCTAGCACAATAAACTAAGTGAAGTCAATAAAATATCGACTCATCAGTTGCTCCCTGTGCGTGCGGCCAGGAAGAAGAGTGTGGGGTTCTTTGTGCTTTGAGAGGTGTCTCAAAGGGTGACTACAGAAGAAGATTATTCTTGCTGCAGATTTTTGTTGTTGGCTATATTACGACGTGAAGAAAATTCTATATCCAATGGGTTTGGAATACCAAAAGATACATGCATGTCCCAATGATTGTGTATTGTATAGAGATCATTATTCTTCACTGAAGGTGTGTCTAGCGTGGGGTTCGTCATGGTTTAAGAAGAAAATTGATGGAAATAACGATGAAGACAATGATGGTCCACCTGCTAAGGTCATGTAGTACTTGCCTATAGTACCTAGGTTGAAACGATTGTTTTGTGTTAAAGAATATGCGAATAATCTTTTGTGGCACATTGATGGAAGAAAGTGTTATAATATTCTTCAACACCCAGTTGATTCCCCACAATGGAAGAAGATTGATGAAACATTTCCTGAATTTATTGTAGAGTCGAGAAACTTAAGACTTGCACTTGCTACCGATGGTATGAATCCTTATAGAAACTTAAGTAGAAAACATAGTTCATGGCCAATTCTATTGATGATTTACAATCTATCTCCTATGTTGTGCATGAAGAAAAAGTATATGATGTTGATGATATTGGGTCGAAGACAACCTGAAAATGAAATTGATGTGTATCTAAAATCGTTAATTGATTATTTAAAAATGTTGTGGGAAAAGGGTGTTGAGGTCTTCGATTCATGTTCAGAAGAAAAATTTTGTTCGCGTGCAATATTGTTTTGGACCATAAATGATTTCCCAGCATATGGAAACTTGAGTGGTTACAACGTTAAAGGTCATTTTGCATGCCCGATTTGTGAACAAAATTACTTATCTTCAATTGAAGCATGGGTAGAAAAATGTGTACACAAGACACCGAAGATCCGTTCCTCGAAATCACCCTTAGCATAGATTGAAAAAAGCGTTTAATGGAAGCCTTGAAGATAATGTAGTGTCCAGACCTCGCAATGGAGAAGAAGTATACAACCAGGTGAAGAACATTGATATTGTGTTTGGAAAACATAAAAAGAAGATCATTGAGAAAAACATTTGGAAAAAGCGATCAATATTCTTTAATCTTCCATATTAATGTAAACTTGATGTGCGGCATTGCATAGTGATAGGTAAATAAAATGTAGTTGCATTAGTAGTTTAGTTTAGGTCATTTGCATGCATAATTATATTAATTGAATCATTTAATTAAGAATTATAGTTGTTTCGGATCATACAGTTGGATTTTGTGTTTTTTCTTGTTAATAGGCGTTTTGTGAGGGTTAAAATCACAAATCAGGAAGAATAAGTGCTTAAGATGTAAAGGTGAAACCAGAGAGCGTCACAACTGAACTACGGTTTTTTACCCAACCTGTGGATTTGCTTCAGGAGATGTAAACTCAAAACCAGAGCGCTCCATAACTGAGCTGCGGTTTTTTCCACAACCTGTGGATTTAACTAAGGTGTGCAGAATGGAAACCAGAGAGGTTCACACCCATATTGTGGATTTTTCCATGAACTGTGAAAATGGTCAGAGCAGTAATCAACCTCTGATATTACGTGGAATTAAAGATTAAAGAAAAAAGAAGAAAAACAAAAAGGGACAGTTACTGAGAAAAGTAACGGACCAATTCCACTAATTTGGAGGGTGAAGGCACGTAGGAGGCCAAGATAATGCCACGATTTTGGAGGGAGAGGGGACGCGGAGGATCCAGAACGCAAATTTATTCTTCTTCTCCTTAGGGTTTTTGGGTGATTTTTATTTCCAGTATGCAGAACTAATTTCCTTTTGTTAGAGAATTGATGTAGTACTTTGATTATAACTTCTGAACCTTTCCAGTTGATGTTTCGTTAATTTTAATTTATCTCAGTGTTCTATTTATGTTTTGAATGTATTTCTCTATGAGTAGTTTCACAATTGGGAAATTGGGGATTGCTTGCGATTGTAAATAAAGCAGATTAGAAAATGTCACAATTGGGAAATTGGGCATAGCTAATTAGTTTGCAATTGAGATGGTAATTGTTCTTCATAACTTCATTAAATTTTATAACTGGCCTAAGGGATTGGGGGTTAGAATTTGATGAATATGTTTACCTATCTAAGGGATTAGGGGTAAACAAGCTCTTAATAAACTCAATTAGATAATTATAATTTGCACATCAATTGGGAAGGGTTAAGAATTTATACGAAAGCGTACAAAAATTCAATTCTCTAACATTGTTTATTTTAATTAAATTTTTGTCATTTGTTTATGTTCACTATTTTACTTGAATTTTGGTTGCTCAAAATTATACGAATTAGTAATCTAGTACTCAACTATTTCAATCTCAGAGGACGATATTTTATTACTACAATAACAATTAGTACACTTGCCAAATTGTTTATCAAGTTTTTTGGCGCCGTTGTCGGGGATTGATTACTGTTGATATTAGTGATCTAATTGGCTTAAGATTTGAGTTGTAGATTTTAGGGAATTTTTGTTTTTATTTTTGATTTTTTTTTATTTTCAATTTTATTGTCACGTAATTTCTGTTGCAGTATTGTGTTTTTTGTAGTTGTTTATGCAAGGTACTGTTACCCTAGAAGAATTCCTTTTCGATTCAGAAATTGAACGCACTGCTAGAAGAAATAGAAGTAGTGCAAGAAGAAGAAAGAGAGAAAGAAGACAAGAACAAAAATTAATTGAACAAGAAAAGGAGGCATTAACAATGGCAAACCAACAACCTGTTAGAAAGACTCTTCGTGACTATTCAATGCCAAATCCTAATAGTTATCAAGGGAGCATTGTGAGACCCCCTATTCAAGCTAACAATTTCGAAATCAAGCCTGCATTGTTGCAAGTCATTCAACAGAATCAATTTGGAGGTGCAAATTCAGAAGATCCTAATTCTCACTTGGAGAATTTTCTGGATATATGTGATACCTTGAAAATTAATGGAGTTTCAGATGATGCAATTCGTTTAAGGTTGTTTCCCTTCTCACTACGGGATAAGGCAAAAAGCTGGCTTCAATCACAACCTCAAGGGAGTATTTCTACATGGGAGGATATGGCTACAAAATTTGTAACTGAACACTTTCCTCCTTCCAAGTCAGCTAAAATGAGAAACGAGATTACTACTTTTGTGCAACAAGACACTGAATCTTTATATGAGGCATGGGAAAGATACAAGGAGCTAATTAGGAAGTGTCCACATCATGCCCTACCCGTTTGGTTACAGGTGCAGATATTTTATAATGGTCTTTCACCCTCTTTTAAAGAAATTTTGGATGAAGCAAGTGGAGGATCATTCAATCTCAAAACACCAGAAGAAGCTTTGGAGACTCTTGAGCTAATGGCAAACAACACAGTAAATATGCAGTTTGATCGCCAAAATAGAAAAGTTGGAGATTTGGAGGTTAATACTTTGGATGCTATCCTAACCCAAAACAAGTTGTTAACATAACAGATCACTGATTTGACTCAGAAGTTGGGAAATATGCAAGCAAATAATGTTAATACAATATCTCCAGTGTGTGACTTTTGTGGAGGAATGCATCAGAATGGTGAATGTCAGACCACTCAACAAGAGGCACAAGTGAATGTAGTGGGACAACAACAAAATCAGTTTTCTACCAACCTTAATGCAAATTAGAGGCATCAACAAACCAGACCTTGGAGCAATCCAATCCAATCTAATCAACCAAAGCCTCCATATCAATATCAAACACAACCTAGCAATCAAGGAAACAAGATGTCTACATTGGAAAATGCATTAGAGAAGCTAACTATGCAAACTTCTACCTTTGTGGAGTAGACTTCTAATTTCATGAATGAAACAAGGACTAATTTCAAGAACCAGGAGGCTTCAATCAGAAATTTGGAGAATCAAATTGGTCAACTTTCAAGACAGCTCTCAAAGAGATCTCCTAGAACATTTCCTAGTGACACTATACCAAACCTAAGGGAACAATGTAAGGCAATTCAATTGAGAAGTGGAAGAGTGTTAGAGAATGAAAAAAGGAGTAAGATGGAGAGAGAGAACAATAAAAGAGTTGATGAAACAGTAGAAGAGAGTGAAAAACATGAAGTTGAGAGAAAATGTGAGGAGACGAATGAGGGAGAAAAAAATCAAGAGAGTGGGAGTAAAATGCATGAGTATGTCCCTACAATTCCATTCCCTCACAGGTTGAAGAAGCAAGAACAAGCGAAGCAATTTGCAAGATTTCTTGATGTCTTTAAGAAGCTCCACATTAATATTCCTTTTGCTGAAGCATTGGAGCAAATGCCAAGTTATGCTAAATTCATGAAAGACTTGTTGTCAAAGAAAAGGAAGCTTCAAAAGATGAAACAATTATGCTCACAAAGGAGTGCAGTGCAATAATTCAACAAAAATTACCTCCTAAGTTGAAGGATCCAGGAAGCTTTGTCATTCCATGTGAGATTGGAAATATAACGGTGGGTAAGGCATTGTGTGACCTTGGAGCAAGTATCAATTTGATGCTTTTGTCCATGTTTAAAAGGCTAGGTATTGGAGAAGTGAAGCCTACTATGATAACTCTACAATTGGCAGACTGTTCAATGACTTATCCTTATGGAATTGTGGAAGATGTCTTAGTGAAGGTGGATAAATTTATCTTTCCCGCTGATTTTGTGGTTCTTGACATGGAGGAAGATGCTAAAGTCCCAATTATATTGGGAAGACCATTTTTAGCCACAGGAAGAGCAATGATAGATGTAGAACAAGGTGAATTGATGTTAAGAGTAGCAGATGAAAAAGTAACATTTTCTATAAATGAAGCAGTGAAGCATAAATTAGACAAAGAAGACTGTTTCAGGGCTGAAATAATTGAGTCTCTTGTGTTGGAAGATATACACTGTCATGTGAGGAAGAATCCATTAGAGAGAGCTCTATTGTCAGGAATGGAAGCAAAGGAGTTGAATAAAAAATTGACTGATGAAGAGGTGGTGAAGTGTGCTCATCAATTAGAAGTTCTCAAGCCAATATTCAATTCCAAGAGAGGAATATAAGATCTACACAAGAGTGAGGACGGAGGAGAAGAGACATTCAAGATAGAATTGAAACAACTTCCCTCTCACCTTAAATACATGTTCTTGGATGAGCAAAAGCTAAATCCCATAATTGTGAGCAGTGAACTTACTACCACTGAGGAAGATAAACTTTTAAGGGTTTTGAGAGAGCATAAATCTGCAATAGGTTGGAAAATTGAAGATTTGCAAGGTATTAGTCCTACTATGTATATGCATAAAATTTATTTGGAAGAGGACTTTAAACCTGTACGTCAACCACAACGAAGACTCAACCCTACTATGAAGGAAGTGGTAAGGAAAGAGGTAATTAAACTTTTGGATGCGGGCATTATCTATCCAATCTCTGATAGTGAGTGGGTGAGTCCTGTTCAAGCTGTACCCAAGAAAGGAGGGATGACAGTAATGAAAAATGAAAATAATGAACTCATTCCTACAAGAAAAATCACAGGGTGGCGGGTATGTATTGACTATAGAACATTGAATCAAGCCACAAGAAAGGACCATTTTCCACTTCCTTTTATAGATCAAATGCTAGAAAAATTGGCAGGACATGCATATTATTGTTTTTTAGATGGTTATTCTGGTTATAATCAAATAGCAGTAGCTCCTGAAGATCAAGAGAAGACAACATTTACATGTCCTTATGGAGTCTTTGCCTACAGGAGGATGCCATTTGGTCTCTGCAAAGCACCTGCAACTTTTCAAAGGTGTATGTTTTCCATTTTTTCTGATTTGATTGAAAATTGCATTGAGATATTCATGGATGATTTTTTTGTTTTTGGTTCTTCATTTGACTCTTGCTTATCTAATCTGACCTTAGTATTACAAAGATGCCAAGAAACTAATTTAGTGTTAAATTGGGAAAAATGTCATTTTATGGTGAGAGAAGGTATTTTTCTTGGTCATCACATTTATTCTAAAGGTATTGAGATAGATAGAGCAAAATTAGAAGTAATTGAACAATTACCTCCTCCAGTGAATGTAAAAGGGGTAAGAAGTTTTTTAGGTCATGCAGGTTTTTATAGGCGGTTTATTAAAGATTTTTCCAAGATAGTAAAGTCGATGACTAATCTTCTTGAAAAAGAAGCTCCTTTTGTGTTTGATGAGGCATGTATGGAAGCATTCTTAACAATAAAGAAACAACTTATTTCTGCTCCTATAATTACAGCCCCTAATTGGTCTTTACCATTTGAAATGATGTGTGATGCTAGTGATTATGCTGTGGGTGTTGTATTAGGACAAAGAAAAGAAAAAGTGTTTCACGTTATATATTATGCTAGTCGTGTTTTGAATGAAGCTCAAAAGAATTATGCCACGACTGAAAAAGAATTGCTTGCAGTAGTGTTTGCTTTCGATAAATTTAGATCTTATCTTGTTGGGTCTAAGGTTATTGTTTACACTGATCATGCTGCTTTGAGATATCTGTTTGCTAAGCAGGATGCCAAGCCACGATTAATTCGGTGGATTCTCTTATTACAAGAGTTTGACTTAGAAATCCGAGATAAGCAAGGTAAGCAAAATTATGTTGCAGATCACCTGTCAAGATTGAAATTTAATGACATGAACCAGGATATGAGGCCTATTTCAGAGGAATTTCCAGATGAGAAATTATTAGCTATTACTTCCTTGCCATGGTTTGCAGATTTTGCCAATTTTAAAGCAGGTGGTATAATTCCTCATGGTCTTACTTTTCAGCAAAGGAAAAAATTTCTGCATGATGTTAAATCTTATTTTTGGGATGATCCTTTGTCGTTTAAAAGATGTGGTGATGGTATCATTAGGAGATGTGTCCCTGAAAATGAATTTGAGAATATTCTTTGGCATTGTCATGGGTCAGATTATGGGGGACATTTTAGTGTTGAAAAAACAGCTTCTAAAGTCTTACAAAGTGGATTTTATTGGCCTACCCTCTTTAAAGATGCTTATAACTTTATTAAACATTGTGATAGATGCCAAAGGGTAGGAAATATATCAAAAAGAAATGAGATGCCATTAAACAATATACTTGAAGTAGAAATTTTTTATGTTTGGGGTATAGATTTTATGGGACCTTTTCCTCTTTCTTTCTCAAACCAATACATATTAGTTGCTGTGGATTATGTGTCTAAATGGGTAGAAGCTATTGCTTTACCAAGAAATGATGCTAAGGTAGTGGTTTCTTTTATCAAGAAACATATTTTTTCTAGATTTGGGGTACCTAGAGCAATCATTAGTGATGGAGGTTTACATTTTCATAATAAAACATTTGTATCACTTTTGGGAAAATATGGAGTTAGACACAAGATAGCTACCCCATACCATCCCCAAACCAGTGGACAAGTGAAAATTTCTAATAGGGAGTTGAAGCGAATTTTAGAAAAAGTTGTGAGCTCATCTAGAAAAGATTGGTCTAGAAAATTAGATGATGTACTTTGGGCTTATCGTACAGCTTTTAAAACTCCTATTGGAATGTCACCATATCAATTGGTGTATGGAAAATCATGTCATTTACCAGTTGAATTAGAGCATAAAGCATTTTGGGCTATTAAATTGCTGAATTTTACTTTAACAAATGCAGGTGAGAAAAGGCTTTTGCAATTAGATGAATTAAAGGAATTTATATTACAAGCTTATGAAAATGCTAGAATTTATAAGGAAAGAACAAAAAAATGGCATGATAAAAAGCTGTTTCTTAGAGAGTTTGCCCCAGGACAACATGTATTATTATATAATTCTAGGCTTAAATTGTTCCCAAGCAAATTAAAATCTAGGTGGTCAGGTCCTTTTGTTATTAAAAAAGTTTTTTCCTTTGGTACACTTGAAATTTCGGACATTAATTCAGAAAGAAATTTAAGAGTAAATGGTCAAAGATTAAAATTGTATTTAGGAGGTGATATTGAAAAATATAGGACCAGTGTCTCACTTAGATCACCACCAAAAAACTAACTACACTATTTAAAAAAGAAAATTAAATTTTTTTTTTACAAAAAAAAATTATTTAAATTAAAAAAAAGTGTTAAATTTAAAATGTAACAGAGGGGGAAATCTGATGCAGTTTCTAATTACTCTACATTTTCAGGTTTTGCGTTGTTCTTCACCACTGGTAGCCAATTCCTCCACAGCAAATAGCGGCAACCCTAGGTCACAAATTTCGCACACCAGCAAAAATGAACCATAGTCGCCGTCAGTCATCACGTAAGCCTACACAGAGCACCACACTTTCCAACCAGCAACCGCCTCCGACACGACGTCAACCCAGTGTCGTAATGTTGTTCAACCATCGTCTTCCTCGACGGAACAACTATCTTCAATAATACCAGAAGTTGAACCAAGTTCAAGCAGACAAGCACATTCTTCACCTGATAACAACTCTTTTGGTATTGTTTTTCAAAATGAAGAATAAAGGCTAAGGTATGATTCTTTGATTAAGAGAGTTATTGTGCCTACACGGTATTTAGATCAAAACACATTGAGGACATTAGGCATGTGGGAGGAAGTATTTGGGATGATTAATAAACTGGGTTGGAGTTCTTTTGTTGCTCTCAAGTATCCTGCTTATGAGAAAATTACATTTGAATTTCTGAGTTCTGTGAAGACTGAAATTTTGCAGGGAAAGAATTGTACAGAGTGGTTAATTGCATTCAGATTGCATAACACTAATTATAATTTTACTCTAGCTGAATTTAAATTTAATGCAATTTTTGGATTTCCCTGTGGAGGTCAAAGGAATTACCCCAGAGAATTTGATGCTCATTCATTTTGGTATAAATTGTCTTTATCTCGTGTTTTTGCTTCATCTGACTCTAAAGAATCTCATATACATAACCCCTGTTTTCAATATGCTCATCGCCTCATGGCTCATACTCTTTTTGCTCGGGGTGATAGCACTTCTGCAGTCAGAAAATCTGAATTATTATTTTTGTGGGGTATGGTGAATGATGTCCAATTAGATTCAGGGGCTTGGCTAGCACGCCAGTTTACAAAGGTAGGGAGGGCTTCCTCTGGACAAATAGCAATTGGAGGGTTAATCACTATTATTGCTTTGCATCTCAACATCCCCTTGGAAGATGATACACCAATACTAGGAACTTCTAGACTTGATCTAGAAATGTTGGTAAATAATGAAATCTTGGTAAAGAGGGATGATCGTTATTACTTGGTAATGAGTGACCTGGTAGGCATACTACCTCAACCTCTTCCTAATCTTGAGTTCACTGCTGTGCATGGGAAAGAAAGGTGGATTTTTGTTGAATCTGATGCTCAATGTCCTTCTCCTCACACTCCTACCTCTGCTCGAATTCCTTCTGCTTCTACCACATCTTCTATGGACACACTTGCTCATCTTCAGCAGTCTATTACTGAAATTCAAACTCAACAACTCAACCATTATGAAGAGTTTGTCCAGTTTCGAGAAGCCCAATTTCAACATCAGTACGATGTTCACAATCTCTTGCAAGAAATTCTAACTTCTCTTCGTTCTCGACCCTAGTACTTTGGTGAGTTCTAGCCTTTCCCATCAATCTTTATACATTGCGGACAATGTTAATTTTTAGGTGGAGGGTGTTCTTGTGCATTTGCATATATCATTTTATGTTATTTTGTCTTGTGCATTTTCATATATCATATATCATCTTACGCTACTTTGTTCTTGTGCATGCATGGACTACAAACATTGCATCTCATGTTTTAGTGGAAATGTATCATCTTAACACTAGGTTCTAAGTGAGTTCAATGAGATTTTTCGAGCACTCTATTAAAATTCTTTTGAGCTTGTTTGCTGGGAAACTTCACACACTACACAGTGAGAATTGACATGATGACACTTAAGGAAGCTAATTTTTGAGATATACATAAATAAGTTTTTTGTTTTTTTTGTTAGGTTTCTATGGTGACATTCAATGCATTGGGTTACTAGAGAATTGTCTGTCAAATATCTTTTGTTTAGAAATAAATAATAATAATAATAATAATAAATAATAATAAATAAAAAAAATAAAATAAAAAAAATTGAGTGAATAAATTGACACCCCTTTGAGACTGTATGTTACTGGGGAAGAGACACTCCTTTGAGACTGAGTGTAATTGAGTGGAAGATCCAGGCTTAGTTGACAAGTAAATGTCTTCTAAGTCAGGAACCTAATAGAAAATCCTTTTAATGAGACACCAAAAATTCCAAATATTATCTGCCTTGTTGTCTAGTGTCATATCTCAAATAATAATTTGCACTTAGGGACCCAACAAGTTAGTCATCAGTCTAAAACAATTGTGAAATGTGTGCTTGAGGAATATCATTGTTGAATTGAACTTGAGTTAAGAGGGTATATTTTCATTTAAATTCATTCATCATTTTGTTGCATTAGTGGAATTTCCTTTGCTTGAGGATAATCAAAAGTTTAAGTGTGGGGTATTTTGATAGGTAAATAAAATGTAGTTGCATTAGTAGTTTAGTTTAGGTCATTTGCATGCATAATTATATTAATTGAATCATTTTATTAAGAATTATAGTTGTTTCAGATCATACAGTTGGATTTTGTGTTTTTTCTTGTTAATAGGTGTTTTGTGAGGGTTAAAATCACAAATCAGGAAGAATAAGTGCTTAAGATGTAAAGGTGAAACCAGAGAGCGTCACAACTGAACTATGATTTTTTACCCAACCTATGGATTTGCTTCAGGAGATGTAAACTCAAAACCAGAGCGCTCCATAAATGAGCTGCGGTTTTTTCCATGAACTGTGAAAACGGTCAGAGCAGTAATCAACCTCTGATATTACGTGGAATTAAAGATTAAAGAAAAAAGCAGAAAAACAAAAAGGGACAGTTACTGAGAGAAGTAACGGACCAATTCCACTAATTTGGAGGGTGAAGGCACGTAGGAGGCCAAGATAATGCCACGATTTTGGAGGGAGAGGGGACGCGGAGGATCCAGAACGCAAATTTATTCTTCTTCTCCTTAGGGTTTTTGGGTGATTTTTATTTCCAGTATGCAGAACTAATTTCCTTTTGTTAGAGAATTGATGTAGTACTTTGATTATAACTTCTGAACCTTTCCAATTGATGTTTCGTTAATTTTAATTTATCTCAGTGTTCTATTTATGTTTTGAATGTCTTTCTCTATGAGCAGTTTCACAATTGGGAAATTGGGGATTGCTTGCGATTGTAAATAAAGCAGATTAGAAATTGTCACAATTGGGAAATTGGGCATAGCTAATTAGTTTGCAATTGAGATGGTAATTGTTCTTCATAACTTCATTAAATTTTATAACTGGCCTAAGAGATTGGGGGTTAGAATTTGATGAATATGTTTGCCTATCTAAGGGATTAGGGGTAAACAAGCTCTTAATAAACTCAATTAGATAATTATAATTTGCACATCAATTGGGAAGGGTTAAGAATTTTTATGAAAGCGTACAAAAATTCAATTCTCTAACATTGTTTATTTTAATTAAATTTTTGTCATTTGTTTATGTTCACTATTTTACTTGAATTTTGGTTGCTCAAAATTATACGAATTAGTAATCTAGTACTCAACTATTTCAATCTCAAAGGACGATATTTTATTACTACAATAACAATTGGTACACTTGCTAAATTGTTTATCACATAGATGTGATGCATGTTGAAAAAAATGTATGTGATAGTGTTGTTGGAACTTTAATAAACGTATAAGAAAAGACAAAAAGATGGGGTGAAAGCACGACAAGACTTGGCTGACATGGGAATCCGTTCTGAGTTACATCCACAATCCATTGGAAGACGCACATATCTTCCTCCAGCTTGTCACATTCTTTCAAAAAAAGAAAAACAAATTTTTTGATAGTGTTTACATAGTGTGAAGGTTCCACAAGGTTATTCATCAAATATTAGTAGTCTTGTTTATATGCAAGATTTATAGTTAGTTGGTTTAAAGTCTCACGATTGTTATGTCTTAATGCAACAACTTTTACCAGTAGTTATTCGAGTCATATTACCTACTTCTGTTAGAGGTATTCTCACACGTTTTGAGTTTGTTCTTTAATGTCATTTGCAAGAAAGTTGTTGATCCTCGACAGTTAGATAATTTGAAAAATGAGGCCTTTAGACTATTGTGCCAATTAGAAATGTATTTCCCACCCTCATTTTTTATATCATGGTTCGTTTGATTGTCCATCTAGTGAAAGAAATTCGAACATGTGGGCCGATTTTTTTGAGGTGGATGTACCCGGTTGAAAGATACATGAAGATCTTAAAGGGATATGTTAAGAATTAATTGAGACCGAAAGCTTTGATTATAGAGCACTAAATTATAGAGGAAGCCATTGAATTTTGCTCAAGTTATATCGCAAGTTGTGAACCAATAAGACTTCCAAAGAATAGACATGAAAGTAGATGTGAAGGAAAGGGAGTTCGAGGAGTGAAGATTGAAAGTGTTTGTAGAAAAGAAGTTAGTCAATCTCATTTGTACCTTTTAAACAACACAGAGGATGTCATTCCTTACATTTCACAACACATTGATGAAATTAAGTTTGTACACCCACGTATGAGTGAAAGATGGACACTTCATGAACATAACAAATCCTTTTTAACTTGGTTTAAGAAAAATGTTTACGCGACTCCAAATGTTTCTGAAAATCTATTGAGACTAGCTCGTGGGCCTAACACCAATGTGATCACTTTCGATAGCTATTACATAAACAATTACTTTTTCTATTCAAAGGAGGAAGATGATAAAAGTAGAGTTCAAAATAGTGGAGTTACCCTACAAGCTGAGACTGTGTACACTTTTCTAGTTCCAAGTATAAGAATCAAATTACAACATCGATGAGTTATTTTGGAATAATACAAGAAATTTGGGAAGTTGATTATGCCAGTTTCAGAGTTCCAATTTTCAAGTGTAAATGGGTTGATAGTAATTCTGGTGTGGTGACAGATGACCTCGGGTTCACTTTGGTGGATCTTAACAAAATAAGTTATACGAATGAACCGTTTATTATGGCTAGTCAACCAAGACAAATATTCTATATTAGTGACCTAGTGAATCATAAATGGTGAGTGGTATTGTAAGGTAGAACCATGCACACAACTGATGATGAAGACTCTCTAGATATACTTGAGACAAACTCCTTCTCATAAAAAACCATTGAAAATAAGGTTGATGATGTACCCGATGAAATACATGCAATAAGATGTGATCACAACGAAGGCATATGAGAGAAATAAGTGTTTTTTTATTATTTTAGTAACTTTATACAATTTATTTTGTCTGTTCTAACTTTAATTTACTAACACTTTTTAAACAGGTATGACGAGCTCTGGATCAGGTCGGACGGGAGGATGTGGTAGATTTGTGACTCGGTTGCCTGAAGTCACATCCCGTCGGGTTGCGGAGGAGAAGTTGGCAGTGGAGATTGATCCCTGATCGGGTACTCCTAGTGGGCCACATACAAAAAAGTTTAGGAGCTACTTGGGCATGTTGACAAAAACACATATCTCTATTGTCATACCCTCTTGGGATGATGTTGCAAAGGTTGAGAAAAATCTACCATGGCAGGATATTTTTGTTTAAGATTATTTTTGTTTAAGATGCTTTAACATTATATTTTTTCAACAGCAAAATTTTGAAATTCCTAATAATGAAAGGATCAGGAAGAAGACATTATCCCACATTACAGTCTAATGGAGGGATTTTAAGACTAGACTTACACATATATACGTCTTTGATGTTAGACAAGACAATACTCTTTGTGTAAAATATAAAATAACTGAGAAAAAATGAATGCAGTTTAAAGCATCTATACTTTCTGAGAACTGACAGAAATGTTTTTTAATATTTTGTTATAGTCATACATAAAAAAAAAATAATATATATATATATATATATATATATATATATATTTATATTTATATTTTCTAAGCTACTATTAACTTATTCATAAATTAATATTTAAAATTTCTCTCATGTTACTCAAATTATTCCTATTTACTAGTAGTTCATATTAATTACTCAAAATAATAGTTTTAATTGAAATTTTCATGTTTTTTTAAAGTTATTTTTATCTAAGGTTTTGGTTTTTTTTCTACGATTTTAGTTCCTTGGTTTTAAAAGTTTATAGTTTTGATTTAGTTTTCAATTTCCATATATTTTAATTGGTTAAATTATTTTCTTGTTGTACATGTGAGATAGAGAATTCATTTGAATGAAAATAAAAACAAAATTAAAAAATTATCAAAATTTAATCTTTAAAATTAAAGAAATTAAAAATAAACTCAGATAAAAATATTTCAAGAACCAAAATTATAATTTAGCATAGAACATAATATTAAGCAATAAATAAAATGGATAAAATACTGCTAATAATTACCCATCGGATAGCGTGCGTACCTCTAATGTATTGATTAATTCGTGATAGAATTCCTAAAATAACAAAGAGAAAATACTTTGATTATAAAAGTAAAAGTAATAAAATTAAATATGATATTATTTACATAAGAAATAAGAAGAAGAAAATAAGTAAAATATATTGACGTGCTGGGAAACATATAAGAACATAAAAATGTAGTTTATTATTAAATGTTATAATTAGAAGTTAAAGAAATAAAGAATAATTTATTTTTATTTATCTTTTCTAGTTATTTAAGACATGATATGCTAAAGAATAAAAATCAGATGAGAAATATAAAAACAGTTATATTAAAAAATACTGTAAAAAATTTTTGTACACGAGAAAATTCATTATATATATATATATATATATATATATATATATATATATATATATAAATTTATATATAATATAAATTTTGTTATAACCTAATAAGTTTGTTGATGTCTCGAATAAATTATGTTGAATTGTTTCGTCAAAAACTTAACACAGTAATACTTTTTTAATTTACAAATTTGTCCTTTATTTTAAAATTTTATATTATTTGTTTTTAAATTACATATATACTGTTTCAAAAATATCATTCTATAATTTCTAATAAAGAAAGCCGTTATAATATTAAAAACAAAAAGAGTATACAAAATGTAATTTAGAAAAGAATTCTGAACTATAATTATAATTTAAAATAATATTTTATTATGTGTTAACCATAGTTATACTTCACTATAATATTTATAAAATTTGGAAAAAGAGAATGATGTATCTCATGACATCTTAACGTTAAAGTATATAGGTTTTTCTACATTCACGTGGTGGAAAAATGGGTAGGACCAACCTGGCCTATTCCGTTAATTCGTTTTTTTCTTTAAATTAAAAATTAAAATTAAAATAATTTAAAAATTAAAAAATTTTATGTTACACTTAAAAAAAATTATAAACATGTAATAATATTATAATTTAGATTATTAATATTTATAAGTTTCGATTATTAGTTAGAACAAAATAATTAAAATTTTTAAAAAAGATTTATATAATTAATCATATTTTTAATATTTGTTTATATCTGTATAAATAAAAAAAATTAAAACCAACAAATTTAAACAAAATTAAAAGTTTATAAAAAAAATAGTGGTTGGTATTGTGATAAGATATATTATAATTTCTGTTTGTTTTTTTAACGGGATAATATGACTTGATCCGTATTTTTATGGATCAAGGATGGATTGACAAAAAGACCTGACTGATCCATTTTTTTATTATGTAAAATTAGTAAATTTAAAAAGAAAAAGAGAAAAATTAGGTTGTGTTTTAAAACATATATATTTGATAAAAAATAATTCTTTCTATTTTTTCTAATATGAATAATATAATTATTTTTTAGTTTTAAAATCTAAAAAAGAGAAATCTGAACACTTTCTTTCAGTATGTTATCGAAACATAGTTTTTGTTTATTAAAACTCGTATTTTAAACGTATTTGTATTTTCATATTTTATTCATTCTATAAAATTTAAAAATTTAAAGATAAATAATGATAAAATTAACAGGATAAGGTTAGGAAGGGAGAGAAAGGTAGAATGATATATATCTCACCACAATTGCTGACTCCGTGGTTGAACATTTCACAACCTAAGCATTGAATTTGTTGCGTGGTTTGATTGAAGTTGCAATCGATACCCTTTCCACATTGGTCCCTGCAAACAAGTGGTGACCAAGTCAACCAGAATCCTTTTTCATCTGACGTTTTAAATTGAATATAAAATAACACTGATCAATTATTCAATTGAAAATAAATTCCCATTAATGATCATTTCCATTATTACAACGCCATTTTCAATCTATTATTCGACTTGTTGCTAAATTCAAATTAATTTAAATAAAAAATCCCTTACCTTCCATTTATTGTGATTATTATTAAAAATAAAAGAAATTAATCATAAGAAATTCATAGCACAAAATCCCTAATCTTCTCAACATAGTTAGATATCCATGGACAATGGTGGTCAAACTGTTCCACACATCGCTTACAAGTAGGGCAATGCTTAAATCCGACACTGCTATAGTAAAATCTAAGGGAGTAGCATGAAGTCGTATGTTCCCTTATATTAGTGTGTCTTCGAAGGATGACTGTGAAGAAAAAGTTATAGAAAGAAGGAGAAATTTGGTTAGCACAAAGGAATGACAATAAAAGTTGTGAATTAAGGTACCAATCCAACTTTCTGAATGCTAATTAAGCTATATCATATATAAACAATCATTAGCTAAATTGAATAATTAATTAAATAGAGTGATATATATATATATATATATATATATATATATATATATATATAAAGAATAAATAAGAAAATGATTTGAATATATATATATATATATATATTAAAGTTTTCAAATCCAATTTATAATTGTCTAAATCCACATTAGTGCAGAAACCATATTTTATTTTCGACCTATAACATCCTTTAAATTGGCAATGTAAATAATAAAAGTATAGAGAGTGTACAACATTGATTAATCATTCATACACAAAATTTTGCGTAAAGTATAGAAATTGTACAACATATTACATTGGATAATACATTCCCACAATATAAAAATTATAATTTAATTTATATTTTATTAGGTTAAATTGAATTAAAATAAAAATTTATTTTACATATTTTATTAAGTTAAAATTAATTAAAATTAGAATTTAATTTAATAAATATTAAATTTTATATTTTTTAAAATTTTATTTTAAAAATTTATAAATTATTTTTTAAAATATTTGTGAGTATTTATGAATACTTAAGAGTTTTGAAATATTTATGAATATTTTTTAAAGAGATACTTGAAAGATAATGAGGTGAGTAATTAGTTAATTTTTTTATTACGAGTCATATAGTGGATATGAACTATTTGTATCCGATTCGACCCGTTATCACCCCTATGCTTAATAAACATAATTATAATAAATATTAATTTAAACAATTCATTAAACTTTAAAATCAATTAAGAAGTCAAAATGAAATGTTAAATAATGACATAAATATACACTTATCAATCAATAATCAACTAATAATAACTTTACGATTTGTTTTACTTTTTTTATAAGTGTTGTTATATAATTATTTATTATTTAGATTAAAAATTTAATTTTTTAAAATATTTGATTGTTGTTCAATAATATTTGAACCTATTTCGGCAGGATTTAGAATCCTAATCCAAAACATTCATCTCTCTTCTCCTTGTCCAAGCCGGCGGGGAGGTGCGTACAAAAGACACTTCGACGCTCAAGTCAGTGACCTCGTGTATTAATCTTGTAATCAAGATTAGTTATGAGAGCTCTAAGTTCAGTTCAAAGTGCTTACCGTTAGGTTTGACTCATCAACCACCAATGAATGACAATATTAATTGTCAATAAATGACAATTATTTTCATTAACTCCCCGACAGTTATTACTATTGATTACCTTAACGACTGATTTTACCAATCGGTTCATTGACCTAAGAGGTATCATCGGTCGGGCTGATTTTACCGATCGGTTCATTGACATGAGAGGTATGATCGGTCGGACCACTCTTCTGCACCTTTACCGTTCGGTCGGCTATGAACCCACAGTAACATAAGCCTCCCAAGCCCTAGCAAAATTTTTGATATTGCGTTGGGTTTATATAAAGCTATATCGATCGGCAGAGGATTTTACCTGAGTTTCAATTCATACTAGCATGCATTCTTTATCGTCCGAGCGGGTTTTGCGCTAAGAGTTCCTTTGAAGTGTTCCCAGACCAAGGCGAGAGTTCACGAGAGAGCTTGCTTTGCCGCTTGATTTAGGTCTTAGGAGTTCACTAGGAGTGTGCCCTAAGACCAAGGTGAGAGTTCACGAAAGAAATCTGTCTCACCGCTCGGTTTAGGTCTTAGGAGTTCACTAGGAGCGTGCCCTAAGACCAAGGTGAGAGTTCACGAAAGAAATCTGCATCACCCACTCGATTTAGGTCTTAGGAGTTCACTAGGAGCGTGCCCTAAGACCAAGGTGAGAGTTCACGAAAGAAATCTGCATCACCCACTCGATTTAGGTCTTAGGAGTTCACTAGGAGCGTGCCCTAAGACCAAGAGTTCACGAAAGAAATCTACCTCACCTGCTCGGTTTAGGTCTTAGGAGTTCACTAGGAGCGTGTCCTAAGACCAAGGTGAGAGTTCACGAAAGAAATCTGCCTCACCTGCTCGTTTTAAGTCTTAGGAGTTCACTAGGAGCGTGTCCTAAGACCAAGGTGAGAGCTCACGAAGAGTCGTCCGACTGATATTCCTCTCATGTCAATGAACCGATCAGTAAAATCAGTTCGACCGATGATACCTCTCAGGTTAATGAACCGATCGGTAAAATCAGTCGTCAAGGTAATCAATAGTAATAACTGTCGGGGAGTTAATGAAAATAATTGTCATTTATTGACAATTAATATTGTCATTCATTGGTGGTTAATGAGTCAGACCCAACGGTAAGCTCATTATAATTTATAAATATTTGTCTCGCAAAGAAGACATGTAACTTTGAACTGAACTTAGAGCTCCGATAACTGATCTTGATTACAAGATTACTACGTGAGGTCACTGACTTGAGCGTCATAGTGTCTTTTGCAGGCACCCTCCTCCGCGGCTTGGACAAGGAGAAAAGAGAAGACATCACAACTGGAAGATGGAGCGGACAACTTTAAATGTTTTGGATTAGGGTTCTAAATCCTGCCGAAACAGAACCGTTTAAATATTTATTTTATTTGTTGTCAAGTTATCGAGTTGATATTTTAATTTTGATTAATAAAATGAATGAATAATTTGATTATACTATTATAAAAAAAAGTTAAGCCATTTTATTTTATTATAATAAATATATAAGAATTTAATATGACTCAATCCACCTAGCCTATAAATATATATTGAGTTGACTTGAATTACAAAATTTGAGTAATTTCACCTTTTTTATATATATGAAATAAATTAAAAAATCAAAACAGTCTAAAACTAATCAACAACTAACTAATCAACCCATAATAATAAATAATAAAAAGTTGAGAGTAGAGCCAAATTACAATATATTTAGCTGAGTAGACAAATTGAACTAAAATTTAGCTCGACGCATAAGAAACTTTCAAACCCCAAGTTAAAACCTAACTTTTTTTCCTTAACTTCCCTTGTATAACCAATTTTTATATATTCCCTAAAGTTGATCACTTAATTATTGCAAAAGTCAAGTGGTAGGTATGTGTTATTTAATCCCATTTAAAACACAAGCTACTGGACAAGAAACGGGATGATACCAATAGCTTGTTCATTTAAAATTATATCTTATATTGGACTTTTTTTTTAAAATGGAAAATTTCGACCGACAAGTCATTGAATTGACTGAACAGTAAGACAACGCGGAGTTGCTGCTACACCGGGGCAGCGCACCCAGTCCATGTTAAACTTGCGCTGACTAGAAAGACATCCTGAAACTGCAAATCAACCACAAAATGCTTAATTTTCAGAAGCTATCTCTTCTATGGACGCTGCTGTTTCTGGTAGGGAATCCTGCGACCGGCAAGAACCACTGCGCCGATAAATGTGGCAAAGTTCGCATTGAATTTCCATTTTATCTCAGAAATAAAAACTTGAATCACACCACCGACTACCCGCCTGAGTTCGGTCTGTTATGCACCCAACAAAATGAGCCCATTCTGGAGCTGCCTGCCCTTCCAATACAATTGTTTGTCAGAGAAATTGATTACAAATCTACGCTAATTGAAATATATGACCCCCAAAATTGCCTTCCCGATAAACTCTTGAAACTCGGCAATATATCCATCTCTCCATTCCGATTCCCCAAATATCTTGGTCGTCCTCCTCCTAAGTTGAACGTTTCCTTCTTCTGTTGCGACTCATTGTCGTGCCCTATTTCGCTACTACCATCCTACAAAGATGTTGTGGACCCACGATTAGTATCCTGCACGAAGCTGAAAGATGTTTCCGTCGAATGGTGGTCTTCGTATTATGAGGAGAAGTTTTTTATGGAATGGTCAAAACCTGATTGTGGATACTGTGAAGCACAGGGCCAAAACTGTAAATGGAGGAATGGTACTAACGGTGGAACTGAATGTAATGCTTGCCGAACAAAAAGGATTCCCACGTCAACTATCGTCCAAATTGCTGCAGGTATGCAGTATTACAGTGATCATTATGTTATGGTTTTGCTATTTTGTTGATTCCAACAACCACATTTGTTTAACTTATTTTTTCACCCACAGGAGGAGTAGCTGGTTTGATACTTTTGCTGCTTCTTGTCAAGGCATTGTTTTATGCGTACGTCTATTATGAAAAGAGAGGAGAAGACCAAGCTCGAATAGAGAAATTCTTGGAGGATTACAGGGCAATGAAGCCCACCAGGTTCACTTATGCTGACATCAAGAGAATCACAAATGGTTTTAGTGAGAGTTTAGGGGAAGGATCTCATGGAGCAGTGTTCAAAGGAATGCTCTCTAGTGAAATTATTGTTGCTGTGAAGATACTCAAAGACACAGTGGGAGATGGAAAGGATTTCATAAATGAAGTGAGAGCCATTGGGAAAATTCATCACGTTAACATTGTTCGCCTGCTTGGTTTCTGTGCAGATGAGTTCCACCGTGCTCTCGTCTACGATTTCTTTCCGAATGGGTCGTTGCAGAGATTCTTGGTTCAACGGGACAACAAGGATGTTTTCCTTGGTTGGGAGAAGTTGCAACAAATTGGTCTTGGTGTTGGGAAAGGGATTGAGTATCTCCACCTTGGTTGTGATCATAGAATTCTTCACTTTGACATTAATCCTCACAATGTTTTGTTAGATGACCTTTTTGTCCCAAAAATCACTGATTTTGGCTTAGCCAAGCTGTGTCCCAAAAATCAGAGCACCGTGTCGATGACTGCCGCCAGGGGAACTTTGGGGTA
Source organism: Vigna umbellata (assembly GCF_029865625.1). NCBI lineage: Eukaryota > Viridiplantae > Streptophyta > Magnoliopsida > Fabales > Fabaceae > Vigna > Vigna umbellata. Next base: position 32,107,142 of record NC_142165.1, on the reverse strand, counting down.
CATTGCCCCTGAGGTTTTCTCTCGGAACTTTGGTAATGTGTCTTACAAGTCTGACATTTACAGCTATGGGATGTTGCTCTTAGAAATGGTTGGAGGAAGAAAGAATACCAATGTCTCAGTTGAGGACAGTTTCCAAGTTCTGTATCCAGAGTGGATCCATAACTTGGTGGAAGGAAAAGATGTGCAAATTAGCCTTGAGGACGAGGGAGATGCTAAAATTGCCAAGAAACTTGCCATTGTAGGACTTTGGTGCATTCAATGGAACCCAGCAGATCGTCCTTCCATGAAAACTGTGGTACAAATGCTTGAAGGGGATGGATGTGAGTTAGTAGCACCCCCTTCTCCTTTTCATATTTCTGGTTCTTCTACAACAAATACCGTTCTTCCAGCAAGACCTCAAAATTTAGAGTTGGAAGTTATTCATGAAATAGAAGAAAACAATATCGATCAATTTTAGGTTTGTTTCAAATGTTATCTATATATTTTATAGGAGTCTTAGGATTGATCAGCGCTGTTAATAGTTTTAGGTTTTGTGTGTCTCACATTATGCTTCTACGATCACTTATGATCAATTTTGATTAGCTTCAAATTCTATGCACTGAGTAAGAAACTGTCAGAGTTGATTGACTTGTAACACAAATTCGTTCTTTTTAAGCTTTCACTTGTGTAAATATAACTTTGTAGCCTTCATCCTAACGAAAGTGTTTTCAGATTAATTAAATGCTTATTTCAATATTTTGAATATTTGTACGCAAGGATAAATCACATATGAGTTACTTAAGTAAATAGTTAATAACTATTTTAAACTAAGATATTTGTTTGAAAAAAATATTATTATATTCATTTAAGACTAGTAGGAAAAAAAAACCATAAAGATTTAAGTAAAGTTTTTATCAGCATTACGTAAAGTATCATGACAAGAATTTCTAACAAATTATTAGTTAATATCTTATTTATATTTTTTCCAATTTTATATATTTTAAAAATTATTTTCTCATATTTCATGAATATATAATATAACATCCTACAAAATATAATCTATAAACAGTATAAACTCATGAACGTGGAATCTCAAAATAATAATATTACAACTTAAAATACACGAAATATGTATATACATATTTATAAAAAGTGGTGAAAATAAAATAAAATATATATAATTTTATTATTTTCTAAACGTTTTCCTGTACCTATACTTATATTTATTCATTTATTCATGTATACAGTATAATTATTGTAGTTCACGACATATGTAATGTTGAAATAAATCTACAAAAAGTATAATTAAAAAAACATACAAAAAAAATTGATATTACTGATGATCAAAATTCGTTAGTAATGTATATACTCTGTCGGTTAAACAAAATTATTGACGAATTGATGGCTAAAAATCTGTTAGTAAAAGTAAAATATACATTACCGACGGATGTTACTAACAAAATTTTATTTTGTTGATAATTATCGAAAAAAAATCTGTCGATAAGTGAAATATACATTATCGATGGATGTTGCTGACAAATTTTTCCTTCAATTAGTAAAAAGAGGTGGGACAATTCCTTTTTTTTCACCGATAGATTTTATTAATAAATTTTTCCATTGTAAAATCCGTCGATAATTCAAATTTATCTATAGATTTATGTTTGTCGGTAAAATTTTGTTGGTAATTTTAAGAATTTTTGTAGTCATCTTGTTAATCAATCTTCTTAACTTCTGATTTCAAAATTTAATATTTTTTACCTACTTTAGAATTATTTTAAAATGAATGCACATGAACTGTTTCAAAATATCTCCATTTTTGTGTCTCTAAACCATCATCCCTCTTTTTTATTACTCTTCCAAAACAATAACTGAAATCCTAGAGGTTCATCAAAAAGGAAACCCTTCTCACTTTTTCTAATATTGTGCTCACATCTCCTCCACCACTCTGATTTGTTCTATAGTCCTCTCATTCCTTGTATGTATTTTCGGTTTACCTCATTTTCTCTTAATTCAAAGCCTTTTGATCTTTTAGTGTTTCATTTTCGATGTACTTCTTCTTTTCTATAATCTTTTCCTTCCGTTTTCTTTTTGTGTTCCTTTGTGAAAAGTTATTATTTTGTGACGATGACAACTATCTTTCATATTTAAAAGGTTTGATTTTAAAAAGCAATCTTTACTTTTGTGTTTATGATTTTTTTTACATGGCAAAAAATTTTATAAATGCAAATCAATTTATCGATAAATATAAATTATCAATAAATTTTTAAATTTTAATTATTTACAAATTTAATTTATCGAGAAAAAAATTATCAATAAAATTTGTTTATAAATAAAATATGTATTACATATAAATTTTATTGATAATTATATAATTTATTATCAACAGATAAATCTGTCTTGATATATAAAACGACAAATTTCCTTCTTAAATCTCACGTTTAATGTCAATATATATTAATTTCTTCATCTCCATCCATGCACAACAACTCTTTCCATACTTTTTCTTCTTCTCCATTCAAGCCTCTTCATCTTCACTTCCTCTCTACCAACAACCACCACAAGTGTCGTTAGAAGAGGAAGGAGAAGCGCGTCTCGCCTACCACTAAAGGTTCCTTATGAACTTGTCACCATCGTTATGACATTTGGAAAAGTGACACACATCACTACGTTACTCAAGCCGTCGAGAAACACTGCTTGTTGGAAACGAACCTCCCTTGTCGAAAACACTACTCCACGACAACCATTCATTAGTGTAAATTTGGTGTATTAACTCGCGGTTCCCTAAACAACCGAGGCAAAAAGGTTGATCGGAATTTCAAAATTGTGACCTTTTTTTGGGGAATGACATACATTTGAACAACCGTTGTCATATATACTTTTTGCTACAATTTCCGAAAAGGTTGATCAAAGTTTTAAAATTGCTACTTGTTTTTTTTTACGAAGGACATATGACCTTGGTTATTTGAACAATTTTTGTTGTATCTACCTTTTGTAGTGGTTTCCTAAACAACCAAGGCCAAAAGGTTAATTTAAATTTCAAAATTTCTATTTATTTTTCTTTTTCTGGGAATGACATATGGCCTCGACTATTTGAACAACTGATGTCTGTTAAAGATAAAATCATCTATATGAATAAAGAATCTCATGTTTTGAAGGTTAATCAAATAACATTAAAACAGGTTAAAAGATCATAAAACAACCTAGGGTAAAAACATAGGGCCAGAAACCCAAACAAACAAAACTAGAACCTAAAACCAAAAACTTAGAAGTAATAGGAAAACACTTAGGTTCTAGGAAATAGAAAAACATTTACGCTAGAGCAACCAGACACTTGATTAGACGATCTCCTGTCTAAAAGTGTTTGAGAGAGAACTGATCTAGACACTCAATGCTTAAGATACTTGAACTAGGTATTTAACTTCTCTTGAAAAATGAAAACAAGTCAAGACAAGGTATTCGACTAAAAATACTAAAAGACTTAACTAAAAGATGATACAAGGTACACATACAAAGTTAAACACTATCTGCCTAAAAAGTACACATACAAAGAAGCGTTTACCTATATTCAGATGATACCACGAGCGAAACAGACACGTCATCTTATGATGAAATATCTTCAAATTAAAAGAGCTTAATTGAAAAATGCTACGTAATGGTAGGAAATGAAAAAGCACTTTATTGTTATGAGCAAGCATTAAGTGGCATGTCAATGATTAGATCTTGATCAGTCAAGTGATGTATTACATGTTTTTGGGTATGTTTACATGGGTATGGGATGCTTGAATGCATGTATGATGTAGGGTTGATGTATGTATGTTTGAATGCTTGAATCATGGCCAGGATGTGTTTCGATTCAACAATAATCGATTATCATTAGTTATAATCGATTATCTACACGTTGATTTAGAGTGTGGTTTCGGGAATAATCGATTATCTAGGTTGATAATCGATTATCCTTTCCTGCATGATTTTCTAGGTTAATTTCACTGAGATAATCGATTATCTTAAGTAATAATCGATTATCACAATGTATTTTGGTGAAAAATGGCGAAGTTGATGAAGAATGGACGTGAATTAAGCCTGAGGAGTTGTGGAACATGATGATAATCAGATATTAATGTTAGTGGTTATGTTTAGGGTCAATTTGACTTGTTGTTGAGAGGGAAGCATGAGTGAGTGTTGAGATGTACCTGAGTGTGTGATTGATGAGCATGAGAGTGGAGGATAAGTCTACTTGTTGTACCTTGTGAATCTTGGTTCTATCTACGGATAGGTACTTCTGTTTGCTTTGTGTGCATTGGAAGGAGATGATTTGTAGGGGAGGCTACAAATGTTCTGTAGGGGAAGCTACAAGTGGGCTGTAGGAGCGGCTATAGTCAGTGACATAGGTACAAGAGTGAGATGGACACTTTCCACTATGGTATTATGGTACGATGATGCTCATGGTTTTTTCATGACTGGGATACTCATGATGGTAGCTAGTGTATCTATGATGATGATCATGCTACTTGAGATGCTCCAGGTTATGTTATGTTGATAATGGTGTTACTATAATGGTTATAGTAAGTAGTTAGCATGTGTGCTAATGAGTGGATAGACCAAGGGTCTATGTGTGAGATGTTAGTGATGACATTAAGGGTTAGAGATCAAGGATCAATGATCAAAGTTCAAGGATCGGGGATTGAGGATCGAGGATCGAGTAATTTAGTATGATTGAATTGTTTATGCTAGAGGATTATGAATCCTATTGTTATGACTACTATGTATAGGGTGTTGGATTATGGTTGATATAATTAGAAGGTATGTATCTTGTTGTGTGTTTGATTATGGTTGGTATATCAGAAGATATATTTTTTGTTGTGTGTTTGATTATGGTTGATATAATCAGTATGTATGTATCTTATTGTTATGATTGTTTTATTGGTAGTTTACCCCATACATGTTTGTGTTGTGTGTTTGTGAATGAAATTATCGGCGATGATTGTATAATGTGTTATATGTGAGCAGATAATGTCACAGATGTTCCAAAGGCTCGATTGACTCGAGAGAGAATGAGGAATAAACTTAGGATTCATTTAAAGCTATTTTGTTTTACAAGTTAAGACAATATAATTGGCATATTTCATTCATTATTTTATTACTTGAAATAATGTAATTGAATAAGGTTGTTTTTTTAAAGTACGTTTCCGCGCCATGATAAATTTTGAATTTTACAGATTTTCTTAATAACCCGTGACATCTGAGGTAGCGGTGGCAGAGCGACAAGGAAAAGTTGTTCGCACGAGATGGGAAGAGACAATTCGTGTTCACGTTCTCTCGCAAAAGAAGAAGAAGAAAGAGTGAAAACGTGCTTACTATTTTACGCTTTTGGAATTTAACTATCGAAGAAGCTATTACCTCGGTTATAAACAGAACCGATGCGTAAACCTTCCAGAAAAAATTCAAAATAAAATTGTAAATGGAAAATATGAAAATATCTACTAACTATATAGGCTTCAGTTCGCGGTTAAACCAATGCATAAAGGGCCTATGACATTGGTTAAAATGGAACCGAGGCAAGAAAGGTTGAAAAAATGAATTTGGAACGTTCAGAATCAGAGGTTGTTAGTTTTTTGCAAGACATACTGCCTTGGTTGGTCAAAGAACCAAGACAGTAGGCCTATTTTGAAAAAGTTGTAAGGGTTTTTTTTGCCTCGATTGGTTAGAGAACAAAGGTAGTAGGGTTATTTCGAAAGAATTGTCAGGTGAAAAGTCTGATTTGCATTGATCACTAGGATTTTTTGCCTCAATTGGTCAAAGAACATAGACAATATACACACCCTTAGGCATTGGTTCGCATTGAACCAAGACATATAGTGTCGCCAAAATTATGAAATTGTCATACACTTAGATATTTTTGAAACCGAAGTGTAATGTGTGAATTAAAAAACTGTTTATCTATTAATGACTTTTTTATTTTAAATTGGAAACCCTATGTGTATATATAACACTAGGTAGATTTATTCCATATATAATTTTTATTATATTCAATCGATTCCATTAATTTCATGCAAAATTATATACAAATTATAAGAGAAAAAAAATTATAAAATACTTTCTTTGAAATATGATAAGGTATAATTGATTCTTAAATACTCCATTATGATGAGTTATGATCAGATATTAAAATAAGAGGTATATAAAATAAAAATAAGTGAAAATGACACTAGTAAAAAACAGGGTTACTAACGTGCCTATTATGCTTCAATTGGCCAGAAACCGAAGCATAAAATGGAGTGGTGACATTTTTGAAATTATTGGAAAAGTATATACCTTGGTTTTATCTTAACCGAAGTCATAAAGCACTTGCAACCTCAGTTATGAGGAAAACCAAGGCCACAAAGCCCACAAAAGTAGCCAAAAAAAGACTTTTCAGTTGACAAATATCTCTGTGAAGGGTTTTGGCCTCGGTTATCCTCATAACTGAGGCCAAAACCCCCTGCTCCAATTAAGAATCCTATTTCCAGTCTCACAAATATCTCTGTGCAGGGTTTTTGAAAGGGGGCTATGGCTTGGGTTCCTTGTAGAACCGAGACCATATCCTCCTCTCATTAAGTTAGGTAGTTGTAACGTTTAGATTTTCACAAAAGGTAATTAAATTTGTGCATGAGTTTTGGCCTTAGTTCTCCTTGGAACTAAATTAAAAAGGTTCATTAAAATTACAAAAATGCCATTTAATATAATTTTTGAATTTTTCTAGCACTTTAGGCCTCAGTTCTTTATAGAACCAAGGCGGTAGAGGCTTACTGCCTCGGTCAAAAAAATAACCGAGGTAATAACATGCGTTTAGGTTTAAATTTCACGAACAGAGGAATTTTTAGACAGAAGGCCCAGGTTAAATAGCGCCATTGCTTTCTCTCGCCCTTGGGGTTCTCTCCACCAATGTTTTGTTCTCTTCTTCACTCCTCTGTTGCTGCTTCACAAGAAGGGGAAGCACCCATCTTCATCTTTTCTTTTATTCTTGTTTCGTTTTGCAAACCTCCTTTTCCTCTTCTCCAACTCTGGTTCGTGTTTCGCATGGAGGGAAGACTCCATTTCGCTTCTCGGTGTTCTGGTGTCTTCTGGGCGAAGGGAAGTTGCGTCTAACTCCGGCACAGAGTTTAGGTTTTCTGACCTTGTACCGATTTGGGAGTTTTTTTTTTAATCTGAATCCTAATTTGGAAATTTGGAGTTTCTGTGCTTGCAAAATTTTCTTACAATTTGAGATTTGTAATTAGGGTTTTAATTGTTTTGGTTTTGGGAATTTTTGTTCGTGTTGAATTTTTTTAAAAAAATTTCATATAAAAGCTCGTGATTTTGCAAAAAAATAAATAAAGGGTTTTGGCATCGGTTTTAGCTTGAACTGCTGCCATAGACCCATGTTATTACCTCAGGTGTAGAAAAACCGAAGCAGAAACCTTGGGCATATTACCTTTATTGAAACTGAGGTTAAAAATCTCACTTTTTCACTTCGTCAGTATAGACTTCGGTTCAAAAATCGAAGCGTATTGTCGAAAATAACCGCTGTCATTTTTCTTTGTTACACTAATGTGGAGATAAATGATTGAAAAGGGAAGGTAAAAGAAAATGAAGGAAGGAAAGACAGCGTGACATATACAATTTTGTCGTTGATTACCCCACAGTAGAGTCTTCTGTTTTTTCTATCTTACATTCTTAGGACGTGCATTACGCAAAAGAAAAAGTCCATCCGACACTTCACAAGTTGTGGCCAATTAAAAATTGAAATAACTTATTTCTTTGTTAAATAATATTTAAAATATCAGAGTTTTGCGATATGAATCTGACTGGATTTTTTAATAAGAAAATGGTTTTGCATTTCTTAAGTGATTGGTCATATTCTTTAGTCTAAAATAAAATCGTAATAATTCAGTGTCACTAGCCGGCGTGAGTTGTCTTAACTTTTCTATATGGACTTCTAGAAAAATACAACACAACTGAGGAATTTGTCCCCAAACAAAGCACCAAAAGTCCATGTTTTAGACTTTTAGATTAATAAATAACACAGAAAACCTATATTGAGTGGAAATTATGAATGTTTACTTGACCTGGAAAATTATAAGTTTGGACACACCACTACAACTCTTTAATGTGCATAATATTATCTAGGCTTTGATATATCCTTTTCTAATTTATCTAACATATCCGTTTTATTGTTTTTTTCTCACATGAAAAAATTCCATTTTTTAACTTTTAATATATATATATATATATATATATATATATATATATATTTTACAGTAACTACTAGTTATTAGATTTACATGATAAATAAAATATCACGTCATCCGAATATGTGACGGTGCATACCCTCGAGATGTTCTAACTACTTAATTATAAAGACAAAAGAATAATTGATCATGTTAATAAAAAGAACTAAATAAATATATTACAGAATTATATATATATATATATATATATATATATATATATATATATATATATTATGAAAATTTTATTTATAAAAACGAAAGCTACAAGTGGTTTGTGTAAGGGCCTGTAAATTTATAAAAGGGCCTTTGGGCCTTATATGGGGCAATCAGACCCATTAAACTAAGGCCAACTTGACTTTAAGAGGGGCTCTTTAGAACCCATTTTCTTCCCCTGAACTTCATTTCTCCTTCTCTCTAAAACTCTCATGCCCTAAACTCTCTCCGCCTTCTCTCTAGATTTCCAGCTTAAAGAACTGTAGGAATTTGAGTTTTGTGTTGCCCAAGCATCCGCGACATAGAGAGCTCCATTTCTACCAAACGTTTTCTTCATTCCGACTAGTAAGTCGTTTTCCCTTCTCCTCCACTGTTTTTGGAACCTAGGGCATGCCACTCTACTGGTTGTATGCAACTGGTGGTGCCCCATTTCGATTTTCTGTCCATTCTAGCTCTAAGAGCTGTGTTGTTCCCACTTCAGTGGATTGTAGGGTCTTGTTGGGTGCTGGCTGTGTAGCTATCAAAGCCTTTCTATTTTTTGTGAGTTGTACTGTACTGTAACCACAAGGTAAGGGGAGCTAGACATTCTTTGATTTTATTGTATGGTGTGCATGTGTGATGAAATCTGTAATATTCTACTGTTTGGACTATGTCGCAACCGGAATCGCGACGGGACGATGATCCAAAAAGAAACGGGTTTTGAAAACAGATTTTGGAGTCGCCACCATAGTTTATTCTGGAAAACTACGGAAAAACCATAAAATAGTAAGACACGGTCCACGAAAACCATATTCTGGGTTCGGGGAGTCTGTTACGCATAGGGAAGCTATTAGCACCCTACAGCGCCTGCCTTAAGGCAGTACCTTTAACTAAATGCACGAATATGATGTGGTTTTCAAAATGTTTAACTATCCCCTAAAATAAAATTCTAAATAAACAAAACATATTTTTTTAGTTTTTTGGGCCCGACAAGGATTGACCTTGCTCCTACGTATTCTCATTCAAAATGAGAAATCAGGGTTACGTAGTTCTAGTTTGAAAGACTGTTTGTTGTTTGGAAAAGCAGATGTTTTTAATTTTTGGAAATTTTATATTTTTAATATTTTCGAGAAAAAGAAGGTAACGAGTACTAGGCCGACGCGAACGGTCGCACGAGTACTCATACCTTTAAAATGATATTTAAATATTTTTAATTATTTTTGAAAAGAGAGATAACGATATTAAGCACTAGGACGATGCGAACGATCACACGAGCACTCATACCGTTATCTGCTTATTTAGGAAGACTTGAGAGTATTGAGTGCTAGGCTGATGCGGACGATCGCACGAGCACTCATACCCTCGTTTAATATTACGTAAATAAGAGAGAAAGATATTGAACACTAGGACGATGCGAGCGATCACACGAGTGTTCAACCTTTAAAATGTATTTTTTGAAATTTTATGTAAGAAAAGAAAAAAAGGTTTTTAGCACAAGGACGACGCGAGCGGTCACACGTGTGCTTAACCTTCAAAACGTATTTTTTTGTAAATTTTTATATGAAAGAATAAAAGGATTTTAGCACAAGGACGACGCGAGTGGTCACACGTGTGCTTAATAAACCTTTAAAAATATTTTTGTAAATTCTTTTTATTTAAACTATAAATATTGTATTATTAAGTATATATTTTAAGATAAGTATATGTTTAAAATAAATAAATAGAACAAAATAAAATAAGACAATAAAGGAAAATAAAATAAATAAACAAAAAAAGAAATGGGAGAGGCTGGACGAACGTTAGGACAGTATTCAGAATAGCGAGCGTTCGTTGGGGAGAGGACGAACGTCCGTTGGGGAATATAACGGACGGACGTTTAGAAATGTGAGCTGAATGACGAGCGTTCGTCAAGAGATATGACGAACGGACGTTGAGAACGAAGGCTGAATGACGAACGCTCGTTGAAGAGATGACGAACGGACGTTGAGAAATTGGAGCTGAATGACGAGCGTTCATTGGGAAGATGACGAACGGACGTTGAGAAATTAAAGCTGAGTGACGAACGTTTGGTTATTGAACGGACGAACGTTCGTTATTGGAATAACGAACGGACGTTCAAAAATGGAAGCTTAAGGACGAACGTTCGTTATTGAAATGACGAACGGACGTTCAAAAATGGAAGCTTAATGACGAACGCTCGTTATTTGAAAAGACGAACGGACGTTAAAAAAATGGGAGCTTAAGGACGAACGTTCATTATTGAAATGACGAACGGACGTTCAAAAATGGAAGCCTAATGACGAACGCTCGTTGTTTGAAAAGACGAACGGACGTTCAAAAATGGAAACTTAAGGACGAACGTTCGTTATTGAAATGACGAACGGACGTAAAGGCTTAAGGCTAACGAACGCTCATTCGCTTAGCTAACGAGCGCTCATTCGTTTGGATAACGAACGCTCGTTAGGGAGAAGGCTGAGCGAACGGTCGAAAAGGCTTAAGTTTTAACGAGCGCTCGTTTGTTTGGATAACGAGCGTTCATTGTGGGGATATGGCGAACGGACGCCAAATAACGAGCGCTCCAAAAGGGGCCTAATGCTCCGGACGTACGCTCATTTCTGGGCTGAGCCCAATCCAATGCTTTCTAACCTAGAATTTCCTAGGGTTCAGAGATTCATCCTCATTCCCACTCCTTCACGCCGGTTCGCGCCTTCTTCAGAGATTCAAGGTCTCTTGCTCAGCACCACAACTGATCACCACCTCTGCCATAGCCAGCCACCGTCGCCTCAAACAGAAAGCGCCTTGGCCTCGCCGCGACCCCTCGCACCACCAAAATCACCGTCAGCCAAGACACCACCGTCTCCACTCCTCTCTCTTCGAAAACCAGCGATTCTCAGGGATGGTTTTCCTCCGTCTTCATCACCGATCCGCTCGTGCCATCATCATCCATCAACATCAACTTCACCATTGCTAAAACCTCCACGACGAACACGACCACTGTCACGATAATGTCCCTCCCCGTGCCTATACTCGTCCACCTCCTCGGCCACCTACACGGTCATCACCACCTACCAGGACAACCTTAGCGATGCCACTGCCACCACCACACAGCAGACTACTACTTCCAAACCGCCAACCCCGAAACAATCAGCCACTCTCTTCCTCCCCATTCGAGGATTTTCTCGAATGCCGAATGCCCCCCTGCAACACCAATTTTCCTTCTCTGCCTCCCCTAATTTTTTAATGTTTACTGATTGGTTTAATGTTGGTTGAACCTTGTCCATTTGGTTTTGGAAACGATGAGTGTGTAGTGTGCATATGAGAATGAGTGGGATAGATGATTCCGTGATAATGGTGTATGGGCTGGCGAGATAGGGTGAATGGAGCTTATGCAGTAAGCATATATGATGAATCTGAATGTACAAGTGAACAAAAGACCTACCTGCTGCTATGGCTGCTGCTACTGCTAGCTGTGTATCCGGTGACCTCCTCTAGCCTTTCGCTTTCACTGCCGTCTGGATGATGATTCCAGATGATGGTTCCCCGTGTGCTCTTTCTCCCTTTTTTCTCTCTCTGATCCCCCCAAAATCCTCTCCCAAAATCTTTGGAATTATCCACTTCTAACCACCTGGTCTCCCCCCTTTCTCCTTCCAAAAAAAATCTTAGAAAATATTCCCTTAACCACCTGGTCTCCTTCCTTCAGACACCTCCCTCATACGCCACTTCCCCCACGTTTTTTATTTCTTCTTTCTTTTTTTTTTAATTTTTATTTTATTTTTAAATTTTATTTTTTTAATTTTATTTTTCAATTTTTCAATTATTTTGATTAATTAACTCTATTAAAACAAAATGAATATAAGAAAAATAGAAATTGAATTAAAAGCAAAAATCTAAATACATAAAAATAGAATAAAACAAAAAGGTGAAATAAAATAAAAGAAAAATAATAAAAAAAACCAATAAAAACACATTTTTTTACAACCCGGACAAAATTGAGTGTTGACAGGGTGTGTGAGTTGCATAATTTAGCAAAACTTACGTTCTGCAAATTATGCAGACTCGCTAAGCGAATGTTTTCGCATAGCGAGTCCTCGTAGAGAGGTGCTCTCAGTTTGATCATTCGCACTGCGAGTTGGTGCGCTGTGCGAATGGCTAGAGAGGGTTGCTCTGTTTGGTGATTCGCATAGCGAATCCGGGTGTCGTGTGACTAGGGGTTGCTGGAGAAAAGACTAGATTAATTCGAATAGCGAATTTGGGGAGCTATGCGAGGGTTTAGGGTGTGATAATTTGTATTAGAATTTTTAGTTTAGCATAGCGCACAAACTTGGTGCGCTATGCGAATTTTAGCTGTCCCCTTGTCAGGAAACTTCGCCCAGCGCATCAAGGGTGGTGCACTATGCGAATTTTAGCTGAAAAACACTCCCTCCGTCAGGAAAATTCGCTCAGTGCACCAAGGGTGGTGCGCTGTGCGAATTTTTGCTGTCTTGCCTTGCATCTTGGTGCACTATGCGACCTGGTTCAATGGGTTTCACAGTTTTCCTCATCTGTTTGAGTTGTTTGATGTTGTTTGACTGCCAAGATGTATGTATGTCTATATAACTGATTTGGGTGGCTCGATTTTGCAACATGATTGAGGGTATGTTGTATTGTGTGTGAATTATAGTTTGGAAGTATGTATGAAACAAAGTTGTGATTGGCGTAAGTGTAACAGTATGGTTGATGGAAGTAATTCCACGGATCTCAAAGGGAGGTCACATGGTGGTGCCCTATGTTATGGACGTAATTCCATGGATCTCAAAGGGAGGTTACATGGTGGTGCCCTATGTTATTGGACGTAATTCCATGATCTTCAAGGAGAAGATTCATGGTGGTGCCCTGAAAGTTTAGAATGATTTGCATGGTAGCTCAGTCTTGGGGGTTTTCCTGATGCTCCAATGGTCTTTCATTCTCAAGTAGAGAGGATTGATCCATGTGGTGAGGAGTAGCAGGAGGTCCTAGTCTTGGAGGCTTCCAGTATGCTCCAGGACGCGGAACAGACTAACCTCGTGAGTGTGGTAAGGTGGAACCCATTGGCAACGGCTTTGCAAAGCAGTAGAGGCCACCACGAGTGCATAACCCGCCATAGCTCGGCAATCATTCTAGTCCGGACGAGTCGGTTTATAATGCAACAAGTCTTGTAATGTCATTTACCATGTTTTGAGTGAACTATGCATGTTGTGTGTGTGACTGTATAACATAATTTTTGTATATCTAGCTCACCCTTCTTCTTGTGTTTGTCTGTTGTTTGTGTCGTGTTTCTGTTGCAATGATCATCCACTTGGATGTGACCAGAGGTGGATGACGTACCCCTAGAGCAGGCCCTGGATGGTGTTGATGTTGCAGCTTAGTTTGTTTAGGATTTCTTAGTTAAGTTATACTATCTTGAAATACTCTTATGGGTGTTTAAAGTTTTAAATTATAGCCATTTTTGGGATGACTGTAATTATTAAGACTTTAGCTGCAAGTTTGACTCCTAACTGTTCTCCTATATCATAATTGTGGACTACCATAATATATATTTGTTATATTTTTGGGATGTTACAGTTTGCATAATAATTTGCTTAATTTTAGACATTATCATCAAATATTAAAAAATATATTTATTTTTCTTTTAAAATATGTATTTGAAAAATATATAGAAAAGAGGACGTACAAATAAATGAATTAATATAGCTTTTTTAGAGTAACAAAGTTTAAACTTGAAATGTTAGAAACAAATTTTTCTTACACGAAATTTAAAGATAACTTTGGATAAGTGGGTTTTAGAGATTATTAATCAATGTTTCTCATATCCGGAACACGTAAAAAACTTTCTTACACTCAAGTTAGAAAGAGAATTTGGACATTAGAGTAAAAAAATTAAGTATGAGAGGATGTGTGTATTTTTTTGGTGAAATAGCATGTATATTTATAGAATTTATAGGTCTTATGAGGTTTAATGTAAAAACAGATAGAATCAAAACAATATAAAATAATATTAGTAAAATAACAACTTAATATATATATATATATATATATATATATATATATATATATATATATATATGATAATTAATAGGATAATAACAATAATGTGATACTTTACTTGATATGTCATATGTTTTGTGGATATATAATATTAAGAAATATCATGAAGTAATCAAACTATCGAGATTTTGGCCACATATACGATTAATATATGAATATTTGAACAAATAAATATATCTTAGAATATCTTCTAACCACTTTAGGTTAGTGAAGGTGAATGAGCTTTGTTGCACCGTGTTACATAGGATATTTGTTGGGCATAATATGTATATAAGTCCCCCAAGCTCAGAAGTTTGATTAGCATATATGAAATGATCTTGTCTAGGAAAGAGATCGCTTTTGAATTTGAATCTTCAAGAGACACAACAAAAATAAATCAGAGAAGAATACAAAATATGACAAAGATGAAGACGACACAATCTAGTAGATTGATAAGTCAAGTGAAGATTTGTAATACTGAGAAAAAATAAATTTAGGAAGGGTGGTTTGGATGACAATTATGTTTACTAAAATAAGAAATAATATTTTAAACAAAAGTGAAGTGTAGCACAGTTGGTTAAAGCTTCTTGTTAGGTGTTGGATATCAAGGGTTCAATTCTTATTGTGTGCATAAAATGTGTTTTAATTATGTTATTAATTATATTAAATAATGTCTCCATCTGAATTTTAGGGTTTAAAGGCTTTAATTTTTAGGTCAACGTGAAAATATTAAATAACTGTGAGACGTGAGTTTTGTGTGTCTTAGAATAATTTTCTTTGCTTTTGTTGGAGTGTGATAGCAAAGGGACATGTGCTTTGTTTAGGAATACAAAGAGTAGAAGGAAGTTTTTTGCAAGAAAGGTAAGGGGTGTTAAACCTTGTATCTTTTGTTCTATGACTAGATGATACGATGAATATATGTTGTTGGACGTGAGTTGTTTTTAAAGAATGCATTGCGTATTGGTTTGAGATATAGTTCTGAATTTTATGATGCACAAATTGATTTCAAGAGCAGTAAGACTAGGTGTATGATCAGTCATCTAGTTTAAGAAAATTATGATTTCAGTGTTGTAGAAAATTTGTGGTGCTTGATATGTTTGAGGGATTAAGTGTTTTCTCTTTTGGTACAAAAGAAGTGTACACATGTTTTGGATCAAATTTTTGGGTTTAATGAGGGCCATGTGTTTGATGGTCCAATGTGTATAAATATTGGTTGTTATGCATGTTATTTTGTGAAGTAAATGAAATAAAAGGCAAACGTTAGAAAGGGGGATGAATAGAGTTTGAAAACTTTTTGAAAAGAGTGACAAACGTTGTTTACAGGGGTTAGACAGTTTGCAGAATGTCTTTGAGCACTTGAGTATCTTTAAAAGCGTTTAGAAACACAATAAAAAGATGGGAAAGATAAATGCTTGTTTTATTCTGTTTCACTCATCCTGAGCTACCTCCAGTTCTCTTTAAGCACTTCTAAAAGATTCCACTAACTTCAACAAGTTACTGAATTACATGAAAAACATTACAATGAGGGGTGTTGAATAGTGTTAATGATTTTAAACAATGAATTCTTTTCACGTGCTATTAAGGATATTCACTGTAGTGTTTGTAAGAACTTCTCCTTTTTTAATGAAAATCTTTTAGTATACGAAGCTTTTGTATTCAAAACTAAAATACAATTGTAGGTTTTATGAGAGAAACGTTGAGATAGAAGTGAACAGTAAATGCACATATATTTTTATACTGGTTCACTCCAACTAAGCTACGTCAAGTCTCCTATGTCGTTAGAGGGTTCCATTATAATCTTCAACAAGATTACAACTGAGTATTCTCACCACTCCTGGTATCCCTAGGCACTCTTGGTATCCCCCGATACGTTGCCTACTTGAGTTTCACTCACTCCTGGTTGTGTAGTATTCTTCACTACTCCTGGTATCCCTAGTCAGCGAATAACTCTTGTTACCTTAGACTGGTTGAGTTTCACCACTCCTGGTACCAGAAAATCTTGGTATGCTCTAATACGCTGTCTTGATTTCCTTAACTCATTTGACTTTCACAACAAGTGTTTTAATTCTCTTCAAATTGTAATCAACTGATTGCTTACAAATCGTTTAGACTATTACTCTCGTCACTGGGATTTTCTCTGGAAGCTTACTTTAATCCATACTATTTACCTTTAATGCATGCACTACAGAAGATTGTATCATTGAATGATACTTCTAATAGTCCTTTTACGAGATCATGGTGTTGCAACTTTGAGATTAATCTCATGTTTGCATGTCCACAGTTATTATGCCATGTTACTATCTCATCTTCCATATGTTAAGAGAGCATTTAGGCATGATTCGTAGTATGAGTGTTTAATGTGATTTTGTGCTTATGAAAGTAATGTCTTAATTGATAAAAAGATTAGTGTTTACTACTTCTTTGACTTAGACGTTCTTTTTTCACTTACAATTTAATCTTTTATAACTGACACGTCATTATTTATCTTGCTTGTATTTAACATAGATGTTCTAGTTATACTTCTCTTAGACGTTTTTCTCACTAAACGATATTTCGTTAAGTGTTGTATGTTAAACTTCAAAACTCGAGTTGCTAGATAGTCTAGTATCTCTAGACGATCTTGTCTTAACAGGTGTGTGTTGGAAGTCTCACACTGACTAGAGATAAAACAAATTTAGAGTATATGAGTGAGTGAAAACCTCACCTTGAAAACCAGTTTCATGGAATTGAGTTAGACTTAAAATTTATTTCTTAATAGACCTTATATCTAATCGATGTTGGACTTCCAACAAACTATAAATCCTCACACTTCTACTTTGTTCCTTACACCTAAAAACCCTTATGAGTTCCAAGATTTGTAAACAACAACCTTATACATCGTAGATATCATTCCCTCTTATATGCCTCAAATGCTTGAGCAAACTATCCTACTCTTCCTTTCTTAAAATAGGTTCCACATAAATTAAAACTTTATTGTCATATATACCATTCACATTTATAATATTGACATGCATAATGACACATTGGTGTGGGATGAGTGTTCATGAAATTAGATCTATGATAAATATTAAAAATGTTAGAAAAATCATGAAGTTATTTTTATGATGTCCAAATCAAGTCTCAAATGATCACTATGCAAGAAAACCTTCATCAATGAAGTACTTGAAAAATACTAGAAGGGGGTTAAATAGTGTAAATGAAAAAAATCTTTTCACAACCCTTCTGATATAACCCGTTCATCGAGTACAAGATTTATCAAGTAATTGTTAAACACTTGACTTTGCAAGTGATTATAAACGATTATTTCTTTTTACGTGCTATTCAAAATATACAATGTAGTGTTTGTAAGAACTTCCTTCGTTAAAGGATAATTGTTTAGTATGGGAAGGTTTTTGTATGCAAAACTAGAGTGCAACTGTAGGTTTTATAAGAGAAACGTTTAGCTAGAGATAAATAATAAATGCATGGATATTTTTATACTCATTCAGTTCAACTAAGCTACATCTGGTCTCCTCTATCCACATAGAATTCCACTATAATCTTCAACAAAATTACAATGGAATATTCTCACCACTCCTGATATCCTTAGTCAGCGAATATTCACATCACTCCTGATATATTATTTCTTATATTTGTAAACATATTAAAATAAAGTTACATCAGTTTGTTCCACAAAAATTACATTTATTTGTAGAAGAAAAATATATGTTGACAACCCCAAGAGTTATATGCATATATTATGTGGTTTTTAAAACACAAATATAATAAATAATAAATTTATAATTAAATGGAATAAAAATTTATTAAAATAATTTGAGAGTTATTAAATAGGATGGATTTCAGATATATCAAAGTCCTTCTTTATATATTTCTTCAAATTTTGTTCTAGGTACATTTCAGTGGACAAGAAGAAAATAGTTATATTTCTTCGAATATATCGGTAAATAAAACTTTTTTAACAAGATGTTGTATTTTATCTGTGTCTTATGCATTGAAAACAAATATATCAATACAAATGTATTACTTCTTTACAAGAAAAATATCAAAAAAAAAAATTGTAAGAAAATTCCTACCATATAACATATTCATTCATGTCATTTTTTTTTAGGAAAAATGGCTATTTTTTTTGTAAATTAGAAAAAACAAAAATTACACCTTACATAGTTAATGTTAGATGAATATTACGTTTGAGCTTTAGAAACAAAAATTCCAACTCTTAATTAAAATAATAATGATTTGACCAATTTTAGTATATTTTGTTGAAGCAACTTTGTAGGATTAGACATTGTAGTCTTGATTTCTAACATTCGTCACCATAGCTCAACATGTCACACCACACTTCCACTTTCCTTTTGCACCTCACTCCATCTGTTCTTTTCCTCCTTCCTGTTGCAGCTATGTCTTCCTTTATCTCCCATGAACCTCATTCCTAAATAATGAAAATTGAGGTTTTTTTTATATATATAAATTAACCTTCATCTATATGTAGTATATGTTTAAACAAAAAGCGAATTATTTTGCAATAATTTTTAATAACTAATATATTTAAATTATCAACAAAAATTGATTCAAACTATCTAGAAAATGATCCTTTTAAATCCTTTAAAAAATCTTTAAAGATTAAATTTAATTTTAGAGACAAGATTATAAATTTAAATTGAAAATATAAAAGAGCACATTAACACCATTAAGAAGTCATAAAAGTGCGTGAGCATGATTTAAATGGGCAATACATAGTATGAGCCTCAATTTTAAATTACAACTTTGTCTATAATAATAATTAACTACTAACAAATGAGTTGTTCCAAATATGAGTGATTAGGCGTGATTTTGTCAACGTTCACATTATAACTAGTTGAATCCCTCCATGATATTTCGTCCGAGTTAATTGTACCATCATGTTCTAACATTTCATGAGGATAAAAGGAAGGTTTTGGAGGAATTTCAAGACTTTCAACTTTTCCTTCAAGCATCTCTACAACCTTGCTCATTGTTGGACGATCACATGGTTTCAATTGTATACACCAAAGTGCAACTATGAACATTTTTCTTATGAGAATTTTATCCATTTCTGAAGCACCTTCCATGTCAATATCTTTCTCTTCTGTAAATTGATCATGGACCCAAAAGGGAAAATAATTTTGACTTGAATGTTAAAAAATGTTCTGCAACTATGAACATTTTTCTCTTACTTGCCATTTCCATCAAAAGCATTCCAAAACTATAGACATCTGCTTTATGTGAAACTCCACCTACATTTTTGTAGAATAATTCTGGAGCCATGTAACCCAGTGTTCCTCTTATTGCAGTCAAAATAATGGATTTGTCTTTTGTAGGATACAATTTTGCAAGTCCAAAATCTGAAACCTTTGGAGTAAAGTTATCATCTAAAAGAATATTATGAGGCTTGATATCGAAATGTAAAATCTGCACATCACAGCCTTGATGTAGATATGCTATCCCATGAGCAATTCCAAGAGATATTTCATATATCTTCTCATAACTCAAAGGAACACTTCCTTCTTTAGAGAAAATAAATTTATCCAATGACCCATTAGGCATGTATTCATAAATTAGACCACGCTTTTTTCCTTCAACACAATATCCAATAAGACCTACTACATTCACATGATGTATTCTTCCAATGGTAGCTACTTCATTAACAAAGTCTTGACCATTGTCTTTGGATTTGCTCAACATCTTTACTGCTACATCTAACCCACTTTGAAGCTTTCCTTTGTAAACAGAACCAAAACCTCCTTCTCCTAATTTCACTTTGAAACCTTTAGTCATTTTCTTGACTTCTCTATACTCATATCTAATGGGATTCATATTACTGTCTAACAAAAAGTTTTCAATGTTTTCATACACTGAAAAATGTCTTCGTCGCCATTTATAGATGAATATCACTAGGAAAAGTGAGAGTCCAAACAAATATCTAGTTGCAATTAATATTGGTAGAATATTTTGACCTATGAATTCTCCCGCATCATTCCAGATCATCATTGATCGTTTGAAATTTGTTATTCTATTGAATAATCCTGTCAAGTTAAGTTTCGTCAAAATTTAAAGTGCGTGAAAATAAAATGAATGAATAAATTTAATAAATAATTTTGTTCGTGCAAGAAAGCAATTGATATATTATAGAATTTAATAAAAGGAGAAATAGATAACCTACCTGTTAAGATGCTTTTAGAAAAACCTACAAAAACAAAAGATTGCTTAAATAAGACAATAAATATGCATGATATTAAGACAAGAAAATTATACTTTGAAATCTTGTAACGTGAAAAAATAATAATATAATATAAGAACAAGATAATGATAAAAGAAGAAAAAACAATTAAAGCTTTCTATCAGTTTTTCCAAATTTTTGTTCCCCTTTCTCCGCGAATCATTTCTCCCCCTTATTTCTTTCAAATTATCTTCTATTTCACATCTATTTTAGATTTTGATAGTAGTACATTGAGATAATTTTGGATCAGTTGGATTTTTAAACAGAGGAAGTTTAAATTTACTATATAACATTATCTTCCTCTAGTTTTTGTATGATTTTAATCATTAATCTTAATAGAGATAATAGAGAGAAGTCATCATTTGAGCTTAAT
This sequence comes from Vigna umbellata, assembly GCF_029865625.1. Taxonomy (NCBI): domain Eukaryota; kingdom Viridiplantae; phylum Streptophyta; class Magnoliopsida; order Fabales; family Fabaceae; genus Vigna; species Vigna umbellata. The sequence goes on along the minus strand of NC_142165.1, from coordinate 32,086,072 downwards.
TTACCTTATTTTGAGTTGTTATTTTGTATTATACCTTTGTATGTTGGAATAACTCACTCTATAAAGTTATGGAGTTTTAGCTTTAGAAAAAAACATTTCAAGATAGAAAAAGATAGCAAAGATATACAATTACTACCCAACGAAGACGATGATGAGAAAAGTGTGCTAAAGGGTTGTGATATTGAACTCTAATGTGGAGTAAATTGGTTATGATGTTTTTGCTTCAATTGAGTATGTTTGATTTTCAATTATAAAGTTGCATTGTTATCCGATGAATTACATGGATTAGTAAGAGGGTTGGTTTGATTTAATTTTGTGTTTGTTTCCTTGTTTATTTCATTGAGTATGATTTGTTGATTTGATCATTTAGGTTGATTTTATATTAATTTTATACTTGAGTGATTGAGTTGCTTTGATAGAAATGAAAATGGGTAAAATTCTCAAGTGGGTATGGATGTATTAAGTTGATCAATTAACACTATGTGAGTATATTTTCTTTAACTAATTTAGACTTATTTCACTAAAAAAAAATTAAACAACTTGTATAGTCCTAATGGACCAATGTAATACATATATCAGATTTTGACATCCTCTAATGGTGCTGGACAAGACGGTAAAATCGTTGGGTGCGAAAGGAGAACTACTTTTAGTGCTCTAGAGATTTTTGACCACTAACCACGTACTAAGTGTTGTTGGGCGCCATTTGAAAATAAACTTTTAGCCCTTGTTCACTTGAATGGATTTGGAAGAGAGTGATTGAATGAATTTAAAAGAATTTGAAGGTAAATTTGTTGTTGTTTATTTGAGTCAATTTTGGAGGTAAGTGAGAGTGGATTTGGAAGGAAATTTTTTAGTTTGTCACATCAATCAAATTCTACACTAATTCTCACAAACTTTACTTCCAAATCCACTCTCACTTACCTCCAAAATCGACTCAAATAAACAACAAAAAATTTACTTTCAAATCCTTTCAAATTCATTCAATCACTCTCCCCCAAATCCATTCAAGTAAACAAAATCTTAGTGAGCTCTAAAGGTTTTGGACGGATGGCACAAGCTAAACGTCAGTGGCCTGGCGTAAACTTTGTGCTCTAGATTGGAACTTGAGTTCATAGAGCTCTCTATTATATTTTTGTTGGGAAAATGTAGGGTCTAACTAGACGAAAGTTTGAGAAAAATATCATATTTTGAATTGCTTTCGAAGGGGTCATGTAAGGCCCTAGAACCTCAAGAATTTACCGAGTGGTAAAAAAGTTCAAGTTATAATGTAAAATAGAATGCTGTCAAAGTTTGACATGGTTTACTATTTTAATTATAATTTTTGTAGAAAATATCAATTGAGTCGATTCTTTTTTGATTGGATAGTAGACTCAAAGAGATTCGATTTGAGTACTCATACGCGTATTTTCAACTTCGAGAAGGGGGTCAACCGGACGGTCAAAGTTGCGACTTGTTGGGGGACTTGCGCCCCAGCGCCCTATTCCCAAGGGCGCCCTAGCACGAGCTTTGTCAGTTTTCACATTTTCAGATTTGAAACACGTGGGGATTGCGAGGAAAGTTGGGGAATATGCTCCAGACCCATAATGTTGGTCCCTTGGGTTAGAGAGGACGTGGGCAGACCTCCTTTCCAATTATTAAGTGCTTCTTAGTGGATTAAGGGGCCATGGTGTCTCTTGGACAGATCTACAAGTGTGGGAAAAGGAGGAAAAGGGTTCAACACTTGTGGGAGTGAAGTCGTTGCTGCAAAATCCGTGAGTGAGGTGACGTTGAGAGCTTTTGGAGTTGCAAGGAGGCCAAGGTGCTGCAAGTCTTGTGAAGATGGATTCAAGGTTTACAAAGGAAGTCTTCAAGAGGTAAGGGGTTTAACTTGAGATATAACATAATGTATGATGGGTAGAAGGTAACAATATAATGTTGTTGCATGCTTTCTTTCTTGTGTGTTGGGATTAAAGTTAACATGTTAAGGAATGTACTCTTCTTTTGGGTTTAAGTTTCATGTGTTGTTGCATGGAGAATGGGTATTCACATGTTCATTTTCGTTTTCTACTATATGGGGTAGTTAATGGATTATACATGTTTATATTTTATGAAAAAGTGGTGTTGTTGTAATGGGTATACATGTTGGATGCATTGAGGTCTGTGTTGGGGACTGGCGCCCAGCCCCCTTCCTCTAGGGCGCCCAGGCGCGAGGCCTGCGCAAAAAGTGGCGCCCAGCGCCTCTTGAGGGGCGCCCGGGCGCGAGGCCAGCGTAAAAAGTCGCGCCCAGCCCCCCTACTAGGGTGCCCGGGCGCGAGGTGTTCGCAAAAAGTGGCGCCCATCCCCCCTTCTGTTGCGCCCAGGCGCGAGGTACTTTCCGTTGTTCCTTCAAAACCCTTACTTTTGTAGTTTTTCCTCGGTTCCCACTCTTGGTAGTTAAAATACTCCTCCAAAGCACGCAAATTGCCTACAACTTGAGGAATTAGTGATGAAAACTTTTATGTGAAGCCTAAGCTAAACTTATTCACAAAGTTAGATAAAAGGGAGGATTAAACATGTTTCAAGCTTCAAAAGAGTCGATTTGGTAATTGCAAATAATGGTAAAAATTATCGTTATCAGTGATGTTGGGGTATATGTAGTAGATGAAAAACAGTGAAGAAGAATGAAAGTTTGGGGTCTTGAGTGGAAGAAGAACATGAAGGAAGAATTATGAAAGTGGAAGGTGGAGATGGGCACATTACAATAGAGGTAAGGAGAAGTAATGAAAGTCTTGGGGTAGGAGTTGAAAAAGAAAGGAGTGGAGTAGAGTCTTGGAGTTGACTTGGAATGTTATGGAAATGAAGAAAAAGAGAATAGTGAAATGAAAATTGTAGTGTTTAGGTGTGTGGAGAAGGGGTTACATGGATGGGACGTAAATGAGGTGAGGAATGGGTGTGAAGTTGGGATTGGAAAGCCAAGGAGAGATTAAACAAATTAGAAGTGAGTGTTGGTGGAAGGTTGATTAATTAAAGAAAAGATAGGAGAAGAAAGTGGAGTGCCATAAGTGGTGGAAGAAATGAAGAGAGGAAAACAAGGAGAAAGTGGTGTATAATATGGTGGGGTCTTGAGTGTTGGTGGATTTAATTTAAGAAAAAAAAAGTAAGGTAGTTGGGTGAAGAAGAGTGGTTACGTAACTTTGGTGTGAGGAAGAAATTGTTTGGTTTGAAAAGTCAAATAAAGTGGGAAGTGAGATCCATGGTTTTATGAGAAAAGATGAGTGAATGACATTGTGTATTGAAAACAAAAGAGAAAGAGAAAGAAGTGAAGGGTTACGTAAATAGAGAAAGAGAGAGTTGGTAAGAAATGAGTAGTTTCATGTAGGACCTATTTGGAAGTAAGAGAAAAAGTAATTTGATAGTTTTGGGGTTCACTTGAAGAGTTAGATGTAGAAGAGAGTGTGTTTAGAGTAAAAAAAAAAAGGGTGTATTGAAATTAGGTGTTTTCTTTGGTGTTGGGAATTTAGTAAAAGTGGGGGTGCACTAGAAATGTTGTTCTAGTTTATGGAAGTGTGAAATTAGTAATGAATAATTAAATTAAATTATTTAATTATTTGTTAGTCAATGAATTTAGTTGACTTTATATATATGATGGTGATGGTTGTGATGGTAAAATTGTGAGAGCAAGCGTTCTGTCATTTCCTTAGAATTTTTGTCGAATCGATGGTGTTCGTATTGCGATACGATAGTGTGTTGAGTCATTGCGGAGACTGAGGTTCGAGTGTCAGCCTTTCCTCGTGCGTAGGGACTAGAGAGGGTTGGATGTCTCGCCCAATGACTTCGGCTCGTGTGAGTATAGTGCTCGGTGGGTGCGCCTAACCGAAGTTTTTACTCGTAATTCCTTGAGGAGTTGGGGAGATAGGTCTGAAGTTGCGATGGAAGACGACTCGAATCGCCCTGTTTTGCGAAACAGGTTTGGTACGACAAAATTCAAGGAAACATACAGAAGCTCGTGTAAATGATTGAGTTGTGAGTTTAATACTGTGATGTATTGTAATATTGTGACTTTGATAGTCTGGGTGGTGATGATCTAAGTTATGAGTTGAATATTGTGTTGTATTGTAAGGTTGTGACTAGGATAATCTAAGTTATGATATTTTGATATTGAAATTATATGCTATGTTAGGTTCTTAGTTACTCACCCTTTCATTTTGTGGTTGTGGTTCCACCTACAATGATCGTACTTGTACGGGAGTAGATGACATTGTAGATGAGGCAGAGATGAAGTAGCACGACGAGAGTTATGGGAATAACTATGGGGGATTTATCATGTTTTAAAGTAATTTTATGTTTTTGAATAATGAATTTGATATTTGTAAGGTTTTAACCTTATGTTGTAAGACGCCTAGACTTTTGAGGTTTAGTTCCGCGATGTTATTTTTGAAATTAGAAGGATAATTCTTCATTATTTTTAAAATTAGAAAGAAAATTATTTATTATTTTTAAATTTAGAAAAAAAAATTCTTCATTATTTTTAAAATTATAAGAATTCTTTTTCATTATTTTTAAAATTACAAGGGAAATTCTAAGTTATTTTTAAGATTAGAATGAAAGTTCATTATTATTTTTAAAACTAGAAGAAGAATTCTTCATTATTTTTAAACCAACTCTAACCCTATTTTTTACATGTAGAAAAAATCAAACATAAATCTAATAATTAAATTTCAATAACATAATTAGATTTGGTTTAAAATAAAGTAACAAATATTTGATAAAATGTGAATTTTAATAAAAATTAAATTTAATCTCAATTTAGAGAACGACAAAATTAGAATTGAATTGAACAAAATTAACAAAAGTTAGACTAAATTGAATAAAATTAATGAAAATTGAGATTGAATTGAATATAAAATAGTAACACGTGCCACTAATATTGACACATGACATTGATAGTAACTTGATAAATGACACTAACTTGACAAAAGACACTGATATTGTCACATGACACAATATTGACTTGACACGTGAATCTTTTTTTTAAATTAAAAAAAAAATCTAAATTTTTAAAGAAAATAAAAAAAATTAAAAAAATTATGAACTGACACGTGATTTACTCAAATTTATCACTTGTTAATACAAATTTATCACTTATTAATAATGTAGACAATATCATGAAAAGAACCAAATTGAATATAACTTACAAAAATTAAAATTATATTAAACAGTTGAAAAAATAAATCTTGAACAAAGTCCATAAAAATAAAGATAAAGAATATTTAAATCTTTAAAAAAATTAATTTAAAGCAATAAATGAAGAAGATAGTGGAAAGAAGTTAGGTTTAATCATTCACTAAGTCCCTAATTTCGCATGGAATCTCAATTTCGTCCCTTTCTTTCTGAAAATATCAATTGGGTCCCAATTTTATGAAAATTGCAACAAATCGATCCTTTCCGTTAAATACTGTCAAACGGCGTTACGGTGTGTTTGACGTGGCACGCTGTTGTGGACGTGTTATCTGACGGGGTTGAAGAGAGCAAGAGCAGTGGGGCACGTGGATATTGAATATTTTATAAGTAAAAAGAAAATAATTGTTTTATAAGTAAAAAGCACGTGGATATCGAATTAGGGATTCTTCTCTCTCAATACTTCTAGGGTTCGGTTCGTGCAGATCGAATTAGGGATTAAGGTTTCGTGCAGATCGAATTAGGGATTCTTCTCTCTCAGTACTTCTAGGGTTGGGTTCGTGCAGATCGAATTAGGGATTGAGGTTTCGTGCAGATCGAATTCTTCTGAGTACTTCTACGGTTTAATCGAAGTTGCGGTTGAAGATGCATCCCTGCTCGTCTTCGTCATGCAGCGGGTGGCGGAAGCAAGATAGTAATGTGGTCTGTAGTGGTGCTCGAGGAGTTAAGAACAGCAATGGTAGTCCGTTGTGCTATTGTGGGATGAAATGTGTTATCAGAACTGCAAGAACAGTCAAGAACAGAGGCAAGCAATTTTGGGGCTGCCCTAAGTTCAAGGTAAGGTTTTTTGTTGGGTTTTTCGTTGTTCTTATTTTCAGTTCCAGGGTGCCCTGATTGGTGTTTTGTTGTACAGAATGGTGGTGAAGATGGTGGTTGCAATTATTTCACATGGTGTGCAGATCATGGGGTTATTGAAACGGAAACCAGTAGTGAAGGCAAGTCTGAGTGTTTGCTGAACAGAGAAGCAATGGAAGGTGGATGGAAGATTATAAGTGATTTGGACTGCTCTGTGAAGAAATTGGGAAATAGGCTTAATGTACTGTTAGGGATTGTCTGTGTTCTTGTTGTGGTGAACATTATTGTACTTACAATAGTGTTTTTTCGTTCACCATCACCATGATTTCATTGTACTTATGATGGGATGTACTTAGAATGCAATGAACCAAAGTTATTTTGACTATAAAAGTTTGTATTGTTTGTAATTTTTGGTCATATATGTGACGCTCGTTCTTATGATGGAATGTACTTCATGTTGATTTTGCATGTTTTCTCAGTTAGGGAGCGTGCGTTCGGTTTTAATTTGGGTTGAATCTTAAAGCGTTCGGTCTGTGTGGTAGTGTTTGTGAGCGTTCGGTTTTGGCGTTTTGTTATACTAGTGATTGTAACGTTCGGCAGACTCGAGTAACTTGTAGGCGTTCGTTCCTTATATGTGATGTTGATTTTGCATGTTTTCTCAGTTAGCGAGCGTCCGTTCGATTTTAATTTGGGTTGAATCTTAAAGCGTTCGGTCTGTGTGGTAGTGTTTGTGAGCGTTCGGTTTTGGCCTTTTGTTATACTAGTGATTGTAACGTTCGGCAGACTCCAGTAACTTGAAGGCGTTCGTTCCTTATATGTGATGTTGATTTTGCATGTTTTCTCAGTTAGCGAGCGTCCGTTCGGTTTTAATTTGGGTTGAATCTTAAAGCGTTCGGTCTGTGTGGTAGTGTTTGTGAGCGTTCGGTTTTGGCCTTTTGTTATACTAGTGATTGTAACGTTCGGCAGACTCGAGTAACTTGAAGGCGTTCGTTCCTTATATGTAATGTTGATTTTGCATGTTTTCTCAGTTAGCGAGCGTCCGTATCTAGCGTTCGGTTTTAATTAAGCTGAAGTTCCTACATAAAAGTGCTGTCATACAGACTAGAATATTACATCAGTTATCAACATGAAGTTCCATCAGTTAATATCAACTGCAGTACCAGAAATATTACAAATTTGCATCAGTTAATTCCTACTGTCTACTACGGTTGATTCCCAGAGTGATGTGCTGATGTACTGGGCTGATGTGCTGATGTACAGAATATTTCAGATTGTTGAGTGGATGGAGTTGCTTGGGTTGCTGATGTACTGGGCACAGTTCCTGGTTGGGTTGCTAATGGGCAACGAGTTCTGTTATGGCCATGTTCTCTACATATGCCACATCTCTTTTGCAAGCCAGATTTGGTCATTCTTGATTCATCCTTCCTCATTTCCCATTGCTCTAGCCTTCGTTTTCTCTTTGGTCGTCCAGGCATTACTCTTTTGTGTGGTGGAGACACATCAGGATATGGAGTAATGTTCCACATGTTGGCTCCATTTAAGGGATATATGATTGTTGAATATGTCTCCTCATATTTGGACTTCATGTAGCAAGACTCAATAATTTCAGCCCCTCCAAGGTCATCTATCAATAGTTCCAGGAACCACTTCCATGACTCCTTGTTCTCAACTTCAACAAAACAGTATGCAATTGGCAACATCTGTTCATTCCCATCTCGGCCCACAGCTGTTAACAACTCACCACCGTACTTACCTTTCAAAAATGCTCCATCTAAACCAATAATTGGCCTGCATGACATAAAACTGTCTTTGCAAGCCTTTAAACATACATAGAATCTCTTGAAAATGACTTTACCCCCCACATCCTCAACCTTTAGTTTCACTGTTGACCCAGGATTTTTGGCCACCAACTCATGGGCATAATCATATAACCTTTTATACTGTTCTTTGAAAGAGCCATCAATTTGCTCTGTTGCTATGTTTTTGGCCCTATAGGCCATACACCTAGAAATACCAATGTTCCATTTCCTTTGAATTTTTTCCCTTATATCCACACCCTTAACTGTTGGACTATCTCTAATAGTTTTGTGTATCTTTTTGCTCAACCACTTGGCATCAATTAATTTAAGGTTGAACTCCCTGCTACAGGTATGGTTGTCCACCATTGTTCTCAACTGCCATGTTTTCACTGCCTTCATATAACCAAAATATAACTTCCAAGGGCATTCACCTTTTGCACCCACACACTTCAACCTGATTCTTTCTTTATCATTCTTGACAAAGTGTATATTTCTTCCATTATCCAACGCATAATCTTTTATAGCCTCCAAAATGTCTTGCTTTTCAGCAAAATATATCCCAACTTCCCACTTAAAGTCAACCATACTTTTTGGCAACACAAATGTTGGAAAACTCCCATAACCCTCTACACTAGAACATGGTCCACTAGAGTCACTTTCTGCTCCACTAATTAATTGTTCAGATTCCCACTCATCATCTGATAAACCTCTATCACAACCAACATTTGACATACTTTCTGCTCCACTAATTAATGGTCCACTAGAGTCATTTGACATACTTTGGACTTCCACTTCCACATTTCCCTCGAAGTCTGCATGTATATCATCATCTATATCACAACCAACATTGATATCAACAAGCCCCTCCAACCACTCATTATTTCCATCACCACTACCATTCTCAAAAGAGGAATTCCAACTTCGAATTTCCACATCTGCTTCAACTTCATTCTGTTCTACACCTTCATGTTCACCATCACCATCAACCTCTTCCTCCATAACAGCCTCAACTTCCACTTCTTCACCATCCCCACCAATTTCCTAAACTTGTTCAACTACAACAACCTCTTCCTCCATAACAGCCTCAACTTCAACTTGTTCACCCATCTCTTCCAACACACAACCAACTTGTTCAACTCCAACAACCTCTTCCTCCATAACAGCCTCAACTTCCACTTGTTCACCCATCTCTTCCAACACACAACCAACTTGTTCAACTCTAACATCCTCTTCCTCCATAACAGCCTCAACTTCCACTTCTTCACCATCACCACCAACTTCCTCAACTTGTTCAAGTCCATCAACCTCTTCCTCCATTACAGCCTCAACTTCCACTTCTTCACCCCTCTCTTCAACTTCTCCTTCATCATTACCAACATGTTCCAGCATATGTATGACTTCGGGTTCAGAAACAGGGTGTATCAAAAACACATGGACCTCACCATTCAGCCTAGCTAAATTAACCATATGCATGGCACCAGTGTCATCACACAGACGCTCTAACTTATCATCCAAAATTGAAGCCCCTCCTACAGAGTACCACATATCTTTAAGCCCATCGTATCCCAAAGACTTCACTACACTAACAATCACGAAATAACTCCAAACATCTGGGTCAAACATAAACCTAGATGTCTCCCCCCCTTCATACTTAAGCTTCCCATCGTTAACTAATTTCCCTCCATGGTGAAAGACAACCTCAATATCCTCGTCCATGATGCAAAACACTATATATAAGTATTTGTACACCTATAATATAATCAAATCACGACAAAACATGTATTAAAACCGTAACCAAAACACACTCACACACATAGAAAATTATCACTTTAAACATGGGGGGCATGGGGGACCACAACATTGCAATAAAAAATGGAACATAATCCGACCAACGGGACCACAACATTGCAATAAAAAATGGAACACAATCCCACCAACGGGACCACAACATTGCAATCAAAAATAAAACACAATACATAGACGGGGACCACCACCCAACATCGCAAGATAAAGGTTTCTAACAAAACCAAAATTTTACTGACCTGGCCACTCCAGATTGCAACTGAAGAAGGTCCCACAACTCCGATGAGGACGACGACAACTGCACACTCTTTGAAGGTCAACCTCGATTCAACCCTAAATACCCAAATTCATACCCCAATTTTCTGAAATGAAATCAACTTTGGACGAACCGAACCCTAGAAGTACTGAGAGAGAAGAATCCCTAATTCGATATCCACGTGCTTTTTACTTATAAAACAATTCTTTTCTCATTACTTATAAAATATTCAATATCCACGTGCCCCACTGCTCCTGCTCTCTTCAACCACGTCAGATAACACGTCCAACGCAGCGTGCCACGTCAAACACACTGTAACGTCGTTTGACAGTATTTAACGGAAATGACAATTTTCATAAAATTGGGACCCAATTGATATTTTCAGAAAGAAAGGGACGAAATTGAGATTCCATGCGAAAATAGGGACTTAGTGAATGATTAAACCAACAAGTTAATGATTAAATTATAAATAAATTTCTAATAACAGAATTTTTTTTATATAAAATTATAATCTCTTTAGAAACATTTTTTTTATAATTCTTTTATCTTCTCACTTCACTTCTCACTTCACTTAATTGTTTGATGATCATAAACTACTTTTGTGATCATAGTATCGAGTTATATAATGATAGTCCATCAAAATTTCTATTAAGGTAAGTTGGACTTTTAACCTTTTTTTCTATGCTTAAATCTGTTTTTTCCTTGAAAGTAAGCTTTTTTTTTTTTGCATCCATGTATTTTAGAATTCTTTAATACAAATCTCTTGTTGATAAGTGATTATAACGTGTGATCTGACTTATGTTTGGATAGAGTATTAATAAAGTTAAATGTGTTTTTGCCTTTTAAAAATTATTAGAACTATTTTATAGGTGAGGAAAACTAATTTTTAGCTTTTAGTAGTTGTTTTCTTATGTAATGCTTGTAGAAATTTGAGTTTTAAATTATTGTTATAAATTTATTAAATGTATATTGTTAGTATTTTTTATTTATTTAAAACTTATAGGTTTTAAAGTATCAATAGTTTAATCTTATTTTTTTATGTGTGTTGTGATTTATTCACCTACAACAATTGTAAGTCATATGTAGAGGTGTCATTTCAACCCCTGGCCCATGGGTTGACCCTAACCCCTTTTAAAATTAAGCCCCAATTTTCTAGCCCCCTTAATAGGGGGCTTTTTAAAAGCCCCAACCCCTAAAGCCCCACGTAAAGTGGGCTGGAGTAGGGTTAGGATGGGGCTAGCCCCCAAACTAAATTAATTCACTTTTAATATTTTTTTAGTTATTTCTTTTATTTACTTTACAAGTTCAATAACTTTCAAAATTTACATGATATTTAATATCTTTTTAATTAAATATAAATGTATAAATATTGATTTTATAAAAACTTATTTAAAATAATTTTTTAATTATAAGTATATTTTAAATATATAATTTTATTATTTTGGAAAGTTAAAAAAGAAAATTTTTATTATTATTTTTATTTAAAAGAAAAAAAAATTCAAAAAATAAATTATAAAAGTAACACAGTTGAAAATTCGATTTTTCAATAATCGAATTCTGATATCTATATAAATATTTGAAATATTAATTATGGATAGATTTTAAATTTAAATCTACTGATTGGATAAATTTTTAATATCGGTGTAAAATTTTTATTTTGTATAGTTTGTCATATAAAATTCTTTTGTTGAATGTTTTGTATATATATATATATATATATATATATATATATATATATACACATTAAAAAATTAAACCACAAACTTTGTAAAGTTTAAAATTAATTTCACGTAATAAAAGAACTAACTTTTTAGTGAAAATTCTTGTTAGGCAAAATTCTTATAAATATCATATATGTCTGTATACAAGATCTAGATGTAATCCTAGTGGTTATAAAATCATATTTTTTTCTAACCTTTTAGATTAAATTACTATTTTAAAATCATGCTTATCTTTATCCAACAAAGATCATTTTTATTAAATTATTTATCATAATTGAGCCGATTGTAATAAAAAATAATTAAATAATAGATACAATATTTTTAAATAAATATAATGTTATAATTTATAATACTAAAATTCAAATTATTATTGTATTTAATTATTAACATATAAAATAAATAAAAATTATAATAATTATAATAATAAATAAATTACATCAATGTCTCTTAATAAGAAACTAATAAGAAAGACAAATAAATATAATATAAAATATATGAAAAAGACATAAAAATATATAAATTGATGTAAATGACTAAATAATACGTTTCATAAAATTTTTTTTAAAAGAATTATATAACTTTGTAAATAATAAATATTAATTTTATTAAATTTGGAAAATTAAAAAAGTTATTAAGTCAAAATTTTAACATGTTCACACCAATTAAAAATAATGTAATTTTGATCACAAATCTTAATCGAATGATATTGATTTAAACTAGTGACAAAATAGATTATCATCAATAAATAAATTCGTTAGTCCATCAAAATTTTACATATTAAATTAAATTTTTTAACTTTTAAACCTATTTTATGTGGATATCTCTGAATCGTCAAATTTACAAACCAAAATTAAGATGAAAAAATTATCAAAATAAAATTTGAAAATTAAGAAATAATTGTATAAAAGCATTATTATTAAACTAATTAATATAGAAACAGTTATGAAGTAGAAAATTAATTTTATTGGTAAAAAAATATAATTATACATGAATCAATTATGGTTATAAGTTATTACTAACAAAGATAAAATGAAAGCTGGATAAAAAATACATATGATTTGTGATTACTTGTATGATGATATTATGTTTCTAGACGTTAAATTTTGTAAAAAGGAAAGCCCATGGGCTGGCCCTGGCCTATAGGGCTTTAAGGGTTTTTAGCCCTGTGGGCTTTTTTAATAAAGAGTATTTTTGGCTCTGTGGGCTTTTTTGGCCCCAACCCACATGGGTTAGGGCCAAATCTTATTAAAGGGGCTCATTTGACAGCTCTAGTCATATGTAAGTAGATAATACGGACACTCATAAATAAGATAACTTAAAAGTTGTATAAGTGAGATAACTTAAAAGTTATAGTGATAGATAAGAATTATATTTTTTTTAATGTTTTACATATTTCCTCTAATTTAAAACATATTTAAATGTTTCATTAAAACTTTATTATGCAACTTATGAAAAATATTGTAATACATATATTGCCTTTTACTTAATATCAAATTTAAAATATTGGTATAATAATTCTACTCATTTGGAGTGATACAAATTATATTTTATTTTTTGAAATATATTTTTTGCTTTGATAAGACGGTATTTAAAATTAGGCGTCCTTCTTTTATTTCTTTTTCATCTGACGTTTTCAAATTGAATATAAAATAAAACTCATCAATTATAATAAGACAAGGAAATTCAATTGAAAATAACACTAGGGCTTTAGACGTCTGTTCTTTTGGCTTTTTGACGTCCGACGTCTTTGTGGGTGATGTTAGTCAGACGTCCATTGTGTCAGGTCGCACGTTTATATAGACGTCTGTTGAAGCCATCCCGGACGTCTATATGCCTGAATGGGTTGTTTAGGGATTAAGGGGTTTGGACGTCCGTTTGTGCACTGACAGACGTCTATAGATGTCCGTCAGTGCACTAACCGACGTCTACTGGGCGTTTTTTTTTTAAAATCAATTTATTTTTGTATTAAAACCACACCTGAAAAGCAGAAAATTGTCCCAGAACAATATAGTATAGTATAATTGCGATTCATATAAAGAAAGTTCTACTTAATGTACAAAATAATCCAATACCAAAAGTATCAACATATAAACTTAAACTAAAATTAAGCAATGTTCAACAACAAATAAAATTGTTCCTAACTCCATCTTTGCAGAAGATAAGCTGTCCACTCCTGCCTTATCTGCATGATTGTGTCCTCTGGTATAGGAGATGTACTCTTGAAGCGCTGCAAAATGGAAGAAAGATTTATTATGTTTTCATATATGTTTAAAGACGAATTTGAATTGTAATGTATTCAAGGTATGCATCATTACCTCATTCCAGTCATTACAGCTCGAATGATGGTCTTAATCCAACACATGACATAGAAGCCACATTCCCATGAATCCTGCTGCTGGTTACACTAAAATGACAAACTAAATAGTCAAGAATTTAGATCATTCAATAACATAGAAAATGAATTAGAACTATAAATGACTTACAACCTTTGTATATAAAATTTGAACTAGTTGACCTCGAGATTTACCAATAACTCTGTAACGATTGAAAACATAAAGTAAAATTATCATAACTATATTTATCATAACTATATTTATCATAAAAGTTTAAGGTGAACATCAAATTCAAATTCATTTTTGGAGAAACACTTACCCTTGAAGCATGGTTCTCAAGTCATTTTTCATCTTCCTGTGCAACGAACAAAACCATATAATTTTACATTGTTTGGGAATGATGACTATCAGCTGCCAGTGCGACCTATCACGAAGGACAAATAGTTATTTAAATAAGTTATTAAGGAAACTTTAATAATGAACTTTACATATAACAACACCTACCCATCAATGTATGGCACAAGGTATACGTCTCTTTTTGACTCATCCATCCATGTTTGCAAATAATGTTGTCTGTTTTCAAGTGTGTTACCAGAAGGTTGAATGGTCTGAGGTTCAATAAATCCGTACATGGAAGACCGACCTTGGTCTACAACGATTGTGTCCATGTACCTAAAACAACAAAGTTAAGTTGTTAGAAACTATAGGAATCAAACAAAAAGAAATATGGAAGACATAATTAACTATCTTACATGCACCACAATTGAATGATGGAAATATTCAACATCCTGTCTCTCCCAATCACCTCCAATGCATCAGGAAATGTGATATATACTGGCACATGGGGGGGGGGGGGGGGGGGGCAGACCAAATACTCTCAAATCCCAATATAGTTCTAATGGTGCTCTCTTCAACTTGGGTAATCTTGTCATTAGCTTTGATAGAGGATCATCCTCCGCTTTAGCCATGTCATCATCTTCATGTATGACTTTATCATGAATCGGCTTCTTCTGAGGACGTGTGAACTGAAGATAAGAATTTCATCAAAGAGTTATCAACAAATATTTTTAAACTTAATATAGAAATACTAATAACAAAGACATTATACCTGTGGAGTAGCGATGTGTGACATGATCAATGCTCGAGGCCAGGCTATAAATGAGCCTATGGCCTCCCCCACAAAATTAATTTCTGGAGTGGGTACAGGCACCTGAGCCTGGGGATCTCGAATCTCGTCAATCGTCACACGCACGTGGTAGGGTAATATGGGAACACCATGAATAGTGAGCCCTCACTCAAGCACTCGTTCGACAGCCATAATGCGTGGGGGATCCCCATCAACCAATAGCTCATATTAACCGCTATACTGAGTAGGTTCTACAGCAGAGCATGATCCTCTAGTGCTGACACGAGGTGGTGTGGGAGTTTCACCGGGTCCCGTGTTGCCCTGCGTCATGGAATGCAGCTTCTCTTCAAGCGCTCTTTGTATTTCTTTTTGTTCTTGTAGCTGCTCCATGAATCGTTGCTCCATTGATCGCATGCTTTGGTTGAGTCTTTCCTCCCACTGAAGATCCATCTGCCTCAGTGCCTCCTGACTCATTGATTGAGTGGTTTTCTGTGTAGGGCCAAAGTAGTCACGAAGACCAATCGCCCCAGGAACTCCACGTACACGTCTTGGGTGCTCGGGCTTTCCAATGGTCGTTGTTAGAATGTCGTTCCTACCTTGGCCAACAAATGTTCCCTGAGTCTGCTGCTCAACCAACTCATCCTGCACATAAAAAAATGAAGTTACTTAGAAGACATGCTGTGATAGAACCACAATCAAACAATGTTTAGAATTTGAACTTACAATTCTTTGTGAGATCAAGGATGTTGAGGAAGATGTCATGTTTCCATCAGATTTAGTCCAAGCAGCCTTCCACAGCTCGTACCTAGCAGCTACAGGTGCTAGGTCCAGCGACTCAAGTCCCAAGGCATCCGCTCTAGACTTTCTAATTTTTTTTCCAGTTTTGCATAACCACCTCGTGATAACAAGTGTGGTGCATCGTTTAGCGGTTGTCTTTCTTGGACGGCTAACCTTTTACCCTGTGAAACCATGTATATAAATAAGTGTAAAATCATAAGAACTTAATGAAAGACTTTTTAGATGTTAAGAAACAAACCTTCCATTCCTCAGACTCTCTAGATGCACGAAACTGTATCCAGTCCTCCTCTGTGAAGGTATACTGCTGACATGGATTTTGATCTTGTCTGTCTCCAAAGACATATAGTCGTGTCAGCCTTGTTTTGAAATCCCTCCATCTTATCGCTATATGCGATAACACTGTCTTTCTAATTTGTATCGTGTTTGGAATATCATAATGTTGCTATTTAAAACAAAACACATGTTATTGATTTGAAGAGATGAAAGAAATAAGTATATCAACAGTGTTGTAAGTAAACATACCTGAATATCTTGCCATAAGAGGTTCTTGTTGACCTTTGGGACGTCATCCCAACTTGCATGAAGGATAGAAACATGGCTTTTTGCTAACTTACCCAGATAACTCCTAAACCTATCAGCATTTGGCCCTGATGCCTGACCTGATCTGGGGTCAATGTCAACATGTCTCCTTTGCCCATCAAAGCGTCCGGCTGTCACATCTGCCAATTGTGTGACGCCTCGACCACGTCTGGTCTGTCCCGATCCTGAGTCTAAGGCCGACATACCTGAAAAATTATACAAGGTTAGTAATAATTCAATTTTGATGAACATAATTATAAAGTCAATACAAAAAATATCACAACCTATTAAGATATTGTTTTCTCCCAAATCCCTTCATTGTGATCACTATGAATTGCCTGAATGACATCGACAACGTCATCAACTAGGTCTTCAATGGGTCTAGATGCAACAGATGTTGTCTCAAGTATATCAAAAGAATCGTCATCATCATGTCCATGCATGTTTTTTCCTTCTAAAACCACTGACCATTTTTTATTCGCTGGATCATTTACGTAAAATATTTGTCTTGCTTGACTAGCCATGATAAATGGTTCATCAGTGTAATTCATCTTGTTCAAGTCTACCAATGTGAAACCAAAGTCATCTGTCATGACACCAGAATTTATATCAACTCATTTACACTTGAAAACTAGGACTCTAAAAGTGAAATAATCAACTTCCCATATTTCTTGTATTATTCCAAAATAACTCATGGATGTTGTGATTGGATTTTTGTCTTTAGAACTAGCAAAGTGGACAACCTCAGCTTGTAGTGTGACGCCACTATTTTGAACTCTACTTTTGTCATCTTCTACCTTTGTCTGAAAAGAAATATTGTTTATATAGTACCCACCATATGTAATGACATCTGCGTTCGGCCTACGAGATAACCTTAATAAACTTTCAGAAACATGTGGAGTCGCATAAATCTTTTTCTTAAACCATTGTAAGAAGGTTTTCACATGTTCACTAAGATGCCATTTTTCACTCATTCTTGGGTTTGCTGCCTTTATTTCATTAACGTGGTCAGAAATGTAAGGAATCACATCAACAATGTTGTTTAAGATGTACAAATGAGCTTGGTCAACTTATTTTCTGCTAACACTTTGAATTCTCACACCTCGAACACCCTTACCTTCGCATTTTCCTTCATGTCTGCTCTTGGGAAGACCCATTGGTTCACAAGATGGCATATAACATGAACAAAATTCAATGGCTTCCTCTGCAATGTATCGCTCTATGATTGAAGCTTCTGGTCTATACTGATTCTTGACATATCCCTTTAAGATCTTCATGTATCTCTCAACTGGGTACATCCACCTTAAGAAGACCGGCCCACATATTCAAATTTCTCTGACTAGATGAACAATCAAATGTACCATGATATCAAAAAAAGAAGGTGGAAAAGACATCTCCAATTGACATAGTAGTTTATTCCTTCATTTTCCAATTCATCTAAACCTCGAGGGTCAACAACTTTCTTGCAAATGGCATTAAAGAACAAACTCAGACGTGTCAGAATACCCCTAACAGAAGGAGGTAATATGCCTCAAATAACAAGGTAACAATTGTTGCATCAATACATGACAATCGTGAGACTTTAAACCAACTAACTTTAACTCTTGCATAGAAACAAGGTTACTAATATTTGAAGAATAACCTTGTGGAACCTTCACACTTCTTAAACAGTTACAAAAACTTTGTTTTTCTTTTTTAGAAAGTGTGTGACATGCTGGGGGCAGATAGGTGCGTCTTCCTATTATCCGTGGATGTAACTCAGATCGGATTCCCATGTCAGCCAAATCTTGTCGTGCTTTTAATCCGCCTTTGCTCTTCCCTTTGACGTTTAATAAAGTTTCGATGACATTGTCACAAACATTTTTTTCAACGTGCATCACATCAATACAATGTCTAACATCAAGTTGACACCAATATGGAAGCTTAAAAAATATTGATCGTTTCTTTCAAATGTTTTTTGCAAGGGTACTTTTATGATGTTTTCCAAACACAATGTCAATGTTTTTGACTTCATTGTACACCTCTTCACCATTTCGGGGTCTGCACACAACCTCATCCCTAGCACTTCCATTAAATGCTTTTTTCAATCTATGATAAAGGTGATTACAAGGAAGGAATTTTCGATGTCTTGTATATACCGTCTTCTGTCCATGCTTCAATTGAAGGTAACTAGTGTTTTCTTCACATATGGGACATGCAAAATGACCTTTAACACTATAACCGCTCAAGTTTCCATAAGCTGGGAAATCATTTATAGTGCAAAACAACATTGCACGCAAACGGAACTGTTCCTGAACATGTTTATCAAACACGTCGACCCCTTCTTCCCACAACAATTTCAAATCATCAATTAAAGGTTTTAAGTAAACATCAATGTCATTTCCATGTTGTCTAGGACCCGATATCATCATGGACAACATCAGATATTTTTTCTTCATGCACAACATAGGAGAAAGATTGTAAATGATCAACATAACTAGCCATGAACTGTGTTTGCTACTTAAGTTTCCATAAGGATTCATACCATCAGTTGCAAGTGCAAGTCTTAAGTTTCTTGGATCTGCACCAAACTCTGGAAATTTTTCATCAATCTTTTTCCATTGGGGTGAATCAGCAGGGTGTCGAAGAAGATTATCGCACTTTCTTTCGTCAAAGTGCCATTTAAGGTTCTTTGCATCTTCTTTACAGAAAACATACGTTTGAACCTAGGTATTATAGGCAAATAGCACATCACCTTAGCAGGTGCACCATTATTACCTTCATCAGTAGTGTTTCTGTCAGATTTCTTTTTAAAACGGGATAAACCATATGTTGGATAATACTTTAGCGAAGCAAACTCCTTTGTGTACAAAACACAATCATTAGGACAAACATGTATCTTTTGACATTCAAGACCCATTGGACATAAAAAAATTTTTGCCTCGTAATTACGAATAGGTAGAGTATTATTTTCTGGAAGCATCTCCTTCAACAACTCCAACAACTCGGTGAAACCTTTATCGATCCATCCATTCCTTGCTTTTAAACTAAACAACTTTAAAGTTGCAGACAGACGTGTAAAGTTCGAGCATCCAGGGAACAACAGTTGCTCTGAATCATTTATAAGAGAATCATACAAATTAGCTCTTCCAAAATTATCTTCACCGACATCATGTATCATGTCTTCTAAATGATCACTCATCCATTCTTCCACATAATCCATTCCTCGTAACGTGGTAGGCTGGTCCAATACTTCTCCATGCCAAGTCCAAACGGTATAAGTCCTCATGATTTCAAACATGAATAGATGGTCACGCACATTGCCTAAGTCTTGCCGTATTTGATTAAGACAACGCACACAAGGACAAAAATATGTCCTGTTCACAGACTTAGCATTTTGTTCAACGTATTGCAAGAACTCTGAAACACCCTTATCATATTCTTCACTGATGTGACGTTCATTCATCCAGCTTCGATCCATTCTATGTTCGTAAAATCATCAGTTTAAGTTTTTAACTCTCACAAGGTTAGGCCCTACCCATTCAAAAAAATTAATTTTCATAATTTGCTAAGACGCATGCAAAGAAGTCTACATCATAAATTTTATAAGATTTCGGCAGCATTTCGCATTGGTCTCCGAAATACACGAAATGACAGTAGTCAACGATGACCACAATCAAATATGCATCCGGAGAACAACACAAATACTGACCGGAATTTTATCAATCTTATCCATAGACTCCAACTTACATGTTATTGCAAATTATGAAAATTAATTTTCTCAAACTGTCCAATCGGACAATTCAAAATTTAACACAAACGATTAAAAGATTAATCATTTGTGTTCAATTTCAAACGGGAACTAAGGGTCACTCAATGATTTGATACTTATAATCTAACATGACAATTATAATAACACAACTAATACATGCATATTCAAAAGCCAATAACACATGCAGACCTTAAAGTCAAAAACATGCATACACAAAACCCAATAACATGCGTACAAAAAAATTATCAACGAAGAAGCTAACCTGAAGAGCAGATTCCAAATGAAATGGAGGGAAATCGAGGAGTGCACGACCTAAAACGTAGGCCAAAAATAGTCAAAAACGCCGCCCAAGAACACGCAAGAAACTACACCAAAATGCACCGAAAACGATTTTTAATCGGTTCAAATCAAAGATATTTCATCACAGAACAATTTGATCGGATTAAAACTAAATTTAAATGGTCCAAAACAGAGAAAACGCACCTGGAAAATTCAATGCCGCAGAGTGAAATCACGGGGAAGACGACGAACAGTGAGCGTAACTCCTTGCGGGTTCGAGTTTCAGTATAAATAGCACTAGACATCCGGTACTGGAAGGCCCCGACGTCTATAATATTATAGACATCGGGGCAATAACTAATATGACGTGTTTTGTATTTAAATATTGATATTTGCGAGGGGTTTAAAACGTCCATTAGAGGGGCCCCGACGTTTATAATATTATAGACGTTGGGACCCCTCTACAACGGACGTTTAAGAGGCTGAACACAATTAACTCTTCAACTACCCTGTCAGCAACTTAAACGTCCGTTGTGGGGGGGGGGACGTCTATAATATTATAGACGTCGGGGCCCCTCCAACGGACGTTTAAGTGGCAGTTTGAAGAGTTAACTTTTTCAGCCTCTTAAACGTCTCTTGGAGGGGCCCCAACGTCTATAATATTATAGATGTCCGGCCCCCGTCACAACGGACGTTTAAGTTGCTGATAGGATAGTTGAAGAGTTAATTACTTCAGCCTCTTCAATGTCCGTTGGAGGGGCCCCGATGTCTATAATATTATAGACGTCTGCCCCCACAACCGACGTCTACGTAAGAAATCCCTTACCTTCCATATCTTGTGATTAAAATTAAAAATAAAAGAAATTAATCATAAGAAATTCATAGCACAAGTTAGATATCCATATGGACGATGGTGGTCAAACTGTTCCACACATCGCTTACAAGTAGGACAATGCTTAAATCCGACACTGCTATAGTAAAATCTAAGGGAGTAGCATGAAGTCTGTGTTCCCTCGTATTAGTGTGTCCTCGAAGGATGAGTGTGAAGAAGAAGTTATACAAAGAAGGAGAAATTTGGTTAGCACAAAGGAATGACAATAAAAGTTGTGAATTAAGGTACCAATCCAACTTTCTGAATGCTAATTAAGCTATATCATATATAAACAATCATTAGCTAAATTGAATAGTTAATTAAATAGAGTTATATATATATATATATATATATATATAAAGAATAAATAAGCAAATGATTTGAATAAATTAAGGGTGAATGGTTAAAGTTTTCAAATCCAATTTATAATTGTCTAAATCCACATTAGTGCAGAAACCATATTTTACATATTTTATTTTGGACCTATTACATCCGTTAAATTGGCAATGTAAATAATAAACGTATAGAAAGTGTACAACATTGGTTAATAATTCATACACAAAAATTTGCATAAAGTATAGAAATTATACAACATATTACATTGGTTAATACATTGGTAGAATATAAAAATTACAATTAGTTTATATTTTATTAGATTAAATTTAAATAAAAAATAAAATTTAATTTACATTTTATTAGGTTAAAATTAATTAAAATTAGAATTTAATTTGATGTATATTAAATTTTATATCTTTTAAATTTTTATTTTAAAAATTTATAAATTAATTTTTTTAAATATTCACTGAGTATCCACGAATATATAAAAGTTTTAAAATATTTATAAATATTTTTTAAAGAGATATTTGAAAGATAATGAGATGAATAATTGGTTAGATCTTTTGTTGCGAGGATATCTTTATCCGTGTCCGATCTAATTATAATAAATATTAATTTAAACAATTCATTTAGCATTAAAATTAATTAAGAAATCAAAATTAAATGTTAAATAAAGACATAAATATATAATCATCAACCAATAATCAACTAATAATAACCTTTATGATTTGTTTTACCCTTTTTTTTTCATAAGTGTTGTTATTATAATTATTTAGTATTTCTAATTATTTAGATTAAAAATTTAATTTTTTAAATATTGAATTGTTGGTCAATAACATTTGAACTCATCGAATTGATATTTTAATTTTTAACTATTATCGCAATCATATTTAATTAAATGAGTGGATAATTTGATTATGCTATTATAAAAAAAAGTTAAGCCATTTTATTTCAATTTTATTGTAATAAATATATAACAACATAGCATCTATGACTCAATCCACCTAACCTATAAACCATATTGAGTTGACTTAAATTACAAAATTTGAGTAATTTCACCTTGTTTATATTACAATAAATATATGAAATAAATTAAAAAATCAAAACAATCTAAAACTAATCAACAACTAACTAATCAACCTATTAAGCTGAAGCCCAAAATGGTGTGCACATGAGAGAGGCCCAATATTGAACGGCCCATGACGTGAGTAAAGCCATCAGAGTGTAATACCCTTTGCAGACGTGTCAAAGGCTTCTACACGAGAGAGGAAAGAGATCAGAGGATTCCAGAGAGTTCTTCCCACAGAGCTGAGAAGACTGGTGATGGCGCGGTGGTCCGGCAGCCTTGGAGGCTTCAGACGGCGGTGACGCAGAAGAGAAAAATGAAGAGAGCAAGGAGCAGTGTAAGTAAAACGTAACCTTTCTTGATTATCATTTACTGTTTTCTGTTATATGTTGTTGTAATATCTGAATTGTAAAACATAAAGCAGAGCTCTATTTATAGAGCTCTGATAAACTGGAAACGGCCAAAATAATAAAAGAAACTAAGACCTAAAACAGAATGGACTTCGATCCATTTTATAGTGGTGAATCTATATGATTCTCAACAGCCTCCCCTCAAACTGGATGGTGTATGGTCACCAATCCAAGTTTGGGAACAATAGATTTGAATTTGACGCGATGAGGGAATTTGGTGAAGATGTCAGCAAGTTGCTCATCGGATCGCACGGGTAGAAGAGTTAGGAGATGTTCCTGAATTTTTTCACGAACAACATGGCAATCGAGCTCAATATGCTTGGTGCGTTCGTGAAAACTCTGATTGTGAGCTGTGTGTCTCGCAGATTTGTTGTCATAGTACAAAGCAGGGGTCCCTGACTCTTCAATTTGGAAATCGTGTAACAGATAGCAGAGCCACTGTATCTCACATACAGTGGCAGCGAGTGCTCTGTACTCAGCTTCTGTGGATGATCGGGAAATGGTCTTCTGCTTTTTAGGCTTCCAGGAAATGAGAGATGATCCGAGGAAGATACAGAATCCCGTTGTGGATCTTCTAGTATTGGGGCAAGTAGCCCAGTCAGAGTCACTAAAGGCTTTTAACTGCATAGGAGAGTCAGCAGAGAAAAATAGCCCTTCAGAGGGCTTAGATTTAATATACCTGAGAATGTGCTGAATAGCACGGTAGTGATGGTCAGTGGGTGATTGCATGAATTGACTAAGTAAATTAACTGAGAAACATAAATCAGGTCTAGTATTTGTAAGATAGAGTAACTTTCCTATAAGTCTTCTATATGGTCCTGGATCATCCAGGTAGCTGTCTTCCTTGTATAATGAGGTTGTATCACTGAGGAAAGGAGTAGAAGAAGGCTTGCAACCTAACATCCCTGTCTCCTCCATTGCCTACTGGCCTGCTTTAAGCCATATAGAGATTTTCTCAACCTGCAAACCTGCCCTTTATTATGGTTGGTCAAACCTGGAGGTGGCTCCATGTACACCTCCTCATTGAGTTCCCCATGTAGGAAAGCATTGTCCACATCTAGTTGATGTAGAAACCAATTATTTGAAGCAGCTAGGGCAATGAGTAACCTGACAGTAGTTAGTTTAGCAACAGGGGAAAAGGTGTCAAGGTAGTCTATTCCCTCTTGTTGTGTGTAGCCTTTTGCTACCAGGCGGGCCTTGAACCTTTCAATGCTACCATCAGCTTTGTATTTCGTCTTATACACCCACTTACATCCTATAGCAGCCTTTCCTAGAGGTAGCTGAGTTAGGACCCATGTGTCATTGTCTTGCAGAGCTTTGATTTCTCTCTGCATGGCCTCCACCCATTCATTCATGCCTTTTGCCTCACTGTAAGATCTAGGGTCCTTGCTTACGGTGACAGCCATGGTGTATCTTAGATGCCTCTCTGAAAGATTATCACAACATAACATGTTGGATATCGGGTAAGGAGTTTTAAGATTATTTTTCAAAGATAGGGATTGATTGACCTGATGAACATAATCTTTAAGGTAGTCAGGAGTTTTTCTGGGTCTATTTGACCTTCTTTGCAATTGTACATCCTGGTTGTCTCCTGTACTGTCACTGCTGTCTTCATCAGCAGTGAGTTGTTGTGCCTCTTCCCGGTTAGCAGCATCAGATTCGGCATGTATGTCATCATCATTGTGATAGTGATCTTTTAGAAGATCATTGAGAAATTCAGTTCTGTCATTTCCACTAGCTGAATCTGTAATGCTGTCTTGCAAGTTTTTGTAAGGAAAAATGTCTTCATGGAAGACAACATTTCTGCTGATAAGAAGCTATTTGGTGTTTATGTCAAGTACAAGATAGCCCTTCACACCAGGTTTGTAGCCTAGAAAAATAGCTTTCCTAGCTCTTGGGTCAAGTTTATTTCTGTTATGCTCAAGAGTAGAAACAAAACACAAACATCCAAAGATTTTGAGGTTTAAATAGGAAGGGGGCAAGTTATAAAGCAGATCATAAGGGGTTTTGTTATTAAGAATGGGAGTAGGTAACCTATTTATGAGGTAGACAGCATGACTAACAGCATAGGACCAGTAAGCATTAGACACATTAGCTTGAAAAAGGAGGCCACGAGTAACATTCAGAATGTGTTGATGTTTCCTTTCAACAACAAAGTTTTGCTCAGGAGTTTCAACACAGCTCCTTTGATGATTAATGCCATGCAATTTATAGAAATCCACACACTTAAATTCAGGACCATTATCTGACCTAATAGTCTTAATCCCTTTGTTGAACTGATTTTTAATTTTAGTCACAAAATTCTGCAGCAGATCCCTGGTTTGGCCTTTATTACTCATTAAAAAAAATCCACGTGTGTCTACTATAATCATCAACTATGGTGAGAAAGTACTTATGACCGTGAATAGAGACAGTACCAAAAGGACCCCATATATCACAGTGAATAATATCAAAACATTCAGTAGTAGTAGAAGTACTTTTCAGAAAAGATAATTTTCGTTGTTTAGCATAATGGCAGGTATCACAAACAGTACCTAATCTTACTAGGGAAAATCATCACATATTTGCTTTATAACTCTGTCCCCTGGATGGCCTAATCTATGGTGCCACAGATTTACATCAACATTCTTAAATGAAAAAGCAGTCTTGGCAATATATCTTTGGTCAGATTTAGGAAAATCCTGCAGATAATAGAGCCCTCCCCAACAACTAGCATATCCAATCATCTTCAATGTATGGTTCTCCTTTATCTGGCAAGTCTTAGAGGAGAAAGTCAGATTACAATTCAAGTCTTTGATAAGACTTTGAACTGAGATCAAATTAAAATAGAATTCAGGAATATATAGAACATTGAAAATGACAAAGTTCTTAGAGAATTGTACAGTACCAGCATGTTTAGCAGTTAAGGTAGTATTATTGGGTAATCTTATAGATATAGGTTTAATTTGGTAAAACGTGATAAAATTCATTTTATCATGTGTCACATGATCAGTAGCACCAGTATCTATTATCCAGGAAGAGTTACCTTGCTTATTTTCACTGTCAATCCTCTGAACTTGGTTAATTTTGTGGGTTGACTCATCATCTTTGTCTATCATTCGAAGTAGCTTCTGCATCTGTTCTGCAGTGAGAGAGTTAAAAATATTGTTGTTATTAGTAGGCTGTGCTCTCTGATTCCCATCTGGCTCAGTGGTATTTTGGCAAGCATTGGTAGAACTCCATTCATTCTTTTTGTCTTGACTGCCCTCTGTTTTCTTGTACCAAGGTGGGTACCCATGCTTAGAGTAGCACTCATCAACTGTGTGGTTCATCTTGTTGCAAAAAGAGCATTGTTTTCCATAGTTAGGATTTCTACCTCTTCCTCTACCTTGACCATGCAATCCAGAGCCCCGTCCTTGGCCTTTCCACTGGCTGTTTCTGTCAGCAGCATTTACCAGGACTTTAGCATCAGCTGACCCATGTTTCTCTTGTTGCATGATAAGAGAGAAAACCCGATTGATGTTTGGAAGGGGATCCATCAGGAGAATCTGTGTTCTAACAGTGTTGTAAGAGTCATTCAATCCCTTTAGAAAACATATTACATGCTCCATTTCTCTATATTTCAAGAAAACTCTTGAAAGATCACAACTGCATGGTATCTTGCATGTGCAAGTGGGTATGGGTCTCAAGAAC
Source organism: Vigna umbellata (assembly GCF_029865625.1). NCBI lineage: Eukaryota > Viridiplantae > Streptophyta > Magnoliopsida > Fabales > Fabaceae > Vigna > Vigna umbellata. Next base: position 32,059,281 of record NC_142165.1, on the reverse strand, counting down.
TCCAATTCTTCCCACAGAATCTTTAAATCAGTAAAGAATTGACTGACTCCTCTTTCCCCTTGTCTAATGGAGTGGATGTCTTGAAGGAGGTCCGAAATCTTGAAATGATCACCTTTGGAAAATCTTTCTTTCAACTCATCCCATAATTCTTTTGCTTCTTCCACGTATATAACACTCTCAGCAATTACTGGGGAAAGGGTCTTGGTTATCCAAGATAATATCATCATGTTGCATCTTTCCCATGCATCATACAGGGTGTCATCTTTCTGGGGTTTCTTTATGGACCCATCAATGAATTTTACTTTGTTCTTGGAAAGCAAAGCTCTTCTCATGCTTCTGCTCCAAGAGGAGTAGTTGTTATCGCTCAAAGTTTGTGTGATGAGAGTGAGTCCAGGATTCTCACCTGGGTGTAGATAGTAGGGGCTGGATGGGTTGTTGAATTCAGCCTGTTGTGAGTAGTAAGTACTGGACGACTGATACACCTGCTCCATGAGGCCTAAAGATGTAAGAGCCTGCCCAAGAAGCTATCAAGAATATCAGCAGAGGCAGCGGAAGCAGAGCAGGTACTAGACCTGCTTTGATACCATATTAAGCTGAAGCCCAAAATGGTGTGCACATGAGAGAGGCCCAATATTGAACGGCCCATGACGTGAGTAAAGCCATCAGAGTGTAATACCCTTTGCAGACGTGTCAAAGGCTTCTACACGAGAGAGGAAAGAGATCAGAGGATTCCAGAGAGTTCTTCCCACAGAGCTGAGAAGACTGGTGATGGCGCGGTGGTCCGGCAGCCTTGGAGGCTTCAGACGGCGGTGACGCAGAAGAGAAAAATGAAGAGAGCAAGGAGCAGTGTAAGTAAACGTAACCTTTCTTGATTATCATTTACTGTTTTCTGTTATATGTTGTTGTAATATCTGAACTGTAAAACATAAAGCAGAGCTCTATTTATAGAGCTCTGATAAACTGGAAACGGCCAAAATAATAAAAGAAACTAAGACCTAAAACAGAATGGACTTCGGTCCATTTTACAGTGCTGAATCTATATGATTCTCAACACAACCCATAATAATAAATAATAAAAAGTTGAGAGTTGAGCCAAATTACAATATATTAGCTGAGTAGACAAATTGAACTAAAATTTAGCTCGACGCATAAGAAACTTTCAAACCCCAAGTTAAAACCTAACTTTTTTTCCCTTAAGTTCCCTTGTATAACCAATTTTTATATATTCCCTAAAGTTGATCACTTAATTATTGCAAAAGTCAAGTGGTAGGTACTATTTGTGTTATTTAATCCCACTTAAAACACAAGCTACTGGACAAGAAACGGGATGATTCCAATAGCTTGTTCATTTAAAATTATATCTTATATTGGACTTTTTTTTTTTTTAAATGGAAAATTTCGACCGACAAGTCATTGAATTGACTGAACAGTAAGACAACGCGGAGTTGGTGCTGACTAGAAAGACATCCTGAAACTGCAAATCAACCACAAAATGCTTAGTTTTCAGAAGCTATCTCTTCTATTGACGCTGCTGTTTCTCATAGGGAAACCTGCAACCGGCAAGAACCACTGCGCCGATAAATGTGGCCACGTTCACATTGCATTTCCATTTTATCTTAGAAACAAAAACTTGAATCACTCCACCGACTACCTGCCTGAGTTCGGTCTATTATGCAACCAACAAAATGAGCCCATTCTGGAGCTGCCGGCTGTTCCAATACAATTTGTATTATAGGAAATATATCGATTGAAGTTTATGGTCATTTAGCAGGTATATTAGTATTATATTAATATGTATTAATGGATCAGATTATCTTACTTACAAATATACAATATTAATAATTGATTATTAAGTTTGATTGTCTAAAAATATTATGCGTTAATGGTTAATCAATATATTTGGCTGTCACAAGCCCTATAAATATACGATTGATATCTAGGTAAAATAATCTTGATCTATCCTAATAAAATAGAGATCTCTTTATCAAACATATCTGACTTGAGCGTCAGAGTGTCTTTTGCTGGTCAGCAACCCATAGAAGTGGATTGCGTTCTTATAGAGGACTTGACGATCGAAAGAGAGTAGAGCAACGAAGAACGACCGAGCCTTAGAAACTTTCAACCGAAACATTTGGCATCCACCGTGAAGCCAAGCGGAATCCTCATGAAATCACGGGGAATCAGACGTGCGCTCAGTCATCGCTACTTCATATCAATACCAAGTTTTGCTCCAAGAGCAAAAAATTCCATAATAATTTCAAAAGGCATATATGTCTTTTGTTTTGAAAACTTTCAGGTTGAGGCAAAAAATTAAATGCCTCCACAAAAAATAAAATTATAAAATATTGAATATTTTGTTTAACGCATATTTTTATGAGTAAAAATATTTTGCACAGGAAGGTTCAGTTCCTTCCCGCTTGGTCAGTTGGACCACCTATGTTCAGCTTTGTCAGCTTCTAATGGCTTCTCATTATAAAAATAAAATATTGAATATTTTGTTTAACGCATATTTTTGTGAGTAAAAATATCTTGCATAAGAAGGTTCAATCCCTTCTCGCTCGATCAGTTGGACCACCTACGTTCAACCTTGTCAAGTTCCAATGGCTTTTTATTATAAATTATAAATTATAAAATATTGAACGTTTACTTATTTTTGTTTAACGCATATTTTTGTGAGTAAAAATATGATGCACAGGAAGGTTCAGTCCTACGTTCAACCTTGTTAGGTTCTAATGGCTTTTCATTATAAATTATAAATTATAAAATATTGAAGCGTTTGTGTTTTTGCTGAAATGGGACAAGGATCTCCGCCGAATGTCCTCCTGTCGTTGTCGAGCGTCTTGCCTCCACTGCCGAGCGTCCACCTTCTCCTATCTTCATCCAACCGAACACCGAATGGGGTGACCTGCAGAAGACACTCAGATGCTGAAGTCAAAAGTTTTCTTTGTAGGCCTTTTATAATTTATTAGTTAGTAAAACGTGAGTTTACCTCGAACCTAAACCCTTATTTATAGAGTTTAAATGAATCTAACCAATTAATTTACCTCTTAATGGTCATTACACTAGTGTAGAAAGGGATTTAGACGTATGTTATTTTGGGTTTTTAACGTCTGATCTCTTTCCACGTCTATGTCAGTGACGTTAATGAGACGTTAGACCCAATAGGTCAAACGTCTATATAGACGTCCGATCCATACAGGTTAGACGTCTATATAGACATCTATCAAGTTTTTTTTTTCTTTTCTTCCCCCAAACTTGAATTCAACAGTAACCTCATTTAAAGCATTGTACATGTTCTCTTCTAAGGTGTAAGGTCGGATCACACAATAGGCTCAGGGTGAAAGAAATAAATCAAGGCTCAAAGAGGTTCACAAATGAATCACAGTGTCTAAAGGTTGGCTATCTGGTCAAGTAGCTATATAATCAATAATCAACAGGGCCTTTTTCCTCCTTAACCAAAAATTGTGTGTATATACGTAGAATCAAAATCTGCAAAAGCCAATTCCATATCTAGACAACTCAATATCTCTCAATCATCATATGCTCTCAACACTCACAGACCTGGTCATATTCATACACACAGATAAAAATTTTGAAGCACAGCCACCACAAACATACATGTCATCATCCTCAAGAATCACATAATTTAATCACACAATGCCAAATCATTAAATCAAAACACAATTGTCTTTACAACCACAAACATAACTGAACTAAACAAAGTTCCACATACAAACAACTGAACTGAAATACAAAATGACAATCAACATAACAACAGGAGTCGCTCTACCACGACCCATCAGCTCCTGATCTCCACTGGCTCTCCTGTGAATGATAACTCTACTGTGTCCATCTGGGATCTGGCTCCTCTTCCTCCTCATCACCATCGCCTGCCATCATGTCCTCCTGCTCGTCTATCTCTGGCTCTGATGCTCCTGGATAAGCACTCCCCCACCTAGACTCAGGCCTGCCCTCAGGCCATGGAATCTGCACTGCAAACTCGGCTCCACTCATCAGTGAGTCGGGAGGAAAATCAGGGATTCCCAGGGACAACTTATACATGCTATCCTGTAAGGACACCTGACCCTGCCTCATACTAGTGCACCAGTCGCGGATGTCGTCCTGGTGAGCTAGACTTTGCTGCATGTAACGAGTGAAAAGATCAGGTGAAGGAACGGACGACGCTACGGGTGGTCTGGCAGCTCTAACATTCCTGCGTGGAGGAGGAACTGGAGCAGGAGCATTCATAGCAGAGAACTCTCCCCTGTTGGTGCAATTCCTATCAAAGAATTTCTTGTTGAGAGGGGTTTGAAGTTTCAAAGTGATATCAGAGACTCCAACAACTCCACTGGCTTTGCACAAGGCTGTGACCAAGGCAGGAAATCCAAGCTTACATGTATCATTATCAGCAATCAGTGCCATCTCTTGGGAGATATAAGGTCCCACATCCATGTCAATCCCTGTCATAATACCATATACCATATACGACCTTTCTAGATTGATGTCGGAAGTATGAGAGTTGGGACAAATGTTTGTGAAGGTGAAGAGACTCCACATAGTGGCCAGTGAATTCAAATGTTTCCTTAATATTCTCACTGGTGTCCCACTAGTGCCAAACTGATAGCCATATCTTGGGAGGCATAAAGTGGAGGCAATAAGGTCATGGTCAGGATAGCTGGACATGAAAGCGCCTAGAGGGCACGACTGAAACATCAGTGTATTCAGAATCCTGTTCACTGATCGGCGGTCATAGCGTACTAGCTTGCCACGCACTTTGGAGACTCTAGAATGAGGCTGAGAGTGGTCAGGTTCCCAAGCATTTGCATAAAATTCCTTGACCAATACTTCATCAATCTCATCTGGGAGGTTGGCCAATACAAAATTCCATTTCCTCTTCTCCAGTTCTTCTTGGATATGGTCATATTCTCCAGGTTTCAATTCAATCCTCCTCTCAGGTAATAATGCCCTACCCATAATAATCTGATGGAACCTATCAAAATGTGCCTCTGAAATAAAACGGTCCTGATCATAGTTCAGGACAAGGTTCTCCTCTTGGGCTTCGGAAGGTTGTGATCTAGAAGAAGACCCTCGGGTGGTCTTCCTCTTCTTTTCTTGTGTGCTCTTGGGAGGTGCCATCTGCAAGAATTAATAGACAGTGCAAACAATTGTGGAAGATAGGTCAGAGCAAGTGAATGACTCAAAACACAGATGCTGGCAGATGGAATTCGCTATGCGCCAGTGTGCGCTATGCGAATTTGCACTTTCAGTGCTTGCTGTCAAGACTAATTCGCTATGCGACACGAGTCGCTGTGCGAAAATGAGAAATAGGTGTCTTCGCTCAGAAACCATTCGCTATGCGACAAGAGTCGCTGTGCGAATTTCGTATCAGAAAGCAAACATGTAATTCGCTATGCGAGTTACTCGCTAAGCTAAATCAAGGCTCAAAGAGGTTCACAAATGAATCACAGTGTCTAAAGGTTGGCTATCTGGTCAAGTAGCTATATAATCAATAATCAACAGGGCCTTTTTCCTCCTTAACCAAAAATTGTGTGTATATACGTAGAATCAAAATCTGCAAAAGCCAATTCCATATCTAGACAACTCAATATCTCTCAATCATCATATGCTCTCAACACTCACAGACCTGGTCATATTCATACACACAGATAAAAATTTTGAAGCACAGCCACCACAAACATACATGTCATCATCCTCAAGAATCACATAATTTAATCACACAATGCCAAATCATTAAATCAAAACACAATTGTCTTTACAACCACAAACATAACTGAACTAAACAAAGTTCCACATACAAACAACTAAACTGAAATACAAAATGACAATCAACATAACAACAGGAGTCGCTCTACCACGACCCATCAGCTCTTGATCTCCACTGGCTCTCCTGTGAATGATAACTCTACTGTGTCCATCTGGGATCTGGCTCCTCTTCCTCCTCATCACCATCGCCTGCCATCATGTCCTCCTGCTCGTCTATCTCTGGCTCTGATGCTCCTGGATAAGCACTCCCCCACCTGGACTCAGGCCTGCCCTCAGGCCATGGAATCTGCACTGCAAACTCGGCTCCACTCATCAGTGAGTCGGGAGGAAAATCAGGGATTCCCAGGGACAACTTATACATGCTATCCTGTAAGGACACCTGACCCTGCCTCATACTAGTGCACCAGTCGCGGATGTCGTCCTGGTGAGCTAGACTCTGCTGCATGTAACGAGTGAAAAGATCAGGTGAAGGAACGGACGACGCTACGGGTGGTCTGGCAGCTCTAACATTCCTGCGTGGAGGAGGAACTGGAGCAGGAGCATTCATAGCAGAGAACTCTCCCCTGTTGGTGCAATTCCTATCAAAGAATTTCTTGTTGAGAGGGGTTTGAAGTTTCAAAGTGATATCAGAGACTCCAACAACTCCATTGGCTTTGCACAAGGCTGTGACCAAGGCAGGAAATCCAAGCTTACATGTATCATTATCAGCAATCAGTGCCATCTCTTGGGAGATATAAGGTCCCACATCCATGTCAATCCCTGTCATAATACCATATACCATATACGACCTTTCCAGATTGATGTCGGAAGTATGAGAGTTGGGACAGATGTTTGTGAAGGTGAAGAGACTCCACATAGTGGCCAGTGAATTCAAATGTTTCCTTAATATTCTCACTGGTGTCCCACTAGTGCCAAACTGATAGCCATATCTTGGGAGGCATAAAGTGGAGGCAATAAGGTCATGGTCAGGATAGCTGGACATGAAAGCGCCTAGAGGGCACGACTGAAACATCAGTGTATTCAGAATCCTGTTCACTGATCGGCGGTCATAGCGTACTAGCTTGCCACGCACTTTGGAGACTCTAGAATGACGCTGAGAGTGGTCAGGTTCCCAAGCATTTGCATAAAATTCCTTGACCAATACTTCATCAATCTCATCTGGGAGGTTGGCCAATACAAAATTCCATTTCCTCTTCTCCAGTTCTTCTTGGATATGGTCATATTCTCCAGGTTTCAATTCAATCCTCCTCTCAGGTAATAATGCCCTACCCCTAATAATCTGATGGAACCTATCAAAATGTGCCTCTGAAATAAAACGGTCCTGATCATAGTTCAGGACAAGGTTCTCCTCTTGGGCTTCGGAAGGTTGTGATCTAGAAGAAGACCCTCGGGTGGTCTTCCTCTTCTTTTCTTGTGTGCTCTTGGGAGGTGCCATCTGCAAGAATTAATAGACAGTGCAAACAATTGTGGAAGATAGGTCAGAACAAGTGAATGACTCAAAACACAGATGCTGGCAGATGGAATTCGCTATGCGCCAGTGTGCGCTATGCGAATTTGCACTTTCAGTGCTTGCTGTCAAGACTAATTCGCTATGCGACACGAGTCGCTGTGCGAAAATGAGAAATAGGTGTCTTCGCTCAGAAACCATTCGCTATGCGACAAGAGTCGCTGTGCGAATTTCGTATCAGAAAGCAAACATGTAATTCGCTATGCGAGTTGCTCGCTAAGCTAATTTCATATCAGAAAACCAGACCTGTAATTTGCTATGCGAATCCATCGCCTAGCGCGAGACAGAATAGGGGACATCCATCAGAGATCAAAGGACAATGCAAATGCATGTTTATGCAAAAACAGATTTGGCTTGAAAATTTATATGCACTATGTGGTTCAAACAAATCAAGCCAAGTAGACAAGAAACCCTATTATAGTCCCATGAACACTAAGAATCTAAGAAGAAAATGGAGTAGGAGTGAAACCTTTGGAGAGTGACCAAGATCAGAGAGTGAAGATGAAAGGTAGACAAACTGAATCAGAGGCAAGTCTGGGAAGTGGTGGTAATGGAGAAGTGGTGACAGAGAGGGAGGGTACGTTCGCTCTGCGAAAGTGGAATAGAAGGGTGGCAAGAGTAAAATGAAGAATGGTAACTGAAAAGGGAATAGGTAAGATTTAAAAAATTGAACTGAACAAGTAAATTCGCATAGCGCACCTCAGCTGTGCGAATAAGCTCGTAATAAATGTCATTCACTGACAGGTAAATTCGCATAGCGCATCTCAGCTATGCGCTGTGCGAATCTCTCTCGTTTTCTGCAGAAGTGAATAATTAATTATTATTTTTTTTAATTTTGGTGTTTAGTCGCATAGCGCACCGCAACTGTGCGCTGTGCGACTAATTTTTTTTTTGAACATAATTCGCATAACGCACTTCAGCTATGCGCTATGCGAATTAAAATAAAAACTTTCCTTCTCACATATAATTCGCTCTGCGCAAAATTTCGCCTTGCGAATATTTTGACAGAGTTCTCCCTCAAACTCTTGGTAGCATAGCGCAAAGTGTGCGCTATGCGAATTAATGCTCACTTTCTCCTCAATTGCTCTAATGATTTTTTTCGTCCTGCTTATCCAAAGCGCATGTATTGCGCTATGCGAATATAATCACAAAACAATTTCTTTTTCTTTCTCGCATGGCGCATGCAATTCGCTGTGCGAATAAATCACTGCTACAATAAATCATGTAGTCGCATAGCGCACCTCAGCTGTGCGCTGTGCGACTAGAGCGTCAGAAATCATTCCTTAGTCTTCATTCACACTTCCTCTCGACTCTCAAACTTAACAATTACACAAACAAAATCAAAAAATCACAGATATATACAAACATGTGCTAGGGTGCCTCCTAGCAAGCGCTTCTTTAACGTCACTAGCTTGACCCAGACATTTCATGGTTCAGATAAATGAATAATTGTGGTGAGGCGTTCAACCTCTCCACCCAAATAATGTTTCAATCTTTGACCATTTACAATCCAGCTTCTATTTGAATCCTAAGAATTTGGATCCGTCAATTCAATAGCACCATAAGGCTTGACTGCCTTTATCAGTAAAGGACCAGACCATTTAGATTTCAACTTACCTGGAAACAGTTTGAATCTAGAATTGAACAACAATACCTGTTGTCCAGGTTGGAAGTCTCTCTTTATCAGCTTCTTATCATGGTACATCTTGACCCTTTCTTTATATTTTCTTGAAGAATCATAAGCAGTCATCCTCATTTCCTCCAACTCTTGCAACTGAAGCTTTCTTTTACCTGCACAAAGAGAAGAATCAAAGTTAAGGAATTTTAGTGCCCAATATGCTTTATGTTCCATCTCAACTGGGAGATGACATGACTCGCCATAGACTAACTGGAAGGGTGTTAGCCCCACAGGAGTCTTTAATGCAGTCCTATATGCCCAAAGGACATCATCTAATTTTGCAACCCAATCCTTTCTTGATGATGAAACAGTCTTTTCAAGGATTCTTTTGATTTCCCTGTTAGAAACTTCAGCTTGGCCATTGGTTTGAGGATGATAAGGTGAGGCAATCTTGTGCTTCACATCATAGTGTGTCAAGACCTTAGCCAATTGAGCGTTACAGAAATGTGATCCTCCATCACTTATGAGGATCCTAGGTACTCCAAATCTTGAGAAGATTTGTCTTTTGAGAAATTTGACCACTGTCTTGGCATCATTCTTTTGGCATGTTGTTGCTTCCACCCACTTACTAACATAATCCACTGCTACTAAGATGTATTCATTGTTGTAGGAAGAAGGTAATGGTCCCATAAAATCCATTCCCCAACAATCAAACACTTCAACTTCTAAAATAGCCTGCAGTGGCATCTCATGTCATTTTGAAATGCTTCCCGTTCTTTGGCATTTGTCACAACCTTTTGCATGAACATGTGCGTCTTTGAATAAGGTTGGCCAAAAGAACCCAGATTGAAACACTTTAGCGGCTGTCCTTTCTCCATTATAGTGTCCTCCATATGGCAAATTATGACAATGCCATAGGATACCAGCAACTTCCTCTGCTATGACACACCGCCTCAGTAAGTGGTCAACACCCAACTTGAAGAGATAAGGATCATCCCAAAGATATTCTTTGGAATCATGTAGGAACTTCTTCTTTTGCTGCCAAGTCAAGTCATCAGGGAGAATTCCTGCAGCCTTAAAATTAGTCATATCTACAAACCATGGCCTCTGTTGTATGAGCATCAGACGCTCATCAATAAATTTTCCCTTAATTTCTCCTTCTTTCTCAGTCACCTCAGTGTTAAGGAGGCGAGACAAATGATCAGCAATGACATTCTCGCTCCCCTTTTTGTCTTTTATCTCAAGATCAAATTCCTGTAACAGTAAAACCCATCTTATGAGTCGTGGCTTTGAATCAGACTTTGCCAGTAAGTATTTTATGGCTGAATGGTCAGTGTAAATGATCACTTTAGATCCTATCAAATAAGGTCTAAACTTTTCAAGAGCATACACAATTGCTAAAAATTCTTTTTCAGTTGTGGCATAATTTAATTGTGCACCATTCAGAACTTTACTACCATAATGAATAACGTGAAAAACTTTGCCACGTCTCTGTCCCAATACAGCCCCAATGGCATAGTCACTAGCATCGCACATTAACTCAAAATCTTGAGTCTAATTTGGTGCAACTACAACAGGGGCTGTGACTAGCTTCTCTTTCAATATCTCAAAAGCTTTCAGACACTCATCATCAAACTCAAACTGAGTGTCTTTCACAAGCAAATTGCAAAGGGGTTTAGCAATCTTGGAAAAATATTTTATGAACCTTCTATAGAATCTAACATGTCCAAGAAAGCTTCTTACCCCTTTGACATTTGTAGGAGGTGGTAACTTTTCAATCACATCAACCTTAGCTTGATCTACACCTATTCCCCTAGATGAGATCTTATGTCCTAAGACAATCCCCTCACGAACCATAAAATGACATTTTTCCCAATTCAACACAAGGTTCGTGGCAATGCATCTTTTCAAGACTACATCCAGGTTCTGTAAGCATAAATCATATGATTTGCCAAAGACTGAGAAATCATCCATGAAAACTTCTATGCAATTCTCAACAAGATCAGCAAAAATGGCTAACATGCAACGTTGGAATGTGGCAGGAGCATTACATAGACCAAATGGCATCCTTCGGTATGCAAACACACCAAAGGGACAAGTGAAAGCAGTCTTTTCTTGGTCCTCAGGATTGACTACTATTTGATTGTACCCGGAATAGCCATCCAAGAAACAATAATAGGCTTGCCCTGCCAGCCTTTCCAACATTTGATCCATAAAAGGGAGAGGAAAATGGTCTTTCCTGGTGGATTGATTTAGTTTTCTGTAATCAATACATATTCTCCACCCTGTGACTGTTCTTGTGGGAATTAATTCATTCTTATCATTCTGAACAACAGTCATAACCCCTTTCTTAGGAACAACATGTACAAGACTCACCCAAGCACTATCAGAGATAGGATATATCATTCCTGCTTCAAGCAATTTAAGTACTTCCTTTCTCACCACCTCTTTCAAATTTGGATTCAATCTCCTCTGTGGTTGTGCTATGGGTTTGTAGTCCTCTTCCATCATAATCTTATGCATGCAATACGTTGGACTTATACCTTTCAGATCAGAGATGTGCCAACCTATTGCCTTTTTATTTTCTTTTAAGATTTCAACCAATTTTGCTTCATCATTCTTTGACAGAGAATTGCTTATTATCACAGGCTTCTTGGCATTTTCCTCTAAAAACACATACTTAAGATGACCAGGAAGCATTTTTAATTCCATCTTTTGCTGATCATCTAAGTGAGCCTTTTCTAATTTTTCCACTTTCACATCAATGGATTTCTCTTCTTTCAATTTTTCCAGATGTTGTGAAATCTCCTCTACTTCAGATTCTTCTTCTAAAGTAAGTTCCTCACATGAATTTATCAAGACACGCTCTAAGGGAGATTTCACAAACATCTGACTTCTCACTTTTTCAACAACATCATCCAAAACTTCAACTTTGAAACAATTTCCTCTATCTTTAGGGTGTTGCATAGCTTCTACTACATTAAAGGTAACTATTTCATCATGTAACCTCACCTTCAGATGACCATCATCAACATCAATTATCACCCTAGAAGTCTTCATAAAAGGTCTTCCAAGTATAAGGGGGACTTCAATATCCTCCTCCATGTCAAGAATAACAAAATCCACTAGAAAAGTGAATTTGTCAACTTTCACTAAAACATCTTCAATGACTCCATATGGGTACTTGACAGACCTATCTGCTAGTTGAAGTGTCATCCTTGTTGGTTTTACTTCCATGTCCCCTATTTTTTTCAACATACACAAAGGCATTAAATTGATGCTTGCACCTAAGTCTATCAATGCTTTTCCAATGGGGAGTTTTCCAATTGTGCATGGAATTGTAAAACTACCAGGATCTTTAAATTTTGGTGGTAGAAGTTTTTGGATGATTGCACTACAATTCCCTTGCACCTCAATTGTTTCTTCCTCAATATACTTTCTCTTCTTTGTCAACAAATCTTTCATAAATCTAGCATAAGAGGGCATTTGTTGAAGTGCTTCTGAAAAGGGAATTGTGATTTCCAGCTTTTTGAAGAGAGCCATGAATCTAGAAAATTGACTTTCCTTTTCTTTTCTAGAATAAGTCTTTGGATACGGTAAAGGATTCAAAACTTGTTTTCCTTTATGACTCTCTTCCACTGCCTTCTTTTTATCTTCTTCTTCATTAACTTTCTCTTCTTTCTCTTCCTGCTCTTCACTGGATTTTTCTTTTTCATCCTCTTTTCTCACAACTACCCTTTCTAACACTTTACCACTCCTTGTAGTAATCGCTTTACAATTCTCTTTTGGATTTGTTTCAGTGTTAGCTCCAAATGTATTTGCAGGCTTGTCTTCTAATTTCTTGGCCAACTAACCAATTTGAACTTCTAAGTTCCTTATAGAAGATTCTGGGCTCTTTTGATTTGATATGGACATTTGCATGAATTGTTGCAAAGTTTCTTCAAGTTTGGATGTCCTATCAGAAAGAGTAGGTTGTTGTTGAAACTGTTGTTGTGGTGGTCTACTAGAACTAGCCTGACCCATGCTAGGATGAGGTCTCTATCCTTGATTATAATTTTCATAGTTGCCCGAACGGCCTTGATTTCCCATATAATTTACCTCTTCCTTAACATTGGACTGAATAGCACACTGTCCATTTTGGTGCTCTCCACCACAAAGTTCACAACCTTGCATAGTTTGATTATGTTGTGCCTGTGATACAGTTTGGAGTTCCTTTGGTAGTTGTGATAACTTTTTCATTACTGATTCAAGTTGTTGAGTCATGATTTTATTTTGGGCTAATAAGGCATCTTGGGATTGCAATTCAAACATGCCTTTCTTTTGCGTTTGCACTCTCTCACTTTGGACATCATTATCACTAGATGCCATATTTTCAATTATTTCTTGTGCCTCATCAGGTGTCTTCCACCTAATGTTACCTCCAGCAGAGGCATCTAGCATAAGCTTTGTGTGAGATTTTAAACCTCCTAAGAAAAGGTTTAATTGAGTGGGAATGTCAAATCCATGAATTGGAGTTTTTCTCAGCAACCCCTTGAACCTCTCCCATGTTTGACTCAACGACTCTTCATGCTCTTGTTGAAAGGAGGATATTTCCTGTTTACCTTTATTGATCTTGGATTGGGGGAAATATTTAGTCAAAAATTTTGCCACTACGTCATCCCAAGCAGTCAGACTCCCTTCAGGAAAAGAATTTAGCCAAAGCTTTGCATTTCCAGCCAAAGAAAAGGGAAATAGACTCAATCTAATTGCTTCATCTGGCACATGTAAAATTTTTACAGTGTTACAAATCTCATTAAAAGTTGTCAGATGATCATAGGGATTTTCGTGTGTCATTCCTGTAAACTGATTACTTTGAACAAGATGAATCAGTGTAGGTTTCATTTCCATATGAGCAGCATTCACCACAGGTCGGGCTATACTGTTGAAAGATGAAGGTATAGACACAGAAGCATAATCTTCCAACGTACGCCTAACTTGTTCCTCCCCATTATTTCCCTCCATATCCTTATCTTTTTGATCAAATGAAGAAAAAGTATTGAAGATAGCAGACAAGCTAGCTTCTCTAGCTTCTTTTTTTCTATTTTCTCTCCTACGTCTACTGTTATTCCTACGGGCTGTTCTCTCAATCTCAGAATTAAACACTAAATTTTCAGATTTTGTTCTCCTACTCATTCAGAGAACAAAAATCTCAAGATATCAACCCAAAGAAATAACAACAGAAATACAACACAACGTATATATACAGATATACAAAAATTAAAACAATGGATTACAGATATGGAACAGAATTGAAATTGATAAACAATAAATGTCTGAGTTAACAATAACAATCAAAATCCCCGGAAACGGCGCCAAAAACTTGATGACTTTTTGGCAAGTATACCAAATCGTTCCAAGTAATACAGTGGATAAGTAAAAATGTATCGTTCTCCCAAGGGAATTTGAGTTACGTTAATCAATTAAACTTATTTGTCAAGATCAATTACTGATGATATTTGTGATTTCAATTTGGATTTAAGCATGAAATTAACAACGTAAACAAAAATAAGATTTGAAAAATGCGATAAAAGATCATTGGAATTGGTCTTTGACTAACATTACAGTAAGATCCTGGACAACATATATTCTCTATTCAAGCATTATCATGAGAGTATCTTGGTTCAATTCCTTAAAACAAGTTCTAAAATTATCTATTGAATTATTAATTCCTTAATTAATTCATCAGATAATTTTGCATTAAGTTCAGATGTGAGAATGACCAAAAGCACAGAAGCTATTCCTAGCGTAATTTACTTTTAGTTTCTTTTCTTACGTTTCTGGTTCTAAAAATACTTTCCAGTACAAAATAAATTTTAAAGAGATTAATACTTACGTATAATCAAAAGCAAGTCAAGAAAAGAACATGAACAAAAACATATATTGCACAGAAATTTTACATCAATGTTTCATCATACAACCAATTCCAATGAACAGAAAATTTAGCCTATCCTAGACATCTCAAACGTACTCTTTACAGCAATTCCTTGCATAAAGTGAAGTCTTGATGTCTTGACAGGTCTCCTGATCGTCTCCTGAATTCTCCAGTCTTTCTCTGGCTATTTTCGTGTGTCAGAAGATGGTTTTTGCCTTTCTGTCACGTCTTTTAAAACAAATAACTTCATTAATTCGCACAGCGCACAGGTGTGTGTGCGCTATGCGAATTTCGTGTAACCACTGCCTCTCAACTGATGTTATTCGCACAGCGCACAAGCAATGGTGCGCTATGCGAATTTCCATTTCCTGACAGTGCGAGTTTTGGCTTGCGCTATGCGAGAATTGGCTGACAGACTCCCAATTATACATCCTTTCCTGTACAATAATTTACAAACAATCTACTTCCTATTACAACATTTCACTGAGTAATAACTTGAATAATTAGAAGATTGAGATCATTTATAAGTGTAAAAACAACTCTTTTTCACACTTATCAGAGGCCTCTCGGATTGCTCCTGGCTCATGATGATTCGAGTTTACAACTTTATATTTTAGTTGAAGAGAATGTATTGTACGTTTTTTTTTGTCTTGGAAGGTTTTAAAAATGTAGTGGAGAGAATTGGAGGAGTGAAAAATGCAAGAAATCGCCGCCCAAGAACGCCGCCCAAGCACACGAGCAAAACTGCACCAAAACCCAACTGAAACGCATTTTAATCGGTTCAAATGAAAGATAATGCATCAAAGAGTGATGTAATCGGAGTAAAATTAATTTAAAACGGTGCAAAAGTGAGAAAATGAATCTGAAAAACGTAACCCGTAGAGAGAAAATGCGAGGAAGAGGATGAAGATTAAGTGCGCGTAACTACTGCCTCGCGTTCGAGGTGTTTTAATGGAGCCATATAGAAGTCGATTCCCCCCACATCAGACGTCTATATGGCTGTAGAAGTCAGATTAGAGGGATCAGATGTCTAAATGGAGTTAAAAAGTAACTTTTTAGATTTCAAAAATGAGTATATAGAAGTCGGTTCCCCCCACATCGAACGTCTATATGGCTGTAGAAGTCGGATTGGCGGGATCAGACTTCTAAATGGAGTTAAAAAGTGACTTTTTAGATTTCAAAAATGAGTATATAGAAGTCGGTTTCCCCCACATCGAATGTGTATATGCCTGTAGAAGTTGGATTGATAGGATCGAACGTCTAAATGGAGTTAAAAAATGACTTTTTAGATTTCAAAAATGAGTATATAAAAGTCGGTTCCCCCCATATCGGACGTCTATATGACAGTAGAAGTCAGATTGGCGAGATCGGACGTTTAAATGGAGTTAAAAAGTGACTTTTTAAATTTAAAAAATGAGTATATAGAAGTCGGTTCCCCCCACATCGAATGTCTATATGACTGTAGAAGTCGGATTGGTAGGATCAAACGTCTAAATGAAGTTAAAAAGTGACTTTTTAGATTTCAAAAATGAGTATATAGAAGTCGGTTCCCCCCACATCGGACGTCTATATGGCTGTAGAAGTCTGATTGGCGGGATCTGACGTCTAAATGGAGTCAAAAGGTGACTTTTTAGATTTAGAAAATGAGTATATAGAAGTATGTTCCCCCACATCAGACGTCTATATTTCTTTAGACGTCTGTTCCCTTCAGAATAGACGTCTATATGGTTGTTTTATTTACGGAAAATGCCATCGGTCATTTTTTACGTTGGATATTCGAGGGTCGAACGTCTAAAGGGTGACGTTAAAGGCCTTTTCTGCACTAGTGTTAATGCAAACCTTAACTGTTTAACAACTTCTACATCGCGCCACTTAGTGATTCCATGACGAATCACCTCAACCAAGACCGAAAGGAGCTTCCATAAAGAACTCCTGCATCATTCCGCTTGGTGATTCCATAGACGAATTCACCTCGACTAAGAGCAGAAGGAGCTTTCAAAGAGAACTCCTATAGCATGCCACTCGATGATTCCAAAGAAGACTTAAAGCACATCGAAAATAGACTCTCTAAATACAAGGTGAGCGAGCTCTCTTAAACTTGTAATAATCCCTACACACCTCTTTCAATAAAGAGCTTGCTTGGGCTTGGGGGACTTATGTACTATATGAAATATAACAATCGGAGTTAATGGTCATTTATGGGCAGTTAACAGGTATATTAGCAGGTATTAATGGGTAAGATTGTCTTACGCTTTACAAATATACAATATTAATAATTGATTATTGGGTTTGATTGTCGAGTTTGATTGCCTAAAAATATTTTGCGTTAATGGTTAATCAATGTGCTTGGCTGCTACAAGCCCTATAAATATACGATTGATGTCCAAGTAAAATAACCTTGATCTATCATGATAAAATAGAGAGCTCTTTATGAAATATATCTGACTTGAGCGTCAGAGTGTCTTCTGCAGGTCAACAAGCCATCGACGTGGATTAAGTTCTCGGAGAGGATTGGACGATCGAAATAGAGCAGAGCAAGGAAGAACGACTGACCCTCGAACACTTTCAACCAAAACACAATTGTTTGTCAGAAAAATTCATTAAAAATCTACTCTAATTGAAACACATGGCCCAAAAAATTGTCTTCCCGATCAACTCTTGAAACTCGGCAACACACCCTTCTTTCGATTGCGATTTCAAAAATATCATCCCAACAAATTTAACTTTTCCTTCTTCCGTTGCGATTCACTATCGTGCCGAATTTTTCTACTACAATCTAACAACGGCGTCCATGACCCCCAATTGATATCCTACACGAAGTTGAAAGATGTTTCCACCGAATGGTGGTATCGATTTCATGAGGATAAGTTGTTTTAGGAATGGCCTAAACATGACTTTGAATACTGTGAAGCAGAAGCACAAAAATGTAAATGGAAGTGTACCCTATGGCCCGGACGACCATACATGACACTCTATACCAAACAAGTCGGACGATCCTAGGGACTAAAGCAACTACGCAAGACCGAACGGCTAAGAGCAGAGATGTCCGGTCTTAGTGGATATAAAGGTTTTCTACCGCGATTAAGGTAAATGGTAATTAGAGGTATTAGACTGAGATTGGGCCGAGATTAAGGTTTCATTAATCTCAAGACCATGTCAAAAACTATAAATATATGTCAAAGGTAAGAGGTAGGTGATCACATTTACTATGCATTTATTACCATTACACTGAACACCCGTATGAATAGTTTATTGACTTTATCATTGGAGAACCTTTGGCAGGTACCCGTCCAGACGGTGGAGTGAAGACAAAGACTTGAGTTAGGTACCGAACGACATTAAAGAAGAAATGGTGTAGGTGTTTGAAGTAACTTGACCTCATACTCGAAACATTTTGACGCCCACCATGGGGCCGAGTGACTTGATCAATACCCAATGGTGACCACGAGAAATATGAGTTCAGAAGATCCGACAGAGATGATTAGGATGCTGTAACAAAAAATGGAGGAGATGCAACAGCGCCACGGGGTAGAGTTGGAAGCACTATGGGCGTAGTGCACAACTAAAGTTGTGTAGGAAAAAGCACCATAAGCAGGCGAGACGGTAAAGGAAGAACATGGCAAGGCTGCCCTGGAGGAAAGGATGAAGCAAAACATGACGCCTAACGACTCTTGGCGGACGACCGAGACCAAGGTAAGGGAGAGTGGGACAAAAATCGTCCCCGCTAAGAGCACGACTATCAAGAAGAAACTAGTGGAGGAAATCTTCAAGCAGGTTCGACAGTATGGAATGAGGTTGAATCCGGCTAAATGCACCTCAGGAAGTTCTTAGAGTTCATGTTGACAACCCGAGGAATAAAAGCTAACCCAGACAAGTGTGCAGCCATCCTAGAATGGAAGAGGCCAACGACCTTGAAGGAGGTCAAAAGACTGGTCGGTAGATTGACAATCTTCTTCTGATTTATCCCTAAGTTGACCGAGCGCTTACGACCGATACTAAAAAAGATGAAGAAGGAGTCGGTGGAAAAATGGGTAGCGAATTGCGAGATGGCCTTTGAAGAGGTGAAGACAATCTTGACCTTCTCCTTAGTCATGAACCGACCAGGAGAAGGGGAAGATCTACAAATCTATCTGGGGGTGTTAGATGAGGCCATCAACATCGTTTTGATGCAAGAAAAGTCTAAGCTGAGGCTTGTCTATTTCATAAGCTGGTTTCTTTAGGACGCTGAAACTCGCTACCAACATGTAGAAAAGGTCGCGCTGGCACTACTCAACGTGACCCGAATTTTGAAGCCACCAAATAGGGTTTCGAACGGATCATCCCGTTTCAAAAATTTTAAGAAAGCCCGGTTTTGCCGGTCGGATGGACGGTTGGGCGGTGGAGCTGTCAAAATTCGGCCTACGTTACGAACTAAGTGGATTTGTCAAAGGACAACACTTGGCAGACTTCGAAGTAGAATTACCCCAAACCACCCTTAATTTTGAGTGGAACCTGTTTGTGAACAGGGCGTCCGGTCAAGCGAGTGGCGGTGCAAGGGTTGTATTGGAAGGACCACACAAATTCCTCTTGAAGCACTTCCTAGTGTTCAAATTCAAAACCTTGAACAATCAAGCAGAGTACGAAACACTAGTGGCAGGATTGGAACTTGCAAAGGACATGGCGTACAATGGGTGACGTGTCTAACGGATTAATAGCTGGTGGTGGGACAGATGAATGATGACTTCCAGATAAAGGACGACCACCTCTTGGGATATGTCCAAAAAGCCTTCGTCTTGACAAGGGACTTTGAAAAGATTGAGATCAAGAACATCCCTCGCGAAGACAATTCCCAGGTGGACATGCTTTCTAAACTTTCCAGTGGTAAGGAGAAGGGACAACTGATGGCAACCTCCCTGGTTAGGTCAGGCCAAAGCTAGGAGATGTGCATGGAGGGGTGTTCCTTGGATGAATGGTGCAGAAATGTGGTGGTAAATGGTCCACGGATGATGAGCTAATGTATGAACGGTGTAGAAGCTCAAAACCTCTAGGAGATATGGTGGTGGTGGTGGTGTAGTGTTTGGTGGCTCCAAGAGAGGTTAGGCCAACTCAAGGAAAAAGGTGACTAGAGGGGCCTCATGGGTTGCTCTAGTCTTGATCTAAGATGAGTAGTATGGCCAAAAATGGGCAGCATAACATTACTCAACATCAAAGATGAAATACAAGGGTGGAGATACCTCTATTTATAGGCCAAGGGTGTCTCCTTCTAACCCTAAAAGCATGATCTCCCACTTTTGCCCTCATTGGCCAAAAATGAGGCTTTCTAAGGAATGGACAAGTGTCCACAAATCCTCTCCAATGATGGGAGGACATGTGGCCACTCACAAAACACAATCCTCTCCATTCCTAGAGTGCCATGTGGTCGCTACCAAAAGAAAAAACTCTCCACTCCTAAGGTGCCATGTGGCTACCTTTTAAAAAGTAAATTCTCTCCAATGGAAGCCTGACACATGGCACACAGTTTCCTTGGTTTGGATGTCTAACTTTTAAGGAAAATCCTATGCTACTTAGGCCTTAATACAAGTCTTAAACAAACCTACACTACATGGCCTAATACAATGGCCTAAATTCCTACACTAATCTTCAATCCATGCTCCAGGATGGCTCCAAAGGTGGCCCACAAGGTAGAGTTGATGTCATCTTCATGGATGGCTTCCACTCTCTTGAAAGTGCTTGACCATGGCTAGGGGATTTGGCATCAACAACTCACCGCTGTCATCCGGCGGGTGTTGACAGGGCCTTCGGTAGAATAGGAGCAGCCATCATAGAGGATAATGATTGGAAATAGGAGATCGTACGACTTATGAAACAGTAGGATGTCGAACAATTAATTCACCTGGCGGAGGTGCGAAAGATCGCTCAGTACGTCATCATAAGCGGGGATCTCTACAGAAGGGGATTCTTCATCCCTCTCCTCAAATGCCTTTCAGAGCGCGAGGCACGATATATGTTGGATGAGCTACACAACGGAGTTTGCGACTTTCATACCGGACGAAAGACTCTGAAAGATAGGGCTATCAAGGCAAGTTATTACTTTCCTACCATGGAATAAGATGTTAAACAATTCGTGTAGAAGTGCCCAGCCTGCCAAGCCCACGCTAATGATGTATACACCGGCCCCTCCAGCCGTTTGCATAGCATGGTCTCTCCTTGGCAGTTTGCTAGTGGGGAAAGGACATTGTCGGCCTTTTCCCACCCGGGCGGGCCTAGAAGAAGTTCCTCCTCGTCACCATCGACTACTTTACCAAGTTGGTGGAGACGAAAGCCTTGGCGACAATCACGGCCCAACAAGTGCAGAATTTTATTTGGAAATTGGTCTATCGATTCGGGCTCCCCCAGACGATTGTGACAGACAACGAATGACAATTCATCGATAAAAAAATAGTCGAATTTTATAAAATCTTAGAGATTAAACAAGTCACCAGTTCCGTGGAGCATTCGCAAACAAACGGTCAAGTAGAGGCGGTCAACAAAACAATCGTGGCCAAGTTGAGAAGAAGACTAGTTGAGGGGAAAGGAGCTTGGGTGGATGAATTACCTGAAGTCTTATGGGCATACTAGTGCGTCCTACACGGACGACCGATGAAACGTCGTTCATCCTCAACTACGACATTGATGCCATGCTACATGTGGAGGTAGGAGAGTCATCTTTACGACGACAATTGGAGGATGATTAGTTAAACGAAAGAGAACTGAGGGTGGAGTTAGACACCCTAGAGGAGCGACGGGAATCAGCGGTTGTGCGATCGGAGGCATGCAAACGACTAGTTGAAAAAAGATACAACACCAAGGTAGGGCCTAGGAACTTTCAAGAGGGGGACTTGTGTGGAAAAAGACAGGAACCGCAAGACGGACGACGTCGCACGACAAACTCGCTGCCAAATGGGAAGGACCCTTCAGGATAACAAAAGACCTTAAGAATGGGGCTTATCGCCTAGCCCATCCGGACGGCCACATCCCCAACACCTAGAACACTTCACAATTTAAAGTTTTATTTTAGTTGAATAACTATTCATTGTATTTCCTTTTCTTGTTAAAAGTTAATATAATGTTCTCAACATTCTGCCCATGGCAATGTTGCACGACCACTACTAACAACGAACGGATAATGAGCAAATGAAAATCAAGTTGATGGACGGAGTTCCCAAAAGGAACAACTGTCAACTTGATCAAGCGATGAACGACGAGTTCTTCAAAGTAATCACTGTTGTCCAGTCCCGGAAAAACCCAAGTTGATGAATGGAGAGTTCCCAAAAGGAGCCACTGTCAACTTAGTCGGACGGTAAAATTGATGAATGGAGAGTTGCCCAGTACATAGAACACTAAAATTGATGAATGGAGAGTTCGGAAAGAAATCATTGTCAACTTAGCCAAACAGTCAAGGACGAGTTCTTTAATAAACTACTGTCGCTCGGTATCAATAACATAGGCCGCGATGTAGAGATCATAATCACTGCAAACTGAAGTAAAAAGAATGCGTCGCATAAATCACAAAGTCGTTGAACGACCATCACTCATCAGAAAATAATAAAGCAGTAAAACGCTTATATGCGAAGGAAAGCGAAACTATTATCCTAACACTATATATAACATAACATAACTTGCACTAGAAACCTCAGAAGCTAGACCACATTCATTATGCAAATGATACACTTCGGTCATCACTGATCTGTAACAGCTTTTAACATAATAGTATTTATCAACTCCACACCTACCTAAGGTTCATTCAAGGAGACAACCCAGAAAATAACCGGATAAGAATAACAAGGTTTACAATTTTACTAACTTTATATACATCCTGTCGAGTTTTACTTTAATTTACCCCATTCATATTTAAATGCAACCTTAAACTCTTATATCATAATTTCTCATTTATACTTTACATTTTGTTGCTTCCCATTTTATTATGAATCTGTCCGCAACAATTTTCTTTTCTTTTTTTTTAATTAAAATTTAAAATACTACCCCTCATCTCCTCTAACTTATTTTATGAATTAGTTTTACTAATCCAAGATGAACAACATACATGGAGTAAGTTTTTTCGATAATATATTTTCATTCCAAACAGCCGTGAATATCAATAAACAGATCCAAATACTGCATTATATATAAATATTTCATAAATGATTATAGTTACTCTTAGTCTTTTTGAGATTGTGAAATAAATAGTTGATGGTGTAGAGAAAATGTAGAGATAGTGAAATGTAGAGAAAATGTGGAAGTAGCACTAGTAAAAAAAAGGATTTTAACTTGCGCATTTGACACCGGTTTAGTTGGAATTGAAGCAAAAAATGGTGCGGTGACATTTTTGTAATTTTTCTCAAAAGTATATCGCTAAAAAAATTTAAAATTTTACTAGAGGTTAATTTCTGGGGTTTTAAAAATCTCCATAAGTTTCTAGCGGTTTCAATAAAACCGCAGATAAATATTCTTATTTTTTTAAAAGGATTTTCGGCGGTTTCTGAATAAACCACTCCTAAGCGAATTTGCGAATTTTTTTTGTTTTAATTTCTCAAGATATATATCCCAAGAATATTCCTCGTATAGTCTTGTCTTCAAGCTTGTGCCTCCTTTGATCAGGAACATGTTGATACGCTATCGTTGAAGCTATCAAATTAATACTACTTTTCAAGACAACTTCAATATTGCCAAGTCAGTAGTCAAGAAAGTAGATAGGGTTAAAGTAACCCTAAGTCGTTTCCCAACGAATACAGAATTGTTTTTCAATATTTGAATCTTATGAATGCTATGCCATGCTCCATAATGAAAGTGAGAAACTATGCTAATGGAGTTAATGTTTGAAGAATGTTTGAAGAACAAAGAAGAAACCTAGAAACAATTATGATGAAATAGGCTAATTCCACTACTTTTCCAAGATCGATTCATCATCGGTTATCCACAGATAATTGTTCAATTGATTATTGTTCAAGTTTCAAATTAATTACATTCTTAACTAATTTGAGGGCGATCATGCAGTTAACCAAAGTAGATTCTCAATCAAATGCAAAACCTTTCTAGATTATTCACAATGAATTCAACCAAAGTACATTCTCTATCAAATTCTATTGTGTTTAATCATGTGTATTCTTAATTCTCCTAACAAAATTAAAAGCCAATTAATCAAAGTAAATTCTCAATTAATTATAGTTGCAATTATTATCACCAACCAAAGTACATTCTCAATTGATAGTAAAAACCTGTTTAATCAAATGAAAGTTCCTAAATTTAATCAAAGTAGATTCTTAACCAAACCTAGAAACTTTTGAACTCATATAATTAATATGCATGTAGATTCAAACACGTTGTGATGAAAAAATAATTGCTTTTAATATGATTGAGAGATGAAATACATAGAAAGATAGCAACTCAAATCAATAATCAAAAGAAATAATTGCATTAATTCAACTTAACCTCAGAATCCATAATGAAATTACAGTGGAATTGCACTAGGAGCTTAGCCCTCCATGAATGGAGTAGAATACAGGATGAAATAAAATGAGAGGAGTGGTGGATGAATGTTTCCTAGTGGAGGAGTCTGAGAGAATGAATGAGTTATGCCTCCCTGGGTCTCTTTATATAGGCTTGATTAGGCTTGGAATCTGAATCTTTTGTTGATAAGATCTTTTATCTTATATCTAATATCTTTTGTTGAGAATATTTGATAATATCTTTTCTAGATTCAAAAAGATTTGGCAAATATTATCTTTTGATTTTTATTGATATAGTTAAATAAGATAATTATTTAACAATATTAAATAAAATATCTTAAGATATATTTTCTTCAAATTATCTTTTAAAATAAACTTGCCCAAAATTACATTTCAACCGTTTTTATTTTATTCAAAATTGCACAGAAGTCCAAAAATTTCCCCAATTGCACTTTAGACTATCCAAAATAATTTATGCAACTAAAATCACATTTTAAGCCTCTTTATTTCCCAAACCCGATAAAGCCAATCATGCAAAATCTTATTCAAATCAATCATTTAAGCACAATTATTCCACTAAAATTTTGAAATTAAATCTAAAATGTGGACATAAATATGCAGTCATCACACCCCCACACTATTCATTTTGCACTCCTAGGCAAAATTTATTAATTCCAAGACTTTGTTCTAAGTCATTGTATTCCATATTTGCATCTAGATCACAAGAATGAATAGCACTAGATATAGATCAATAATCTAGAAATCAATTTGTCATGGATATGCAAATGAAATCACTCTATTCTTCACACATGAGTTGACCTTGGCTTGTGTTTACGCTCAAAATAACACTCAAGTCAAAATGTATCTTTTTCTCTTCAACTCTCTCAAGTGTCTTTGGCTTGTGTTTACGATCAAAATACCCATGTAAGTAAACACCATTGATATTTAGCAACAATTTAACACTCACATACTTCAGAAAACATGCAATTATTGATCATTTTTAAGACTCCGGCAAGTGTAACGAATCGTATCAAGTAATAAACATGGTAAGACCAAGTATCGTTTCCCAAAGGACTCACGGCTTAAACAATTCTGTGATTTCTTGATTAAATAAGACTTGAAAACAAACTCTTTTGGTGTAAAATGCAAATACAGAAAAGTAAATATGTATGCAACTTAATCAATTGGACAAAAGTGCAAAGATGAACGAATTTGATATTATGGGATGAATATGTTGTTGGGGTTAGATTTCACCTAGTTTGCTCTCATGTATATACAAATTATACTTCTTCATTAATGTCAATGTCACTATCTAAACACTTAAAACCTGATTCCTCGGCGAAGAAAGCCTGTCCTTAATTATAGATCATAACGTCTTTCGTCATCCCTAATAATTAATTCTTACGAACAGAAGCTTAAGACAACATAACTCATACCCCCATTCTTGAGCAATACTGCTTCTAGGAATAATTCTCCAGAACCTGAATTGTGAGATACCTTCCGATACTCATGCAAATCATACATCATGCTAATGAATGAGTTAAACAAAGCAAGCAATGACCGAAGAAGAGTTACCCTAACAATTAATGAAAGAAGCATATATAATGAAGAATCAATTCAATACATGAGAGTTTACAAAGGTTTACATCCTGCCCCAACAACAAATAAAGTTTAGTTCACTATTGACATGGTGAAACTAGATGACGAATGGAAAAAGAATGAAAGATAAAACACTAAAGTTGAATATAGGAGCTTCCGCATCCAAATCCGCC
Organism: Vigna umbellata; assembly: GCF_029865625.1. Taxonomy (NCBI): domain Eukaryota; kingdom Viridiplantae; phylum Streptophyta; class Magnoliopsida; order Fabales; family Fabaceae; genus Vigna; species Vigna umbellata. Next base: position 32,033,225 of record NC_142165.1, on the reverse strand, counting down.
TTCGAGGAGTCAAAGAGTATGTTTCTACACCTCTTCTGTCAAAAGATACAGTCCCTAGGACGTCCAAGTCCTTAAATAGAACATAAAAATAATAGGAAATGGGTCCAAGCCCACGAAACTGGCGCTCAACGCTCCACTTAGGGCGCCCAGGCGGTGTGCCGAATCATCTGACGCTCGGGGTCATCTCAAAAGGCAAGCAGGCGTGGTGCGACTTGAGGAAGTGGCGCTCAGCGTCCTAAAAAGGGCGCCTAGGCGCGAGATAGGGACTTCCTGCGCTGAGGGCTTCAAAAAAAGGGCAGCCAAGTGTGAGACAGTGTAATCTGGCGCTGAGGGCCCCTGAAATGGCGCTCAGCATTGCTGCGTTCCTCCTTTCTAATGGTTTTCCAGCTCTTCTTGAGTTCCAACTCCTTACTACTTCAATTCTTTTTCCAAATCATCTCAATTCCTATTGAAAACAAGGAAATCTAGCATAAAATCATTAAATTCACCTTCAACTCTCTTATTCATACAAAACTATGATTTCAAGCTAGTTTGTAAGTCAAAAATGGTGTTTTTAGTATCAAAATTAAGTATCAAATAACGGTAAATTCAACCGTTATCACAACCCCAAACTTAGAACTTTGCTTGTCCTCAAGCAAACAAAATGTAACTTAGCTTTCAAACAATCACTACAATGGTTTCAACACATTTCAAAACCTTTTCTTTCAAGACAAGTAGTCGCTCATATCAGCTTATTATAAAGATTATCAATCAAGATGAATACATGCCTTGATTCAATTAACTCATTATGGTGCTCACCTAATCACAGAATATTCAACAGATGTTATCCTCTTGAATGATCAATCAACCAAGATAAGATGTAATCATGCATATATGGTGTTGAGATTGTTGATAGGGGAGCATTGGTTTAGCTGAACCTACAATCTCAGAGCTTCTGATTTTTTATGATGACAACACATAATTAATATCACATGTGTTTATGTGTTACATGTTCATTACTTTCGTGATTATGATTATATGAGAACATGTTTGTGTTGTGTTGATAATTGCAATTCCCTATGTTATATAAGTAAGATTTAAACTGTGATTGCATGAAAATTGTTTTGGAAAAGAAAAACCACATGCACTTTAGTTGAACTTAAAATGTGTAGCAAAACAATAGTTTTAAATCAACTTCATTATGAAGTAAGTCGATTAAAACTCGTGGCTTTGCACAAACTTTTTCAAAGTGTGCTGTGAGAATTTTTGAAGAGAATGTTTTTTAAAACTATGTTTTAACCGTTACAAAGTCGATTATGTGCACAAGCCATTCGACTAAGTTTGTTATGTTTTGAAATTCTGTTAATGCTTGTCTTAAAGTGTCTAACGACTATATTTTAAAATATGTTTGACCAAGCATTAATTGTGAATCAACTACATTAATTGCATAATCAATTAATTGTTATAACTGCTACTAACTATTATAACTACTACTAACTGTTATAATTGTCACGACTGTATTCAACTTCATTAGTGGCAAAGTCGACTGAAGAGCATTAGAATTAAGAAAAACTATATATTGATGCAAATTTGAATTCTATATGAAGTTTTGAAAATCTAACGAATTATGTGATAATTTTCATATTACTGTTGTCTTACAAATTTGGGAAAAGGTCCAAGAAATCTTAAAGAAGACCGTGGTGTTCATCTTTAGAGATAGCTTGAAGAGCAAGGATTGTGTGCTTTTACTGTCTGATCAAATATGTACTGAAGGTGTCTGTTTTGGTGATCAGGAATTCAAACTTGTGAAGATTGGTGTTGTTGCCCTGTTGTGACTACAGGAAGAGGAAGTGCTGCGTTCTGGACTTTGAGGGGTTTCTCAAAGGGTTGAAGACGGCAGGAGAGGGGACATCTTGTTGCTTGTCTTTGTGTGTTGTATGCCTATATTTTGATTAGAGGGTTAGAGAGGTGTTTTATATTTTTGACGTGGAGGTCTCTATAAAAGTCTTGTTGTAAAAACCTTGATCATTATAGTGCATTTGCTTCCTGGTGAGGAAGGACACTAGATGTAGGCGTGGTCGAACCAGTATAAAAAGCAGTGTTTGATTTTTCTATCCCTACACTTTTAGTTAATCGACTTTGTACTGCATTTAATCAACTTCATTTCCGCTGATCTTAAAAATCTTTTTCTTTTGTATTTCACCAATTCACCCCCCTCTTGGTGTTGAAAATTAAGCCATTCTATTTTAACACATGGAACTACTCCTTACCAAGGAAAAATGTTTCTCTCAAACACACAGGTGTACATGTGTATATAGAGGTGACTCATTCACTCTACTATCACAATGTCACATAAATCAATTTTGCCTTTCATTTAACCGCAATCAAACATACTCACAAGCAAGTATCATCACAAGGTCTTTTCTATGGCTTGTAATGTGGCTAGGCTAAGAAGAAAAATTATTTTTTTCAGATCACAGAATCCTTGAGTTAAGAGAGTCATTCATAATTTCATCATTTAAACACAATCTCTCTTTTTTAAGAAACCATTCTCATGTATTCCCAACTTTCCCTTGCATTGAGCTTTTCCTTTCTTTCTTTTCTTTTCTTTTTCTTTTGCTTTTCATTTGCTCAATACTTAGCTCAATGCTTATTCTTTTTATTTTCCCTTTTCAGATTTCCCAACAACCCCAAACTTGAACCTTTATCAATACCACACAAATATTCCTAACTTAACTCAAGGTAAAGATTTTCAAAAAGATTTTTGATATCATGTTTAAGGCTAAAGGTTCAAAGGATATAACACATTGTGCTCTCTTTTATTGGGCTAAAATCATGCATTGGCAAAAAAGGGATAACAACAGATGGCCTTGATCATATGACACAAGCAAGCAAGTGATTCAATCATAGAAACCTGGGCAAAATCATTCTTGCTTTCAAAGTAATAGCAATCATTGACAAAAAAACTTTAGAGTTCAATCCTTACACAGGCTAATTCAAGTTCCAACATTTAGATAAACATCCTGCTCAATATCACAATCACAAGTTTACCTTATGCATCTGTTTCACAATATTGTGAGCAACCACATGTATATCAGCATCATGCATCATCTCAACATCAATCAATATAATCAACATCATAAAGCAACACTCATCACAAAAATCATATCATCATCAAACCATTGCATCACAGATTAAGTTTTAAGCCAAGTACATCAAATCCTATATTAATAACAGAAGTAAATAAGTTCAACAATAAAAATAAAAGACAAGTTTAGAAAACTGGGTTGCTTCCCAACAAGCGCTTCTTTAACGTCACTAGCTTGACCCAATAAAGCTCAAGTTTGATTTTCAATATTGATGTGCTTCTTCCTTTCATGATACCAACACAATCTCAGCATCTTTCTTGTCACCAACTTGACTCTCCTAGAGTAAGGAGACTCAATCTCAAGAACTCCATTGGCCTTTTTATCCTTGATAACCAATAACTTGTTCTTGAATTTCACTAGTTTTCCTAGGTAGGATTCATTATTTTCCATCAGAAAGTCATGATGAACGAGTTTTTCTTCCTTATCTCCATCATATTCCTTCAGCCATGGAAAGCAACAACTATGATTCCTCTTGACCGTGCAACTTTATTAGGTAAACTAGTCACTGATAGAACTTCATCTTTAGCTTTAAGACTAGTCTTTGTTTCTTATATTGGCTGCCCAGCTTCAAAGACATTGAAAGTCATCTCTTCATCTTAGTCTTTCAATGTTATAACTCCATCATTCAAATGAATGACAACCTTAGCTGTCTTCATGAATGTCCTTTCAAGGATGAGTGATATCTCTACATTTTCCTCCATCTCCATTACTACAAAGTCCACCAGAATTTTGAGTTTATCAATTTTCACCAGCACGTCTTCTACCACACCATAAGGCTGCTTAATGAACCTGTCTGCCATTTGTAAGATTGCTTTTGTAGGTTTAACCTCCAGACCACCAATCTTCTTAAGCATAAATAAGGGCATTAGATTGATACTAGCTCCTAAGTCAATGATGGACAAATTTATGAACACCAATTTATGATGTCACAAACTTGTTTTCAATCGGCAAGTATGACCGAATCGTTCAAGTAATAAACTTGGTTAGACCAAGTATCGTTTTTCCCAAAGGACTCACGGCCTAGTTTAGTTATATGATTTCTTGATTAACTAAGACTTACAAACGAAATATTTGGGGTTTAAGATGCAAGACAGAAAATATACATGTATGCATGAATTTTGATCAATGGCAAAAAGCAAAAGATAAACACTTTCAATGAAATATAGATATGAATATGTTGTTGGGGGTCAATTTCATCTTATCCACTCTCATATATTTTAAGGAATTCAACAGTCAAATCACCATTGTTAATGCCACTCTCTAATGTACCTTTCCAGAAGGCTTCTCCCTAATCACGAGTTCATACAATTCCTAGCATTCCTAATGATCAGTTCATAAGTGCAGGAGCTTAACGACAACCAATATAAAATTGGGAGAAATTCCCCGGATCTAGACTTCCCCGTACGTGCCTGTATCGACAAAACCAATAATCATGCATCGAATGAGTTAAACAATGCAAGCATTAAGCAAAGAGGAAAAACCCTAACTAATGATGAAAGAAAGCATAAGTCTTAATTAAAAGATGTAAAAACAGATTCCATATATGAGAGTTTCACAAGATTACATTGATTCCCCAACAAACATACAGAGTTTAGTTCACCATATTCATGGTGAACCTAGATGAATTACAATGAAAGAATGAAAGAATAAACCCTAAAAAGGTGAAGAGGAAGCCTCAGCATCCAAGATCCTCCTTCAAAGGGGTGGAAGAGAGAGTGTTTGCTTCTTTCTAGCCAAAGATGCCTAACCCTAGGAAACCCTAAAGCTTATATATCATTCGTAAATTACAAAAAGTCAAGTCCAAGCCCATCAAAGTGCCGCTCAGCGGTAAAATACCGCTCAGCGGTGATTGCGTGACTTGTTTGCTCCCCTCAGCGGCCATTTTGCCCCTCAGCGGACCTCCCGCAAGCTCCTGAGTGCCGCTCAGCGGTAAACTGCCGCTGAGCGGTGACTTCGGCTTCTCCTTTTTGCACTTTTTATTGTCTTTTCTGATTTCATCTCTCTCCTTCTTCACTTCTTTCACCAAATTCACCTTAAAACCTGCACAAAAACACTGAAATCAAGCATAAACCTGTCCAGCTCTCTTATTTCCAAAAATATAAAGAAAAGCATGATTTCAAGCTAGTTTATAAGTGTAAAGGTTGCTTTTAGTGTCAATTTTAATCATAAAAATAACAGTTTTTCAACTGTTATCAGTCAACTAGAGCCTTCCCTATATCATGATTTCCAATGGTGCAAGGGATGGTGAAACTCCCCAGATCTTTGAATTTGGGAGGAAGCATCTTCTGCAATATGGCACTGCAATTACCCTACACTTCAATTATTTCCTCATCTAGATATTTCTTTTTTTTGAGGAATTGCTTCATGTGTTTCGCATAAGCAAGGATTTGATGCAGTGCTTCGGTCAAGGGCATAGTAATCTCCAATTTCTTGAAGATCTCCATGAAACACCCATATTACTTCTCTTTTTTAATCTTTGAACAACTTTTTGGATAAGGAAGGGGCTTCTCAATGATTTTTTCTTTTTTTCTCTCTTCTCTCTCTTTTTCTTTTTCCTTCCCCTCATTTTTCTCTTTTCTTACCCTTTCTTTTCTCTCTTCATTCTCTTCTTCTACTTTACTCAACTTAGTTTTTTCTTTTCTCTCAACTTTTCTCTCATCTAACATCTTGCCACTTCTAATCATAACGACATTGCACTCCTCCTTAGGGTTAACTGCAATATTAGCCCCAAAACTCCTGTCAAACATCTCCTCCAACTTTTTAGCCAGTTGACCAACTTGTATCTCCAAGTTTCTAATGGCAGCTTTAGTGCTCTTCTGAGTAGAGATGGACACTTGCATGAATTGTTGAAGGGTGTCTTCCAGTTTTGTCATCCTTTCAGATAAAGAGGATTGTGGTTGTAGTGGTCTATTAAATTGCTCAACTTGCCCTTGACCCATGCTTGGGTGAGGTTTCCACCCTTGGTTGAAATTACTTGGGTGGTCCTGATTACCCATATAGTTGACTTCTTCTTGGGCCTCCATTGGCAAAGCACATTGACCATTGATATGATCACCACCACATAGCTCACAAAGTTGATGTTGAGCTTGAGAGACACGCTGCAACTCCTTCGATACTTGAGATATTTTCTTCATCAGGGTCTTTAATTGTTGAGTCATCATCTTGTTTTGAGCCAACAGAGTATCTTGAGATTCTAACTGAAGAACTCCTTTCTGTTGAAATTGAGCTCTTTCGTTCTGCATCTTGTTATCGTTAGTAGCCATGTTTTCGATCAACTCACACGCTTCCTCTAGATTCTTGCATCTAATATTAACTCCAGCTGAGGCATCTAACATCAATTTTGTATGTGAGCCAAGACCTCCAAGGAATAGAATGACTACTGTGGCTTCATCAAAGCCATGTGTTAGCATCCTTCTCAGCAAGCTTTTGTATCTATCTCACCCTTGACCTAATGTCTCCTCAATGCCCTGTTGAAAAGAAGATATTTCTTATTTACCTTGGTTTACCTTTGATTAAGGGAAGTACTTATTCAGGAACTTTTCTACCACATCTTCCCACATAGTGAAACTATTCTCAGGGAAAGAATTTAGCCACATCTTAGCATTTCCTCCCAAAGAGAAGGGAAACAAGCTAAGTGTAATAGCTTCGTCTGGTACATCATGAATCTTCATTGTATTGCATATCTCGTCGAATGTGGTCAGATGCTCATATGGATGTTCATGTGCTTATCCATTGAATTGATTACTCTGCACCAAGTGAATAAGAGCAAGCTTCATCTCCATGTTGGTAGCATTTACCCTTGGCCTAGCAATACTGTTAAAATACAAAGGACCAGTGACTATTGTGTAATCCTCCAGAGTTTGTCTCACTGGACCCATATTTCGATTACCAGCCATGTCTTCTGTTTCCTGATCTGTAAAGAGAGGTTAGAAATTTTCCTTGCTTCTAGTGCGAATTGTATCATGCATGCACAAGAAAACAAACCCTAGAAAATAATTGTTAGCACAACACAAAAACAAAAACTAAATAAAAATAAAAAGTAAAATAATAAAAATCAAGTCAAAGCTAACCAATAATCACACAAATAGAATAGTTAAACCACGAGTCCCCGGCAACGGCGCCAAAAACTTGTTAAGACTCCGGCAAGTGTACCGAATCGTATCAAGTAATAAATATGGTAAGACCAAGTATCGTTTCCCAAAGGATTCACGGCCTAAGCAGTTATGTGATTTCTTGATTAAATAAGACTTGAAAACAAACTCTTTTGGTGTAAAATGCAAATACAGAAAAGTAAATATGCATGCAACTTGATAAATTGGATAAAAGTGCAGAGATGAACGAATTTGATATTATGGGATGGATATGTTGTTAGGGTTAGATTCCACCTAGTTTTCTCTCATGTATATGAGAATTCTACTTCTTCATTAATGCCAATGTCACTATCTAAAATACTTAAAACCCGATTCCTCGGCGAAGAAATCCTATCCTTAATTATAGATCATAACGTCTTTTGTCATCCCTAATAATTAATTCTTACGAATAGAAGCTTAAGACAACCAGAACTCGTACCCCCATTCCTGAGCAATACTCCTTCTGGGAATAATTCTCCAGAACCTGAATTGTAAGATACCTTTCGGTACTCATACAAATCATATATCATGCTAATGAATGAGTTAAACAAAGCAAACAATAAGCGAAGAAGAATTACCCTAACAATTAATGAAAGAAGCATATATAATCAAGAATCAATTCAATACATGAGAGTTTATAAAGGTTTACATCCTGCCCCAACAACAAATAAAGTTTAGTTCACCATTGATATGGTGAAACTAGATGACGAATGGAAAAAGAATGAAAGATAAAACCCTAGATGTTGAATATAGGAGCTTCCGCATTCAAATCCGCCTCCTAGGAGTCAAATGGTGTGTTTCTACGCCTCTTCTGTCAAAAGATACAATCCCTAAGATGTCTAAGTCCTTAAATAGAACATAAAAATAACAGAAAATGGGTCCAAGCCCACGAAACTGGTGCTCAGCGCCCTACTTAGGGCGCCCAGGCGGCGTGCCGAATCATCTGACCCTTAGGGTTAGCTTAGAAGGCAAGCAGGCGTGGTACGACTCGAGGAAGTGGCGCTCAGCGCCCCAAAAAGGGAGCCCAAGCGCGAGACAAAAATGGCGTGGTGCGACTCGAGGAAGTGGCGTGGTTGCGATTGCATCATATTTTTGGGGAATATAAATTAAAATTTTCTCAACGATTTTTTTGTCAAGAATATTTTCCCCAAAGGCCCTCATCTAATTAACTATTTCTTTCATTCTAGAATAGTTCTCTTTAATGTTCTCAGAATCCTTCATTCTTATTAATTCAAACTCTCGTCTTAGAGAATGAAGTTCAACATTGCATACCTCATCACTTCCTTGAAACTCCTCTTGTATTATGTTCCAAGCTGGTTTTGCACTTGTGGCACCAATTAAACTTGAAAAAATTATGCCTTCAACTCCTTGTTGAAGAGCAAATAAAGCCCTTGAATCCTTCTGCTTGTTTTCCTTCAACTACTTCTTTTGACCTATAGTAAGAGTGGAAGTGTCTTCTGGAATAGTGAACCCCTCTTCTATAATATCCCATAAATCTTGATAGCAGAAGAATGTCTTCATTTTGACACTCCAGAAATCATAATTCTCCTGTAAAAATAGGTACTGGAATTGATGATGTTTGATTGGTAGCAGCCATGAGTTGAGAAAATATGTTGGAAGTAGTATAAAATGAGTTATTGTTTTAAAGTAGTTGAAAATTTTATCTACGCCAGTAGATGATCAAACGTAGCTTTGGTATCATTGTTAGTATTTTGAGGTTGTGAAATGAATAGTTGATGGTGTAGAGAAAATGTAGATATAGTGGAATGTAGAGAAAATGTTGAAGTAATAGTTGGAAGAAGTGTTGTAGTTGTCTTAGTTGTTGTAGATGTTAGTTTCTTACTTTAAATAATAGTATACATGGATATTTATAGACTCCATGTCTCTTTCATGACTATTCTAGAAATTTCTAGCTAGAACTTAAGTAGAAAGTTCTAGACTTTCTACCCATGAAGAACTTTCTTGATTTTTTCTTCCTATCTTAGGGTTTTTTATAATATTCTAGAACTTGTATTACATTTCAATTCTTCTATCTAAGAAGTTTCTACGTATATTTTATCATGCATTAGAACAATCAGAATACAAAAGTACTTAATTCAGTAATATTTATCATAATTAAGTGGACATAATAAGTTTCAGATGTTCCAAACTCAACACAATACTCTAAATTTCCAACACCACTAAATACAATTAAATAAAGTCCATAACACTTCCAATTAATTTATTGCAATAGCTAGAGTACTAAAAAAATAACTTTTAAATCAAGTTAGCATTACAACAACTTACTTAGATCTCTAATCATCCAAATCAAAAAAATTAACTTATTACAATCCACAAGATGATCGTAATTGAAATTGAACGCACTAGAATCAATAATTAAAGTGAACCAAAAATTAAACTACACCTCCCTTTAAATTATCACATCATTTATCATACATATAAAAACCGAAACTCAACCAACCTTCTCCAAAACAATTTATCCAAACCAGAAATAAAATCAAAAATTAGCAAGATACATCCTCCACAAATAATTCAAGATCATGTATAATCCTTAACACTAAATAATTCTATATATATCAACCATCTATAACGAATAGCGTCACAACATTTCAAAATCAATCAAAAGTCCTCCTCATTTCTCATCTCCACGAACCATTTTCAACATCTTGGACAACAACCCAAAAAGTTTTTGCAAACATTATAAAAACACATGACATAACTAGAGTATCTCCCCATACCCGGGGTGTTTTCGTCATCTTCGCAAATAACTCTACCCTTGACCACTCTCAATGATCACAGTTCTAGGATTTGGTCCAAAAAAGAGAAAAAACAAAATTGAAGAAGAAGAAGAAGAAGAACTATGTCAACAGGGAAAGAATGGACTAACTAAGATGACCTAGAAACCATAACCCCGTAGAGATGAAACATTTTTTATAATAAACTGATGTCTTACCTAAAGAAAAGATGAGATGCAAGGTTGTCATTGAGATGGATGCAGGATTGTCGTTCAAAGAGCGAGGTAGGGCTGGCGTTGAAAGGAACCCTGCAAAGGTGAACGCTACGAAACAAACGCGAAACCGAGATAGCGTTACGAATTAAACAAGATCATGGAGAACGCTGCATAGGAAGCAAATGAGAATGCGACAGAGAACCCTATAGGAGAAGCAAAGGAGAATACTCGAAGAATAGAACATGAGCAAGTGAAAATCTTCTTTTCAACATTTTTTTAATAGTTCATCGACAAAGCTTATATTAAAAATCGTTGTGTATTTTGTCTCAGATAGATAGCGCTTTTTTAAAAAAAGTGTTATCTATTGTGTTGAAATAGATAATATTTTTTTCAAAAAACGTTATCTATTGGTCTATTTTAAATTATGAGTAAAAAAAGTAATATTAATTACCTATACATAACGTTTTTCCAAGAAAGTAATATCTATTTTCATAGACTTAGGTAGTGCTTATTTAAAAAAGCATTATCCATTGTTCCGTACATCTTATTTAAAAAAGTGATGTCTATTGGGTGTTATCTATGGTCAATTTTGTAGTTATGTACATCCTTGGTAATTGAAGTGAGTGCATTTCAACCTATGCTTTTCTGTATTTGAGCTGGCTTTAGGGTTATTTCCTTTTGTTTGACCTTGCTAGTTTCGATTATAAGCTATCATTATTGTGTTGTAATGAGATTTCAGATTCACCTTTCAAAGTTGCTTGACGTAGCCTCTCAATGAATAATCCATAATGCTCTCCACGATTTTATTCAAACTCACCAACTAATCAAGTAAGAAATATGTACACCCTTTAGTCATCAAATAGATTTCTTGTAAATTGTAACATATTCAGGAACTTTATGACCACTTTACACGATGATCTAATTCTTGAAAATTTCTTATCAGTTCTCTGTAATAATGCAAGAAAGGCCTACTACTATATTTGGTACTGAAGGACTTAAATTGACTTTATTCAATTTAGTCATAATATTTTTTTCTTATTCAATTTCATCATAATATTTGTCAGTTGTTTGAACAAATGTACTTTTTTTACAAATGAATAGAGAGGAAATGTTAATAATAATTTTACAAGTATTGAATCTTCAATTATCTGGTTGTACAAGTATCTGCAATCACCGAAAGATTTTGGGATTTTAAGACGAAATTGACGTCAATATATATCTTTGAAGCAAGAAAAATGAAACTCCATGTTCAAAATATAAGGCAATTGACAAAGAAACTTGGTGTCAATTTGTAAAAGTCGTACATCAAAGTCGTGGCAGGTAAATGTAGCTAAAATCATTCAATTCATCATTCACAACTTTATATCGTAACAATTGTTTTATTATATCACAGAAAACAAGGTCTAAAGCATAGGGTATAAGTGCTCAAAATAAAAATCCAAACTTATTATCTCGTGGTGGATACAGGAAGCTTGAAGAGAAAACAATCAAGCAGAAGTCAAACAGTAGGCTCCCACTTTTTTAGGGTCTCGTGAACCTCATCCTCTATCACCACCATCTCGGCATGAGAAGTTGAAGTTAGCCCGTCTACGATCATCAGGCCCCTACACTTCTGATAGTGCTAGAGAAATATCAGAAAGAATTGTAAGATATTATTTCTCTTATTTTGACAAGATTTTTGTTATACATATTGCATAGATCTTTAAAATAATTTTGAAGTTTTGTTATAATACAGGACTTCTTGGTTGAGGAGAGCTCCCAAGGTCAATTCACTCAAGAAGGTTGTCAGGATATTTTTGCCATTGTTATTGGATGACATGAGCACCCATGGCAAGTGCGTGCTGCTGGAACTGGCATAGGCATTAGACAATTTTTTGGGAGTTCCTCACGTCACCCTTCATACACATTCAGTCAAGAGTATGAACAAAGGCTGAAGTAGGATATTAGAAAGAAGGTCGAGGAGGAGTTGTACGTTGAAGTCACTTCAAAAGTAACTGAATGGGTTATGCGCCAATTTTAGCAAGAGTTTGAGAGTTATGGCATTCGTTTGCAACCATCTCCTATAGCAGAACATGTTGTGCCTCCCACAGGTAAACTTAATAATCATTTTGTTTATTAATTTACTTTTTGTATAAGCTAACATTTAATTTGACAAGTAGAAGCAACAAAGGAAGTCGTTCAACTTCAAGCGTCCCAAGGGACGACATACACGAATCTCGTGGCTTGTGGCACAGTCTTTGAGGCAGTCACTCTAGTTCATGGTATGAAGCTAGGAGAAGATGAGGTGGTCACAGTTGATAAAATTGTTGTACCATATGTGTTTGTTCCTGTGCCAACATATGAGATTGTCACTGTGGCACAAGCATTTCAGTCTTTCGTCACCTAGCCTAGATCTTTGGTTGGGTCTATTTTTGACCCCTCGGTATGGACTCTTACTGCATACTTCTCATTTTTAAACTTTCCTTCTTATTGATGTTAGAACATAACTATTTTTTCATGTAACAGCAGATGGGTTGAGAGGAAAGTCCTACATCGAAGAAGATTCATTTATCTAAGGATAACCCTTTTGGTGTGTTACACGAGCTTTCTAACATCACTGCAGATTTGCCAATGATTATTCCATGGGATTACACTATATTTGGAAGACACTCAGAGATCCCATTGTAAGCAAGATGTTCAGGAGCTTGTGTCGAGGAGAGAAAAACTTAATACCCTCATTCAGTTGTGAATAATGTAAGCCTATGAACACTTATTTATATAAAATTGATTTATCAAGTTACTTATATCAGATCATTTCTTGATTTCAGGTATTTGTTTGGTGTAACTAACAAGATGGGGTTCAATGATGTATATGGGTTCATTGACCCCAAATGACTCACGAAGGAAATAAATTTAATGATATCCAAGCATACATCACCAGTTGTTTTGCAATGGGGAAGAAGTTATATATTTTATCCCTTATATTGTTGGGTAAGTGAAGTTTTTTAATTCTAAAGCTTCATTTGTGATTTTATTATATAACAATTAAGTTATTACCAATTTCATGCAGCATGGGCAGCTACTTATGGTTTCCATAACGGAGAACATTGTTGTATGGTTTTGTTCATTGCACAAGTCTCCTCCCAACCCTCTCAGACAAGTAGCAGATTGGTAAGAACCTCAATGTTTGGACTTTCTTTCTTATATAAATGTATTCAACTGCTAAAGCTAAAAAGCTTGCATGGTTGACCCTTAAGGTTTGGTATTTTAGTCCATACTTTGTTACATTTTGTACCATTTCAATGATGTTCCTTAACATTTTATAATTATGATGTTATATTGTAGTGTAATAGACAAAGCAGGTCATCATCCAATACATTTTATAATTATTAAATTTTTTTCTCTATAGTTTACAATTCATATACACTAATTGAAATTCTTATGTAGAGATTCAATTCTACTACTTCAATTCCAGAGAAGTCCCTTAAACACATAAGGAAAGAACTTACAAAATATGTAATTCAACTCTATAATAATATGTATATATTAGGATATAGTAAGTTCTACATTAGAGTATTTATGATTATGTTACATTTGTACATTGGATTTTGATTTATGCTTCTAAGTTGATTTATGATTATAATTCTACGTACATTAAATTGATTTATGATTTATTATAATTTTTATTGAAAATATGCTTCTAGACTGTTCTAGACAATTTTGAAATATGTAGGTCTGCTTCTGTAGTTGGGATTGTTGCAGAAACAAACTTGTTTTTAAAAAAATAACGTAGAATAGGCATCAGTTGTGACCACAATCGAGGTAGTATGCCACCTATGGCATTGGTTTTGTCCACAACCGAGACAGAAGACCCCCATCTACTACAAAAAAGGCCTTTAATGTTTATTATTTTGGACATTCAACGGCCAACATAACACCAACGTCTTATTGGGAGATGTCAATTTGACGTCGGATGTCCTTAACAAACGTCATTTGACATTGGTTTTAACACTAACAAACGTCTCATTTACTTTTTTAAAAAATATTTTCACAATAAAACCATACCTGAAATACATAAAATGTTTGACCAGCAGCGTCCCTAGGTGTTTCTTAGTCCCACATTACTTAATTCTCTCATTCCAAAAGGGTTTATAAGCTTCCTAGCACTCCTAGAGTTCAAAAACGAAAACTAGCTAGGACTACTTGCACTACAAGCAACAAATGGAGAAAGCCTATTTATTCTTCTTTTCTTTTAAGTCCAAGCTATGTGAAGTCCCACATTGCTTGTACTATAAAGAAAAGAAGAGTTTATAAGCTTCTCTACAACTAAAAATAACGAAAGAACAAAAAAGGCAAATACAAGCCAATGAAACATATTCTATTCTTTTTATGCTTGTTGTCACTTTGAAAACTCTTCGTTATTGCCCCATCTATGATCATATCAGTTCGAAGTCTTACATCGACTAGAGAAAAGGCCAATTTATAATATATAAGTGGGTGCAAATCTCACCTTACAAGCCAGTTTTGTGGGGTTGAGTTAGGATTAAAAACCACTTTCTACTATAGTACAAAAACCATGGTTAAAGCCTATCTTAGCGAGATCTATGTGGCATTCTGTTCCACCCGCTACCGAGCCACTATCAGACCACCCATTAATTCTACTCTCACGCTCGAGATGTCTATACTTCGGCGTGAAGGGGGTGTGTTGGAAGTCTCACATCAACTAGAGATAAGGCCAATTTATAATATATAAGTGGGTGCAAACCTCACTTGACAAGTCGGCTTTGTGGGTTGAATTAAGCTTAAAATTCACTTTCTAATAACCACAAGACTTTATTGACATCACAAAATTTGCACATGTCATATTTCACTCCTACTTGTAGCTTTAGATTCTTATATCTAGACCACAATTCATCTCAAGTATGATAAGTAAATTTCCAACATATGCAAGGTTTGATCTTTTCATATTGAAGCTTGTTAACTTATTGACAAGTGTACCAAATCGTATCAAGTAATATAAATTGGTAAGACCAAATATCGTTTCCTAAGAGACTCGTGTTTACTTAACAATTGTGTAATATCTTAATTAATTAAGACTCAAGAACTATTTTGTTGGTGTTTAAATGCAAATGCAACAAAAGTGAATATGAATGCAATTTGATCAATTGAGGCTTGGCACAAGAAGCATAAAATGTTTAAATCACTAACATTCAATGAAAGAAGCATAAAATGTTTAAATCATATTCAAACACATGAAAGTTTAGAGGTTACATCATCCCAAACAACAAATGAGTTTAGTTCTCCATTGTCATGGAGAACCAAGGAAAGCTCTTGCATGCCAAATCTCCCTCCAAAGGGTCGAAAATAGTGTTTCCTTGCTTCAGCTGCCCAAAGATGAGAACCCTAGAGTGTAGAAACCCTTAAATAGAACAAAATTGGATCATGGACCAACGTTGCTGGCGCTCAGCACCCCAACTAAGGGCGCCCAAGCGTAATTGGGAAGAGACTGGCCCTCAACGTCCTAACTGAGGGCAACCAGGCGTCCTACAGTGTGGCTGGCTGGCACTCAACGCCCTTGGAGGGGGCGCCCAGGCGTGCTTACGAGGATAATGGCGCTGAGCGCCTCAAATGGGGGCCTAGGCGTCCTTGTGAGACTTCTGACGCTGAGGGCTCCTAAAAAGGGCAACCAGGTGCCCTACGATCCTTCTTCAGCCTTCTTTCAGCCTTCTTTCCTAGTGCTTATGTTGTCCCTCCTGGGTTCCAACTCCTTGATACTTTTGCTCCTCTTCCAACCATACCAATAACCTACAAAATTGAGGGAATTAGTGATCAAATTCATAAAGTATAACCTCTCTTCACTTGTTTAGCAAATTCAATTAAAACAAGAGTTTAAGCAAGCTTCAAAGTTAAAAAGGATTGTTTTAGTATCAAAATAGCATCACAAATAACGGTAAATTCAAACGTTATCGAAACTCTACAGTTTCATTCGACTCTCATAACTAGATATCTTTCTTAATGTAAGTTTGATACTAGCAAAACCAATATAATCTTTACACAAAATCTTTCTCCATACACCACCTAACATCAACTCAATGTAGTACTCCTCCCAAGTGCCACTACATTTACATCATTCACTCACAAAACACATAATCCCTTCCAAAAAAAAATCAAAATATGATATTTTTCTAAAACTTTTTCCTAGTTACATTGTACGCTCGCCTAACAAAAATGTAATAGAGAACTTCATGGAACTTAAGTTCCAATTTAATTCTAGGGCACAAAGTCTAATCCTGACGACCCATGCTCGCCCAACGACATTTCTCACTCATTAGAAGTTTGTTTTTAGGTTTAATGTCTCGGTAGGTCCCTATTTTCGGCGTGAATCTCAAATAGGTCCCTTTTCTTTTCGGCGTCTCAATTGGGTCCCCATTTTTGTAAAATTGTAACAATTAGGGGTCTGCCGTCAAATTGGACAAACGGCCGTTTAATTGTTTCTTACGTGGCATGAATAGTGTTTTCAGTAATGACACGTGGCATGATTCCCATCTGACACGTAAGAAACAATTAAACGGCCGTTTGTCCAATTTGACGGCAGACCCCTAATTGTTACAATTTTACAAAAATGGGGACCCAATTGAGACGCCGAAAAGAAAATGGACCTATTTGAGATTCACGCCGAAAATAGGGACCTACCGAGACATTAAACCTTGTTTTTATATAGAGTCCAATGACACCTAGTTCACGTCTAGGGGTCTTAAGTCTTGGGTCTTTAAAATTAATATAAAATCAACATAAAAGATTAAGTCAGCAAGTCAAACTCAATGAAATAAACTAAGAAAACAAAATCCAAAATAAAAACAAAAAAATTCTTCTACTAATCTATATAATTCAACACAAGGCAATGCAACTTTATGATTGAAGATCAAACATACTCGATCAAAGAAAAAACAACATAACCAAATTACTTCACATGAGAGTTCAATATCACACCCCTTTAGCACACTTTCCTCCTTATCATCACAAATATGAATCGATAGTAATTTTAAATTTTACTACCTTCCTATACTTTATAGTTTTTGCAAAGCTAAAACTTCATAATTTTATCTATTGAGCTACCCGAACTAATGTAAAGTATTCAAACAAAACATAAATTTGGTATAAGGTAGATTAAGCTGAAAAAATCAGTTCTCTCAACAAGATTTATGACTAAAATCGTATATAAACTAGAAAGAAATAATCTTATAAAATAAAAACAAAAACTTATTCTATTTAGAAATTCAAAGAAGCCAAAAACTATTGATTTTCGTTAAGTTTGTTTTTCTTCTTTTACCCTTATCTTATTCTTATATTATATTATTGTTTTCTCACGTTACGCGATCTCAGTACAATTTTTTTTTATATTTATTGTCTTATATAAGCAATCTTTTGTTTTTATAGGTTTTGTTAAAAGCATCATAAAAGGTAATAAAGGTTATCTATATCTCCTTTATTAAATTCTACAATATATCAATTGGTTTTTTCCATGAACCAAATTATTTATTAGACTTTTTCATTCATTTTATTTTCACACACTTTAAATTTTGATGAAACTTAACTTGACAGGACTATTCAATAGAATAACAAATGCCGAAGGATCAAATGATGTGGGAGAATTGATAGGTCAATATATTCTACCAATATTAATTGCAACTAGATATTTGTTTGGACTCTCACTTTTTCTATGGATATTCATCCATAAATGACGAAGTAGACATTTTTCAGTGTATGAAAACATTGAAAATTTTTTGCTAGACAACAATATAAATCCCATTAGATATAAGTACATAGAAGTGAAGAAAATGACTAAAGGTTTCAAAGTGAAATTAGGAGAAGGAGGTTTTGGTTCTATTTACAAAGGAAAGCTTAAAAGTGGGTTATTATTATGCTCTAAGCTGTAATATAAAATTGAGGCTCAGAGACTATATATTGCCGATTTAAATCATGCTCACGCCCTTTTATGGCTTCTTAATGGTGTGAACGTGCTCTTCTATATTTTCAATTTCAATTTATACACTTGTCTCTAAAATTAAATGTAATCTTTAAATATTTTTTTAAAGAATTTTAGAAGGATCATTTTCTTAATAATTTGAATCAATTTTGTTGATAATTTAAATATATAAGTTATTAAAAATTATTGCAAAATATTTCGCCTATTTTTTAAACACATATTACATATGGATGAAAGTTAATTTATAAAAAAAAAAAACATAGTTTTCATTATTTAGGAATGAGGTTCATGGTAGATATGGAGTGAGGTGCAAAAGGAAAGTGGAAACGTGATGTGGCATGTTGAGCTACGGTGACGAATACTAGAAATCAAGACTACAATGTCTAATCCTTCAAAGTTTCTTCAACAAAAAAATACTAACTTTTTTTTTCTAATTTACAAAAAAATAAGTCATTTTTTAAAAAAAAAATTATATGAATGAATAAGTTATGGTTTGTGGTAGGAATTTTCTTACAATTTTTGTTTTTATATTTTTCTTACGAAGAATTCGTACATTTTTATTGATATATTTTTTCAATGGATAAGAGACAAATAAAATACTACTATAGAACAACATTTCAATGGATAAGAGTTTTATTTATCAACATATTCGAAGAAATATAACTATTTTCTTCTTGTCCACTTATATGTCTATAGAACAACATTTGAATGAATTAATATATAAAGAAGGACTTTGGTATAATTGAAACCCATCCTATTTAATAACTCTCAATATTATTATTTTAATAATTATTTATTCCATTTTATTATAAATTTATTATTTATTATATATTTTTTAAAACAACACATAAGATAAGATATGTATACACCAGTGCACTAAAGGGAAATGACAACAGTTCTTTTCGCCTATCCGTAGAGGTTTTGCAATCGAGGTATATACAGACGAGGCAAAAAGTGATGACTTTTTATCTTGGTTCTGAACCAAGGCTAAAAGGTGTGTGCTTTTGCCCCAGTTCATTTCCAACTGAGGCAGTAGAGGGTATTCCTTTTTTTATTTTTATTTTTCGCTAGACTAGTGCAAAAATAACATTTAACGTCACGCGTTTAACGTCTAACGAAAGGAAATTCAACATAAACAATTATCGATGGTAGTCTTTTAAATAAAACGTCATCATAGAAGTTGGTTGACGTCAAATAAGGTATAGACGTCGGCTCCCCAAGGTTAGACGTCAAATGGTCTGCATACAGAACTGAAAAGTCATTATTTTATTGCTAGTTAGACATTGGCCCCCGTCACACAAACATCAGAAAGATGCGGAATTAACTCAATTTGCGCGTCAGTATTCATTTTTTTTACCACTTAGACATCGGCTGGAAGGGGGCCGAAGTCTTAGAGCACTTTGATGTCAGCTGGGAGGCGGGCCGACGTCAAATACATTTTCACACACTCCAGGACGCGAGATCCAGTTACGCGTTTGCTCTCTCGTTGTCTTCATCTTCTTCCTCTGCTTTCTCTCGTTCTCCATTAACGTTCAGGCAAGTTTTCTTCCACTTTGCACCATTTAAAATCATTTTGCACCGATTATATTAGGTTTGGAACCATTACCTTTTAT
The DNA here is from genome assembly GCF_029865625.1 of Vigna umbellata. NCBI lineage: Eukaryota > Viridiplantae > Streptophyta > Magnoliopsida > Fabales > Fabaceae > Vigna > Vigna umbellata. The sequence goes on along the minus strand of NC_142165.1, from coordinate 32,013,438 downwards.
TTGCACTGATTAAAATTCGTTTCATTGGCTTTTTGGTGTAGTTCTTGTGTGCAAGTTCTCGGACCCAGGCGGTGACACTTTCCCTCTTCATTACGTGTGCCCATTCTGCATTGCTTGTGCTCATTCTCTTTTGGTGATTTCCATCTTCAAGAAGGTTAGTATATTTGTTATTATTTGGGATTGCTTTTAAGGTTGTTTAGTATTATAATGACTTGAAAAGCATAGTATATATCATTTCGTGATGTGCTGGGAACATTTTATGTATTTCAGGTATGGTTTTATTGTGAAAATATTTTTTTAAAAAAGTAAATGGGACGTTTGTTAGTGTTAAAACCGATGTCAAATGACGTTTGTTAAGGACATCCGACGTCAAATTGACATCTCCCAATAAGACGTTGATGTTATGTTGGACGTTGAATGTCCAAAATAAAAGACATTAAAGGCCTTTTTTTGCAGTAATCGGGGACTTTGAAATGATACTTAAAATGAACTTAAAAAGAGAAAAAGAAATGTTTTCTAAAACTTAGATTTTATGAAAAATGAAAAAACATTTCTAACGGGGAATGTAATTTGCTAATTGTGTTGCAAGAACAATATAATTGATAATGTATTGGTTTAATTGATTATTTGTCAATGCATGTTTTTATGGTTTTTAGTTGTAGTTTTATAATTTATTACTAACATATTATATTAGGTTTCAACATTTATTAATAAGTGATACATTGTTAGGTTTCAAACATTTATTAATAAGTGATACATTATCCTTGACGCTATCAAATTACCACTACTTATTAATAAGTGATACATTATTTTTGAATGCATGTTTTTATGGTTTTTAGTTGTAGTTTTATAATTTATTACTAACAGATTATATCACTACAAAAATGCGGTTTTATTTTAAAACTTTTGGAAATTTTCGCGGTTTCGTTAAAACCACAAATAAATTATTTTTTTATTCAAAAACTTTTTAAGTGAAAACATGTTTTCATTTTTCCTCTTTACACCGTGCTAATATTTTTTCATTTTCCCTCTTTACACAGCACTGTAAACCTCTAACCCTTCGTCTTCTTTCTTTTATGACCCTCTAACCAACAGAGAAGCCAGCCATCACACATCTCCTCCTGGAATCACTGCCGGTGAGCATGGTGTCCGGCGACGGAACTGGTGCGGCCAACTCTACTCCTCTCTCCTTCTTCGCTCGTGAAAAGTCAGGGCCTTTCTTCATCTCCATCCACGATCGGTCTTGTCTTCATTCTCCAAAAATTCTTATTCTTGTTTAGTTTAGTAATATTTTTAAAAATAACAGTGACGGTCTTGCTACAGAGTGGGGAAGCAATGAAAGCTGCAAGCAAAGCAAAGAGTGAATCTGAACATGTAGGGAGAACGAGCTAGGGTTTGGTTTCACGTTTCTTCTTCCTCTTTTTGTAGGAGCACTCGCTCGCGCATAAAATAGAGACGATTCACACTTTCACATCGGTGAAGCAGCCTTGGAAGAAATAGATTGTTGCTTCTTGAGATCGGTTGTGCTAGATTCCGCACGCGAGGTGATAAAACTGTGTGCGTTGGATCTTGGTTAGGGTTGAGCAAGATATTGTTGTTATTCATCAACTACGTTTGTTTGATAATCGTTTCATCCAATGGCGGTTTACAAATGCAAGAGCTTGTGCTGTGAATCACACCATTTTCCTTCAAGTTTGGGTAATGATTATACTTTCGAAAAAGGATAAGCTATTATTCCTTCAGATTTGGGCCTAACCAAAATCCGCTACTGATATGAAATCATATGACATGTAAGATCGTTGTGAGTGGTTTTATATTTCATTTCCAATGAGATTAACAATTGTTTTTTGAATTGTTTTGTGTTTAGGGAAATTTCATATGTGCTTTGAATACTCAAGCCAAACTGCAATATTCAATGGTACTAACGACGATAGAAATTGAGAGAGAGAAGCTTGAGATGAAACTGGATGGTATACTGCAATCTCAAGTGAGTTTATAGTGTATGTGTATCTCATTTAGTTATGATTGAATTGGCATTATGCCATTGTTGTTGTTTTAGAGATTTAATTCTCTCATCGTTGGTGTGTGATATGTGTTGGTAAATGAAGCTATTGAAAACATGGAGAAGTATGAAAAGGCAATATGTAGCTGCAATCACCTTATTGCAAGAATGTTTGTATTCTGTTGCATGCAGAGTTCATCTTTTGGAAGGTGCTCAAGTGAGTCCAGTTAAAGACATTCAAGTCTTACCTTAGTATAAAAAAATTTGCATTTATAGAATTTGTATTATGTTGTTGTTTATAGGTGGATTTGAAATTAGCATCAGTTTCTCAGAAGCGTGCATTGAAGCTAACAAATTCCATGAACTCTTCATTATCAGCTTTTTTACCCTTGGTATGTTTGATAACAGTGTATTAATATTAGTCTTGTTATTATCTGGTGAGGACTTAAAATTAAAAATAGAGTTAAAATTTGTTGATGATCAGGCTGACGAGATTGCAGGATTGGTATCAGAATTAGCAGAAGTTGTTGTACAGGAGAAGTTTCTCTTACAGGAATTCAATGATATGTTCCATACCATGTGTCTCCTTCAGGTAACTAAATGTTCTTTTAACTATTCCTTTAATGATGTTAAAGTAAAGGCCCTGTATAACGAGCTTAATCTTAAGGTTTGAACTTCATCTACATCTACCCTATTAGTAATTCCATAGCCTTCTTCTCTTTGCATCACTTGGTTTCTGTCTTCTCAAAAGTTTGTTTTAAAGAATTTTTTTTTTTAACATCAGTCAGTATTTTATTTTAAAATGTACATTAATTATATCAGTAATATGAACCTAAGGATAGTGATGCTGATAGAGAATTTGAGGTGATGGTCCTTTAGAATTATACTTGAACATGTATTTCCTGGGATATGATATTTCTCTTTATTGTATTTCTTGGGATATGATATGATATTTCTCTTTATTGTATTTCCTGGGATATGATATGATATGATATTTCTCTTGATTCTCTTGATCACTTTCAAGATTAATTGTTACAAGCCCTGGAACTAACAAATAAGATAATTTCTGAATGCTTGTCGTGCTTGTCTTGTTTCTCCTATACACACTTCTCTTCAGTGGAAATCATGCTGAAATTGGTATTTATATGAGAGTTGGAGGGGAGTTGGTAATCCAATGTCTACTTTTGTTGTGCTTGTCTTGTTTCTTACTTTTGTTCACCAGTGGACCCCATTTTCTAGTTCCATTTTCCATTCTCAGATAGTACTTTCCATTTGAGTTCCACAGCAGTAATAAAACTTCGGAAATAGTCTACTTTTATTTCCATGCACATTTAGATATGTAAAAAAAGTTATGTAAAAAAAGTTATGTGCAAATATCAATTTCTAGACTGCATTAGGTTCCAGAATTGATCCTTCAAATTTTAACCCAATATGCATTTTTATTCGTTTGCCAGGTAAAAGTGGGAATCATATGCTCACATTTGAAGGAGTATTTCCTTTTTTTTCTGACTTGGTTCTGGAGAATCTGATATCCCTCTCGACTTGGAACACCCATTATTTTTGTTATATTAAAATAAATATTAGATGTGTCCTACACTTTGGACATTAGCCATATCCTGATGTCCATGTTAGTGTGTGTCCGGTGTATGGATCAGAGTTGGTACTTCATTATAGTTGTACCAGCTTTAAATTTATTCCCTACATGAGAGAATATTAAGTACTAGTCCCTACATTTGTATAAAAGATAAGTTTTTGCCTTGTACCCAAAACTAGAGATTTTTCTTGCAGTGTAAATCTGCTACTAAGCCTTCCTTGCATTGTTTAATTTTCTTCAAAATTTTATTAGGGACTAAAAATTACAATTTTCTCATATAGACTTAAACTTAAAATGAGGAAACGGTTGAGACCCAATGAATAGTTTAAATTATTCTTTACTGATATTTGCTTTCCTATTTTCTATTATTTAATTTCTTACATGTATTTCATGTGTCTCCTTTAATAGAGATAAGGCGTTTCTATGGGGTGGAGCATGGTGGGGGATATGATGCTTGGAGAAAAACTTCAGCTTTAGCTACCCCTTTTGATTTTGACAAAGCACAATCCACAAAGCCAAAAGGTCATTGTGTGGCTGTGCGAGTGACTAGTGAGGACCCCGATGATGGCTTTAAGCCTACGAGTGGCAAAGTGCATGTTAACTACCAAGTCCAACATCAATATCATTTGTTGCTTCATTCATCTTGTAACATGTACTGAGTTCAAGTATTTGTGCAGGAGCTTAGCTTTAAAAGCAAGCCATTAATTGTATTTCTAATGTTTACAATTTATATAATAATATTTTGGTTTATATTTAATGTTTACATTTAATTTTGGTTTTATATTATTTAATTTTAGTTTTATATTATTTAATTTTGGTTTATTAATGATAATCAACTCATTTGAATAATAAAAAAAATTAAATTATTTACATTTCCGGCGGTTTTGGAAAACTCTCAAAAGTACCGGCGGTTTTCATAAACCCTCAAAATTACCGGCGGTTTTGCTTAACCTCGGTTATTTCCGGCGGTTTTAGTAAAACCTCCACTACTACCGGCGGTTTTTCAAAACCCCCACTACTACCGGCGGTTTTTCAAAACCCCTGCTAATTGCGGCGGTTTTTAGAAAAACCGCCGGTAATTACTTAGCGACGCAGGTTTTCCCAACGGTTTTTCTAACCGCGAGTAACATATTTTCCGGGGGTTAAAACCGCCGGAAACGGAAAAAATAACCCCCGGTAAAAATCTAATTTTTTGTAGTGTATTAGGTTTCAACATTTATTAATAAGTGATACATTATTAGGTTTCAAACATTTATTAATAAGTGATACATTATCCTTGACGCTATCAAATTACCACTACTTATTAATAAGTGATACATTATTTTTGAATGCATGTTTTTATGGTTTTTAGTTGTAGTTTTATAATTTATTACTAACAGATTATATTAGGTTTCAATATTTATTAATAAGTGATAAATTGTTAGGTTTCAAACATGTATTAATAAGTGATACATTATCCTTGACGCTATCAAATTACCAATACTTAATCAAGGCAACTTTGACGTTGCCAAGTTAGTAGTTAACAATAGGGTTAAGTTAACCTTAGTCATATCCCAACAAATTTGGAATTGTTTTTCAATAATTGATTCTTATGAAAATACTAAAAAAAAAGTAAAAATATATCATAATGGATATAAATGTAAATTTAATGAAATAACAAATAATAAAAGACTTTAAAATGATTATAATAAAATAGACTAATTCTATTGTTTTTTTTTTCAAAATAGATTCATCATCAGTTATTCACATATTATTGTTTAATTAATTATTATTTTTTATTTTAAATTAATTAAAATAAATTTTAATTAATTTGTTGGCGATCTGATAGCAACATTCTCAAGCTAGGTTAGGCCAAAGCTGACATAATCATCTGTTGTACCATTTCTGGAGTGTTTGCATAAGGTGTAAGAACAAAAGTTGGAGTGGGCAATGTAACAGAACTCAAAGCACCAACATAGGCATGATAAGCAATGCATTACTTCTTTCAAGGCAAGTGGGACAAGCTATGATGATATGCTCTTGTTGCTTGTAATAGTTACATAATTTTTATGGACAATCCTCCGCAAGATGACCAAATCCTTTGCAATTGTAGCATTGGACAAAACACATATCGGTAGTCTTATTCTTTCCTTGGGCGAAATAGGCCACAACACCAGGAATAATAGAATTGATATGTTGTTCCATCACTGCATCTGTTGTGATTTCTTGTTCCTTTCGAAGAAGCTCACTCATCAAAATGAGGCACAGGGTCACGATTCATCATATTGGAACGAGTAGCTTCAAAGCAGATCATAGCTTCATCAAAAATTGATCTCGCTTACTAGTCTTGTGCATAGATTGAACAACAACTAAGACTTCACCAGAAATACCCACATTAATAATATTTGAATATTCAGCCCATAGATTTTGAAAACCAAAATAATATTCCTAAATTGATGGATTCCCTTGTGTGAAAATGGTTATCTCATACTCCAATTGAAATCTTCGAATGACATTGACTTGATGATAAACATTTTTCAAATAACCTCACATGTCCTTAACAATGTTATAAGCATAAGATTAAGAATAAATTTGGCTCCACCAAGCTAAGAATACAAGACATGATTTTGACATCTTTGCTTTCCCATTTTTCCAAATCCGCTACTCCGATAGGTGCTGGAACTTAGCCATCAATATGACCCCATAATTATATTCCTTTGACAAAGAGCTTAAATTGAAATTCCCAAGCAGCATAATTCTTGCCATTAAAACGAACAAGATATGATTCATATTTATCATAAGACACGATGAAAAAATATAGAAAAATCATGTGTTGTTGAGTTGAAGCTTGGCTTGTCAGGTCTAGATTGAAGCTCGACCTATCAGGTAGAAGCTTGGACAGTTGGGTAAGAGCTTGAACTACTGGGTAAGAGCTCGATTTTCCTTGAAGAAGCTTGACTAGTCGAGTAGACAACACCAAATGCACAAACTTGTGTGCTGCGTATGAAGTCAAAAGGAACATGATGGCTAGGTAGACAACACCAACCTTACAAACCTATGTGCTGTGTATGAAGATGGCAACGTAGCAAATTCACGAAACTTTTCAAATCAAAACCAAAAGAAGATGACGGTAGAAGATTTGATCATCCACAACAAGTGTTTACTTTAACCCCAAAATACCCACAAAAACAACACTAGAACCCAAGAAAAAACTATTATTCGTAAGTGTTTACTCCAACCCCAAGATACCCATAAGAAACAACACTAGAACCCAAGAAAAGACTATGGTTCAAAGACCAATCTCTGATACCATGTCAAAATATCAAGACAAGAAAGTTTATGATAAATTTCTTTACTTAAGATTACTTGCTTGTATTTTGTAATCCTCTCTTCTAAAATAGACCTCATAGAATATTTTTAAATTAATATTAAATATAAAGAGAAATGAAAAAAAAAAGATTATAGAAGATTTCTTATTTACTAAAACTAAATGCGAATAAATCATAACAAGTATCCACACTCAGAATGCAGCACAACCAACAGAGTCATAGTTTTATAATGGCGAATTCAAAACTTCATCTACCTCCTTTGTGAAAAGGCCAATGAATCTTCATTGTGTGCATTCAGTGTGTGGTAGGAATATTTGTCACAATTCCTTGCATGTGCAGCTCTGCTTGCACGATGAAAGTGAGGTGAGAAGAGAGTCAAAAACACGAGTGAAAACGGAGGAAATTATATAATCTCACATTTGTTGAGTTGTTTTCTCGTCTTCTTTCTTCAATATAACGAGAACCTCTTTCCATTTCCTCCCTTATTTTCTGTCTCGTCAACCTATTCTAGTTGCTTGAAACAAACACAAATGAAACTCGTTCTTCCATGTTAATATAATCTACCGAAACAAACAGAGAATTAAACTTTTTCAAATCTTACGCTTGTACTTTTAAATGTCATTCAATTGTTTGATGGGAAAAGGGCTAAAAAAATTATAACTTAAGAAAGAGTAATAACGTGGCGAAAAATCAATTCTCCTTCTTGCGAGAATCTACGAGAAGTACTAAATAAATAGAACAAAAACATAATCCAAAGAACAAAGATATACTAACAATTTTAACGTGGGAAACCCTCAATACAAAGATAAAAACCATGAGTCGTCCCAACCAAAGAAAAATACACTATGATTAATAATAGGGTACAAAAGAGTCTCCAATAAAAACATCAAATGAGAGGTTTTGAATGAACCAAACCAACTATGCATAAATGCTTACAAATGATAACAAAGAAGATGAAAATTATCCAAACCAGAGTTGCTGATGCGAGGTTGTTTTCTCCCAAATTAGACCTCTAATTGACGATCCGAATTGTCATAATGAAGAATCACACGTCTAGAACCCACTGTCCAAAAATCAGCCCGATCCAACTGTGAATGACTTCATAATAACGAAAATACCAGTGCAGGTTTTGTGTTATGCGGGGAAGACTTTCTCTCTTCCTTTGTACTCTCACTTGACTTTTCCCTTCTTTCAAATGACTCTAATTTGCCTCACTAATTTTTTTTCTCCCCACTAGACAAAATGATACATAATGGTTTACATTATTTTGATATATTCTTCATATAGGAAGGGAGTATTAATATAATTTCTCTCTTCATATATTTTGATACATTATTTTGATATATTAATATAATTTAATATATTTAAATATATTAAATATTTTATTTAATGTAATTTTATTTTTATTGTTATTATTTTTATTTTAAACATTCTATTTTTTATATTTTTTATTATTTTATTTTAATTATTTTTATTTTAATTATTTTATTTTTATACTTATAATTATTTTATTTTAATTACTTTTATTGTTATTATTCTACCTTTGAATATAATTTTCTAGAAACACTTCTTCTCTTTGGGTTCTCTGTTAATGTTTGAATTCTCAGAATACTTCTTTAATTGCAATAAGGCGATCTCAAATGCAAGGAATTATCATATTAAAAATAATTTAAATATAAATCAAAATCTCTCGTTGAATAAAAATAATAAAGTTAACTATTATATAAAATAAAAGATTCATAGATTCATTCTTTTAAAATTTTTGATTAAAAGTAGTGTTAAATGTTTTCTGTGAAATAAAACTCAGTGTCATATACATATATAATGTCTTCTAATTAATACCTTTATATATAGCACCATCCATGAATGATATTAGAGTCCGTTCAAGGTAATTTACTTATATTGTTATAACAAAAACAATATCATAACCATAGCAAAAAAATATAACTATAACCATTTAGACTCACTAACAATAAAAATGTATATAAATGTATAAGTAGGTGACCGATATATATACTTAAAAAAAAATATCAGATAAAAAGAACTCATCTTAAATAAAGATTTATGGGAATAATTATAATATAAATCAAAATCTCACAAAATTTTTAAAAGTGATGTCAAATAAATCATATATATAAAAAAGATAAAAAAAAGACTTATGATTTCTCATGAGTCAAAGTCTGCGTTTTTAAACAATATCTTTTATAGGAAAAATGAAGTCCATTAATTAGGTGGGTGTCATAAATATATTAGCATACATATAATTCTAACAATGTCAGCAATTGACTTCCCCAAGCAATAATTCAGTTAGAGTCACTCATACAAATTCGTCGAAATTCACAGCCACAAAAGTCCTCTTCGCGTTCTCCTTTATCTTCTATGCGTGATAACGCACAAACGTCAAGCCAAAGGCTAATGAATACATCTTCTACGCGTAATAACACAAGTTTGTTCCAAGAAATACCATAAGTTTGCTCCACGAAACTTATTATAAATATATATATATATATATATATATATATAAACTAAAAACTAAAAACATATAAATATAAATGAATATATATATATGTATATATTAAACACAATTATTTAAAAATAAATATTTAAATTAGATAAAAAATTATTTTTTAATTATAATTCAAATTTAAATTACTCAATAAAATATTAATAAAAATATTTTTAATTTTAAAAAGAAAAATTTAAATGAGTTTCTATAAAATATCAATTTTAAAAAATTAATATTTTGCAAAATAAGTTCAATTTTCACTCAAATGGACTCTTCACTCAAGATAGTAAGTGTCTCTCACGTCAGATTTTTAGAGCACCAAATCAGGGACAAAATTAAGTGGAAAGATGTACAATCCAACCTCAACAAACACAAGGAATCAAACTAAGAAACATGCACTTCAAGAGGCCAACAAATTCAAGTGAAACTACTAGACAAGTGATGGAAAAAGAACCTATGAAAGCAAGAAAATTGGCACACAAAAAATGGCAGCAAGCTAGATGATTAAATGATATAAAACAGCAAGGAATTTAAGAAGCAAAACAAAGGCACATGTGAACAAGACAACAGCAAAAAAATTGACACAACTAAGAGGTAATTCACACCTAAATTCTATGCATACATGAAGAGAAAGATCTAAAATGAATGGAATTAATTTGGCAAACTTCAAACCTATATATTCTGTGATATAAAATGACAATTTTAAAAAATTAATATTTTGCAAAAAAAGTTCAATTTTCATATGTTTAAATAAAAACATAAAAATATATAAAGTTAAATTTTAAACGATTTTTTTTTAATATTTCTTTTCCTGGGTGATTTTATTTTGGTCACCACACTTGAATTGAAAAAAAAAAATACTGCAGAAAAATATTAATAATTATTATCGCATATGATAGCCATTCTCTCCCTTTATAAGTAAGCGACTAATCCGGTACAAATTTTAAACGTAGATATCTGCAAGTACAATCTTTTTGTTATCTTACTATACGAATATTTTTGTTATCCTACTTTTTATGAAAATAAAATCATTAAATAAACTTAACATCAATGTTAAAAAAAAAGTATTTGTGGTCCATTCATAAAAGTAGTTGTCCATATTTTTAATATGGAGAAATAAATAAGTTTAGAAATTCAATACATTGAGAAACAGTGGGTAAACAAGTAACCCTATGAATTCGACAACAATGATATGTACTTATGTCCATATTTTCAATAAATTTATACTTCTCTTTACATGTTTCGTTTTGTGCATTTATTGTCATTAGTACTTCAATCTTTCTCAAACTTTTGTTTATATATATATATATGGTTTGTTAACTTACATACTGTTTCGGATGTGTAGGGCAGTGTTACTCCAAGTCTCTAAATTCTCCTGTGGTCTTGCTTCGGTGACGGGTCCTCTCCTCAAAGCTTAGCACTTCTCTTGTTCCTGAGGGGTGGAGACCTGCAAAAGATTCTCCGATGCCAAAGTCAGTTTCAGAGCAATGGCTTTTCTCAGGGATAGCAATAAATATGCATTCAATGTAACCTATCTACCACTCACCGTGGACCTGTATTTATAGTTTTTGCTATGGGCTTGGGATTAGTGAAAAGTTAATCACGGCCCAAAATAGCCCAATAGCTTCTAATCTCTACTTACCTCCAAACCAGGTTAATTTACCTAAGCCACAATGATTAGTGATTTGGCCGGTCAATGAGGTACGGGCGTCCGCCCATGTGATATGGGCGTCCGCCTTACCCTATTCGATCCTTCACATTTATTTAAGAGGTAATCTTCCAAGCCTCCAATATCGGGGAAGGCGGACGGTCGTTGGCCCTTTGGCTGACTCGGAGCACTAAAATGGGCGGACGACCATCTACTTGGGCGTCCTTCCGTACGGCGTCCGGCACTTCCTGGTACATAAGCCCCCCAAGTCCTAGTGCACGTAGTGGACGTAGGATTTTGAATAACATCTAAAACAAGAAAAGATTTGACGCAGTGGCCATACATACTTTCCAGACGTTTCGTCTCTCGGGATTTTCTTGAAGAACACTTTTTGTGAGTGTAGAGAGTGCGGGGCTATCCTATGGTGATAGAATTCCATGTGAGTTCTTCAAAGTTTCTCTTACAAACAGAGGTTCTATCCGGTTGGGCGGACGGGCATTTAGCCCTTTGGGTGACGTGGGCACCGAAACGGGCGGACGGCCATCTATGTGGGCGTCCTTCCGTACGGCGTCCGGCGCTCCCTGGTACACAAGCCCCCCAAGTCCTAGTGCACGTAGTGGACGTAGGATTTTGAATGCGGCGCGCGTTGGGCCAGGAACCCGCAATTGGGCCGTGTCCAGTGGGCTTTTGAATTTTGCTTTTAGGCGGGAAAGCACGTGGTAGTTCGCTACTGGCGGAAGGAGAAGCGTCTCCGCATCTGGAGCGTTGGTCGTGCTAGCTTTGAACGGCTTGGATGCATCCAACGGTCACTGAATTTTTCTATAAATAGGGTGCGGGGGCAATGTCATTTTCACTCTCCCCAATTCTTCACGGTCTGATTCTTTTTCCCTCAGGTAATAAATGGCTGTTGTTTCTATTGAGTCAAGTTCCGAGTCGTCGGGCGGATTCCGGGAAGGGGCGGCAAGCGGTGGCGGCAATTCTCTCAGCTCAGTTTCCTCTCATTTCTTAGATGAGATTGTCGGGTCCTCTGGGCCAGATCTGGGGGTACCCGCCTTAGGGGGTGATCGAATATTTCATGGCGTGCCTATGTTCCTACTTCAAGGCGGCATTCGCGTGGTCGGGTCTCCTTTCGAACCGGACGGTGAAGGGGTAGAGTTCTCCGATTGGGCTCCCTACGTTCCCAGCAAATATGCTTCCTCATATGCCACCCGCAAGGATTTGGAATGGAGGGTCAGCCGTACGCATATTGTTCGGGATATAGAAGATTCCAGGTTGATCCGGGCCAGAGTCAGCCTTAGAAATGAAAGGGTCTTCTATGAGAAACGGTCGAGCCCGGACGATTATTTCTACATGTACGTGACCTTCTTCACCCATCTCTTTATTCGGGTGCCTTTTACCAAGTTCCAAATGGCTGTCCTCCGAGAGGTTAACGCGGCTCCCACGCAACTGCATCCCAACTCTTGGGCGGCGGTGCAAGCGTTTCTGGCCATGTGTTTGGCAGTGGGTGTCACTCCTACCATCCCTATCTTCTTTTACTATTTTGAAGTCCGTCCACCTCCGACCGGCGGTTGGATATCTTTTACTTCGGTACGGGAGCGGGCACTGTTCCGTCCGTTTTCTGATTCTTTTAAGAATTTCAAGCAGCATTATTTCAAAATAATTATTGATGAGGGCGGCCGCCATGAATTTTATGGTAGCGATGGGAAGCCGTTGTTCCCCTTCTATTGGACGAGGGATCCCCGGCGAATAAAGGCCACCTCTGTGGGAGCATTGACATCAGCCGACTTAGAGGTCGTGCGTACCATCAATGCCCTTCCCCGCCGAATTTCCGCCCGGCACTTAGTCGAATGCCTTAGTCTTGAGGATTGCGGAGAAAAGACGTTCGGTATGGTATTGTTTTATAGGGCCCGTTTGTATTTAGTATACTAACATTAACTTTTCTGAATTGTTTTATTTCTTGCAGAACTGATGACGACTCCGGGCCCCTGCAAATCCAACTTTATGGCCACCCAGAAGAAGTCTGGAGCCAGTTCGTCGACAGCCCGGCCGACGAGTGTTCCTAACGTACCCCGTCCTCCTCCATCAGGTCGATGTTCTTCGGGCGGCCGCCTTCCGACTGCGCGCCTAACTCCTAAGGTAGGAGTCCCTCCTGCCGATAAGACCGGGGGTTCAGGCGTCAAGATGCCGGGTCCCGATCCCCAACCAGAAATGGCGGCCGTCCAAGTGGACCCATTATCTGAGGCGGCCACTGCCTCCGTTGATCCCTTGATACGTAAGAGGAAAGAGTCTGTTGTTGAGGGACGTAAAGACAAGGAGGGTTCCTCGTCTCGATCGGCCTCAAAAAGGGCCCGCAAAGGTAAAGATAAAGAGAAAGGTCGGGAGAGGGTCCCTGCTGTTCCCCTGCCGGGCGACATCTTCAGCCCAGCGTTCGGCATGAGCGACAGGGCGAAGTTCCACATGAGCTCCTCCCAACGGGCGCTCATTGAGCCCCTTTCTGAAGTGGAGCTGACGAACGCCATGTTGGAGATGTCGACCTGGACGTCCGCCTTGGCCTGGTATCTGAAGGAGCTCGCTGACCGCCCCGGAGTGGCGGAGATTCGCGCCGAGCTTGATGTAGAGAAGAAAAACTCGGCCTCCCTTCAATTAACCTTGGAGCAGATGGTCCTCGCTCAAGATGATTATGATAAGAGGGTCGAGCAGCTGGAGGCCGATCTTGAGAAGTCCAAGAGGCAGGCCGCCGAAGATTTGGCAACCGCCCGGGGCGAGCAAGAGCGCATGGCCGAGGAAGGGCGCCAACTGAAGGCGGAGGTTACCCGCCTAAGGGACGCTGAAGCCGAGCGTATCAAGGCGAACGAGGCTCTTTCCCAGAACGTCGCCAAAGCTAAAGAGAAGATTGCTGAGTTGGAGTCAACAGTCATGTTTGAACATGAGGAAGGCTTCAACAAAGCCCTTCGCCAGGTGTCCCTCTTGGCGGGCATTCCAAAGCCGTACTCCCTCGGCGTTGATATTGAAAAGGACGTTTTTGATGGCGTCCTGGTAGACCTGAATGCTGTCGAGGAAGATGAACCGACCGTGGAAGCCGGTGCTGGGGGAGATAGTTAGGATTTTATTTCTTTTTATTTTTGGTGTGTATTGTGTGGCCGTCGGCCCAACATCTTGGATTGCCCAGATGTTGTCCGGACGGTCCTTTTGTAAATCTGGGCGCGTTTAAGCGCAAGTGATTAATACATAGCTATCTTTTCAATTTCGTAAGTCTCCTTGTTTGCGCATCTAATCATTTTGGTGGGGGCGTTCCCCTTAAAATTAATTGAAATTTCACTCATGGTAGGGCCCTTATGTGGGCGGACTGCAAAGTTTAACTTTTGGGTTTGTTTGAACACTTATTATCCGACCAAGATGAGTTCTCGGAGGAACACTCTTTTTCGCCGGCCTGGTCGTAATGGGGCGGACGGTCCTTCGCTTTGCGGCCCAACCAAGCTGAGAGTCGTTCTCGGAGGAACACTCTTTTTCGCCAGCTTGGTCTTAATGGGGCGGTCGGTCCTTCGCTTCGTGGCCCAACCAAGCTGAGAGTTGTTCTCGGAGGAACACTCTTTTTCGCCAGCTTGGTCTTAATGGGGCGGACGGTCCTTCGCTTCGCGGCCCAACCAAGCTGATAGTTGTTCTCGGAGGAACACTCTTTTTCGCCAGCTTGGTCTTAATGGGGCGGACGGTCCTTCGCTTTGCGGCCCAACCAAGCTGAGAGTCGTTCTCGGAGGAACACTCTTTTTCGCCAGCTTGGTCTTAATGGGGCGGTCGGTCCTTCGCTTCGTGGCCCAACCAAGCTGAGAGTTGTTCTCGGAGGAACACTCTTTTTCGCCAGCTTGGTCTTAATGGGGCGGACGGTCCTTCGCTTCGTGGCCCAACCAAGCTGAGAGTTGTTCTCGGAGGAACACTCTTTTTCGCCAGCTTGGTCTTAATGGGGCGGACGGTCCTTCGCTTCGTGGCCCAACCAAGATGAGAGTTGTTCTCGGAGGAACACTCTTTTTCGCCAGCTTGGTCTTAATGGGGCAGACGGTCCTTCGCTTCGTGGCCCAACCAAGCTGAGAGTTGTTCTCGGAGGAACACTCTTTTTCGCCAGCTTGGTCTTAATGGGGCGGACGGTCCTTCGCTTCGCGGCCCAACCAAGCTGAGAGTTGTTCTCGGAGGAACACTCTTTTTCGCCAGCTTGGTCTTAATGGGGCGGACGGTCCTTCGCTTCGCGGCCCAACCAAGCTAAGAGTTGTTCTCGGAGGAACACTCTTTTTCGCCAGCTTGGTCTTAATGGGGCGGACGGTCCTTCGCTTCGCGGCCCAACCAAGCTGAGAGTTGTTCTCGGAGGAACACTCTTTTTCGCCAGCTTGGTCTTAATGGGGCGGACGGTCCTTCACTTCGTGGCCCAACCAAGCTGAGAGTTGTTCTCGGAGGAACACTCTTTTTCGCCAGCTTGGTCTTAATGGGGCGGACGGTCCTTATGTGGCCAAGTTGAGAATGGTTCCCGGTGGAAGACTCTGCCAACTAGGTCTATACACAGTGAAGTTACCTTCGTAGGAGAAAAGAAATATCCTGATTCATTAATCGTAAGAGTACATGAAATCAAGTCATAGAAATTAGCTAAAGTAAAACTTTAGATGTGTGGCGTTCCAAGTATTGGGGATGGGACGTCCGTCCATGCGCTGTAGCCTATACGCCCCGTTTCCTAGGGCCTCCACTATTCGGAACGGCCCTTCCCATTTGGCAGCAAACTTTCCATGTGCTGGGTTTCGACGGGCGTCACCAGCTTTTCTCCATACTAGGTCCCACTCCTGGAAGCTCCTTGGCCAGACCTTGGAGTTGTATTTTCTTTCAACCATGCGCTTGCATGCTTCGGCCCTCAATGCCGCTCGGTCTCGGCGTTCGTCCAGGGAGTCTAATTCGATCCTCAGTTCTTGGTCGTTGAGGTTCAGGTCTTCAACCTGTCGCCTCAGGGACGGTTCACCCAGTTCAACCGGCAACATGGCATCGGTACCATAAGTTAAGTTGAAAGGGGTTTCGCCGGTGGTCCCATGAGGCGTGCATCTATACGCCCATAGGACTTCGGGTAACTCATCCACCCACGCTCCCTTCCTTTCTCCTAAACGTCGCTTAAGCTCCGAGACTATGGTTTTATTCATCGCTTCTGCTTGCCCGTTCGTCTGGGGGTGTTCTACAGAGTTGGTAACATGCTTAATCCCCAATCCCTTGAAGAATTTGGCGAGTTTCTTGTCAATAAACTGCCGGCCGTTATCCGTGATGATAGATCGAGGGAGGCCAAAGCGGCATACCAATTTCCAGCAAAACTTCTGGACCTGGGCGGCCGTGATGGTTGCCAGGGGCTCGGCCTCTACCCATTTGGTGAAGTAATCCACCGCCACCAGGAGGAACTTCTTCTGGGCCCGTCCTACTGGGAACGGTCCTACAATGTCCATGCCCCATTGGGCGAACGGCCAGGGGGATGATATTGAATGTAGGGCGTGCGGAGGTAAATGGGAGTCGTTGGAGTGTTCTTGGCAACGGATGCATTTTTGGACGAACGCCTTTGCATCTGCTTCCATGCTGGGCCAATAATATCCGGCTCTGAGTAGCCGGGCTCTTAGCGTCCGCCAACCCGTGTGGAGACCACAGATGCCATTGTGGAGTTCGTCCATAACGTAACGTGCCTCTTCCTCCCCCAGGCACTTAAGAAGGGGGGAGGAGAACCCTCTTCGGTACAGGTCGTCCCCCACCACAAGATAACGGGCGACCTTCTTGGCTTCGCTCGGGCCTACCGTTCGTCCTTCGTCCTGGCGGGTCATGACTTCTCTGATTTCTGTGCGCCAATCTTGTCCTCCAACGGACACAGCCGAACACTCCACTGAAGGCTGAAGTAGAACCTGTCGCACGACAGTAGTTAACTGTCCCTTTTCTTTTCCCGAACTGAGCTTGGACAGTACGTCGGCCCTCGTGTTTTGTTCTCTGGGGATGTGCTGTATGTCAACCTTATCGAACGCTTTTGCGAGCTCCTTTGCCCGTTGGTAATACCGCAATAGACGCTCCTCCCGGACTTGGAAGTTGCCATTCATTTGGCCTACTACTAGTTCTGAGTCCGTCCGGCAGGTTATCCTCCTTGCCCCCATGTCTTTTGCCAGCTCGAGGCCGGCCACTAGGGCCTCACACTCGGCCTGATTGTTGGATACTTTGAACTTGAAGATCAGGGAGTGTTCCAGTAAGAATCCATTGGGGCCCTCGAGGACGATGCCGGCCCCGCTGATCGATTGACCGGACGCTCCATCCACATACAAGTTCCACTCGTCCTGGCCGGACGGTGGTAGCTCGGCCGCGAAATCCGCTAAGTGTTGGCCTTTGACCGACCCTCTCGGCTCGTATCGTAAGCCGAATTCTGAGAGCTCTACCGCCCATGCCACCATCCGTCCGGCTAAGTCCGGCTTTCTGAGGATTTTGGAGATAGGGAAGTCGGTCCTGACTATCACCTGATGACTCTGGAAATAAGGACGAAGCCTTCGGGACGCTTGCAACAAAGCCAAGGCCACCTTCTCTACCCGTTGGTATCGGGTTTCGGCGTCTAGGAGCGTGCGGCTCACATAATAAATTAACCTCGCCTGAGGCCGTTCTTGCATCAACACGGCACTAATGGCCGTCTCTGACACTCCTAGAAAAATGTGCAAATCTCCTCCTGGAATTGGGCGGTTCATGACCGGCGGGTTGACATGGATGGTTTTGACGTCTTGAAATGCTCGTTCGCACTCGTCGTCCCATGCCGGGCCGACCCCTTTCTTCAGTTTACGCAGGACCGGCCTCATTCTTTCTGCCAGCTTGGGGATAAATCGGGACAAGGCAGTGAGGCGTCCGACCAGTCTTTGGATCTCCTTAAGAGTGGCCGGACTTTGCATTTGTAGTACGGCTTCACACTTGTCCGGGTTGGCCTCGATCCCCCTGGATGTCAACATGAAGCCCAAGAACTTTCCGGCCGCTACCCCAAATGTACATTTGGCGGGGTTTAGGCGCATACCGAACTTCCTTACTTGGCGAAACACCTCCTCAAGGTCCTTAATGTGTCCATCTCCATCCGCGGACCGGACTACCGTGTCATCCACATACACATCCATGCACCGGCCTATCTGTTCCCGGAAGATCCTGTCCATTAAGCGCTGGTATGTCGCCCCCGCATTCTTCAGGCCGAACGGCATAACCTCATAACAGAAGTTGGCCTTCTCTGTAATGAATGCCGTTTTCTCGACGTCCGGCCCATACATGGGTATCTGGTTATACCCGGAATACGCATCCAGGAAACTTAGTACTCGATGCCCGGAGGCGCCGTCCACCAGGGTGTCTATGCTGGGTAGGGGGTGCGAATCCTTCGGGCAGGCTTTGTTCAGGTCGGTGTAGTCAGTACACATGCGCCATTTTCCGCTGGCCTTCTTCACCATAACCACGTTAGCTAGCCACGTGGTGTAGGTGACTTCCCGAACAAAACCAGCTTTCCTCAATTTATCTACCTCCTCCTCCACGGCCTTTCGCTTCTCATCGCCCATTCTTCGCTTTTTCTGGGCCACCGGGCGGGCGTTTTGGAAAAGCGAGAGCTTATGGCACATCACCGCGGGATGGATGCCCGGCATATCAGCTGCAGTCCACGCAAATAGGTCCCGGTTCTTCCACAGAAGTGCCCTCAACTCCTTTTCCATCTCTGGGTTCAGCTCCCTAGCGATGAGGGTGGTTTGAGTGGG
Organism: Vigna umbellata; assembly: GCF_029865625.1. Taxonomy (NCBI): domain Eukaryota; kingdom Viridiplantae; phylum Streptophyta; class Magnoliopsida; order Fabales; family Fabaceae; genus Vigna; species Vigna umbellata. The sequence goes on along the minus strand of NC_142165.1, from coordinate 31,994,623 downwards.
TTCCCTCCCTATCAAGATAGGTTGGGTTTCTCCAATAGGTTCCAGACGGTCCTCAGTATTCGTTCTTGGGTCGAGGTCTGCCATGGCCACCTCAGAGCCGGCCGCCCGCCTCTTCATCGGTCGGACGTGCAGCTTCAAACCCGTCGCGTAGCACTCCCGTGCCGTCTTCTGGTCTGCCCGGACCGTGCAGATAGTTCCCTTCTCGGAGGGGTACTTCATCGTGAGGTGGGGTGATAGGCTGTCGTTGAAGCTATCAAATTAATACTACTTTTCAAGGCAACTTCAGTATTGCCAAGTAGTATTCAAGAAGGTAGATAGGGCTAAAGTAACCCTGAGTCGTCTCCCAACGAACACGGAATTGCTTTTGAATATCTGACTCTTATGTTATGCAATGCTTATGAATAAAAATGATGTTTGGAGAATGTTTAAAGAACAATTAATAAACTTAAACAGTTACGATGAAATAGGCTAATTCCACTGCTTTTCCAAGATAGATTCATCATCGGTTATTCACGGATAATTGTTCAATTGATTATTGTTTAAGTTTCAAATTAATTAAAGTACATTCTTAATTAATTTGAGGGCGATCATGCATTTAACCAAAGTAAATTCTCAATCAAATGCAAAACCTTTCTAGATTATTCACAATAAACTCAACCAAAGTACATTCTCAATCAAATTCTATTGTGTTTAATCATATCTATTCTTAAATCTCCTAACCAAATTAAAAGCTAATCAATCAAAGTAAATTCTCAATTGATTATAGTTGAAATTATTACTAATCAATCAAAGTACATTCTCAATTGAAAGTAAAAACCATTTAATCATATGAAAGTTTCTAAATTAAATCAAAGTAGATTCTCAATTAAACCTAGAAACCCTAGAACTCATATAATCAATATGCATGTAGATTCAAACACATTATGATGGAAAAATCTTTGCTTTTAATTTGATAGAGAGATGAAAGACATAGAGAGAACAACTTAAATCAATAATCAAAATAAACAATTGCATTAACTCAATCTAACCTCAGAATCCATAATGGAATTACAGCAGAATTAGCCCTAGATGCTTAGCTCTCCATGAATGGAGTTGAATACAAGATGAAAGAAAAGTGAGAGGAGTATGAAAGAATGAATGTATGAAGTGAAGTCCCCTTTTCTGCCTCCCTTGGGTCTCTTTATATAGGCTTGATTGGGCTTGGACTTTGAATAGTTTGTTGATAAGATATTTTCTGTTGATATATTATATCTTTCAAATATTCATTAGATTAAATCAATTTCAAAGAATATTTGATAGATATTAACTTAATTATCTTATATCCTATATCTTCCAAATAACTAAAAGATTTAGATAATGATAAAATTATTTGGAAGATATTTTCTGTTGATATTCCCAAATTAAATTCAACAACTGAATTTTATCTTTTAGATTTTCTGACTTTCCAAAATTGCACAAATACCCTGAAATTTCCTCTATCTGCACTTTAGCCCCTTCTGAATTTTCCAAATAAAATCTGACTTTGGGCCTTGAATTGTCATTTGGACCAATAAAACTTATATTCTCAGCTGCACAAATAAACATTAGAAAATCCAAGAATAATTTATGCATTAAAACTCACTTTTTACGTCTCTCTATTTTCCAAAGCCAATAATTCCAATCATCACAAATTCACTTAAAATAAACCATTTAAACACAATTATCCCATCAAAATTTTAATTTTTAAACATAAATGTGGGCATAAATATGCACTCATCACACCCCCACACTTATCCTTTTGCACTCCTGGGCAAAATTGATTAATTCCAAGACTTTGTTCTGAGTCATTTTATTTCATATTTGCACTTGGATCAAAAGAATGAGTAGCACTAGACATAGATCAATCATTTAGGCATTACTTTGTCATGGACATGCAAATGGAATCAATTTATTCTTCACACATGAGTTAACCTTTTTGAATTCCCAAGAAAATCAAATATGAAAGACAACACTCAAGTCAACATGTATCTATTTCTCCTGAACTGTCTCAAGTGTTTTTCGCTTGTGTTTACACTCAAAATACCCATGTAAGTAGACACCCTTGATATTTAGCAAGACTCTAACATTCACACACTTCAGTAAACATGCAATTATTGATCATGAGGGCTTTTTAAGGTTTTATTGAGGCCAAGGCAAAGGTAGGAAATTATCTGAGCTTTTGAAATTGACATAGAAAGAGTAATGACACTTGATTTCAAAAACAACTCTATTTCTTGCTCTTTTAAGGAAGATTTTTTTTCTTCTTTTTTTTTCTCTTTTGTTTTAAAACTTCAACTTTTTCATCTTCCTTTTTACCCTTTTTATTGTTTTGTGGGTGAGGTACTCACCCACACACTTATTCATCACTTTACTTTTAACAGAATCCATTACTCTTTCTTCTTTCCTAAGGTAAGGAACATATGATTTTTCTTCTTTTCTCATTTGACAATGACTGGAAACAAGAAAAATAGGCTTAAGGCTCAAAGAGGGTTCCAATGGATTAATGTTAGGACAAGTTTATTTGGCCAAGTAGCTAAAACAAGAAATGCCTCAATCATATCAAATCATGCATATTCACCTCTGTTGCACAACATAGAATCAAGCTAACTATTAGAGTATCAACAAAACATGGGCAAATCACACAAAAAAAATAGGTATGGCACATGGTGGTCCATCCTTAACATTAAGCCCAAAACTCACATGGTTTCAAATTTCTTTCACAAAAGATTTAATCAGGAAATTCTCAAGTCAACTCAATTAGCAAATCATAGAAGCAATCCACTCATATCAACATGACTCATTTTTTTTCTCTCTTGAATTCATGATTATTCCAGTTACTGATTCAAACTCTCAAATCCAATGCAAATATTTATTTAAAACAAACAAAATAGACAAACAAAATAGGGAACAAAATTAATTGTTTCCCCACACCCCCACACTTAAACTATGCATTGTCCTCAATGTATGCCTTATATATAAAATGCAAAGAAAAAGTATGGGGGAACTTACCTCCTTCATGGTGGAAGGAATGCTAGTAGGACTTCATTGGAAAAGTCATCCTGGATAGGAATGCTATCTTTTCCCTTTTCAATCCTACTAAGATGGTCAACTACTACATTATGTGACCCACTTCTGTCTTGAATAAGAGTCAACTTGTCCTTGTCGTTCTTGACCATTGTGATTCCATATTTCTCGGGAACCACATGTATAGGGCCCACCCAAGTGCTGTCAGAATTTGAATATATAAGACCTGTTTGTAGCAACTTGGTGTCCTTTTTCTTTACAACCCCCATCAGTTGAGGATTCAGTCTTCCTTGAGGTTGTCTCACTGGTTTAGCATCCTTCTCCAAAACGGGTGGCTGTACCACAGATGGCAACATCTTACTGCCTAAGGTATTCTCAGCCACCTCAACATCACACTCGGACGCCACAAAGGTATCATCTATTAATATCGCGTCCTCAATATCACCTGCTTTACAGTTTCCTTTTTCGTCCAAAATTAGGGACGACATATTTGAAAAAGAAAAATTGTTTACAACATCACTTGATAAATCAATACAAAACAAAGAATGATCTTTAATCTGGTGCTTCCCAGCTTCCAACACGTTGAACCGCACCTTCTCGTCTCCTATCTCCATTGTCAGTGATCCTGCATGCACATCTATCTTGGTTCGTGCTGTCATCATGAAGGGTCTTCCCAAGATAATAGTTGTTGGACTGATTCCTTCATCATCCTTCATGTCCAAGATATAAAAATCTGCAGGAAAAATTAATTTGTCTACTTGGACAAGGACGTCCTCAAGCACACCTGCAGGGTTAACTGTGCTACGGTTGGCCAGTTGAATGACCACACCAGTAGTCTTAAGAGGTCCCAAAGATAGAGAAGTAAACACTGATAAAGGCATTACATTTATGGAAGCCCCTAAATCTAGCATGGCATTGTCAAACTTTGAATTTCCAATAACACATGGAACAAAAAACATACCTGGATCCTTGCATTTTCGCGGTATTTCAATATGCTTCTTAATCAAACTTGACACATTCCTTCCCAAATTCACAACCTCATTATCCCTAAAACGCCTTCTATTTGTACAAATTTCTTTCAAAAACTTGGCATATTTAGGGATTTGTTGAACAGCATCTAGCAAGGGAATATTGATCTCCACCTTTTTGAAAGTATTTAAGATCTCTTGATCTAATTCCTCCATTTTTTTGTTTCTCGGCTTCAACCGATTTGGATATGGAGGAGGTGGAGAATAAGATGAAGAAGAATTTTTAGAAGAAGAGTTAGAAGATACTAACCTGGATTTATCAATGGTAGTCTCAGGTGATGGTTCACTCGGTCCTCCATTGTCATCAATTTGCGCTCCTTCTTTCTCCTTATCTTCATCCTCTTGGGCTCCTTCAGGGCTTTCTACTTGCTTACCCGTTCTCAAAGTAATAACACTTACATTTTGCGGGTTGATCACTGTTTGTGCAGGCAATTTGTTTGATTCCTTAGCCTCTAATTTTTCCACCCTCTGAGTCAACTCTACAATTGATTTCTTGATTTCTGAATTTTGCTCAAGTATTGTTTTCATGAAATCTTGTAGTGACATTTCAGGTTGAGGTTGCTGCCTTTGTTGAGGTGGAACATAAGGTTGTTTATTCTGTTGATACCTATTGGAGGATGAGTCATGATAATTCTGGTATGGTCTATTTCCTCCAATCATGTTTGCAGCAAAAGCTTGAGATGAGTTTTCCACAGTGGTTTCCACCAAGCTAGGACATTCATCAGTATAATGGTTAGTTGAAATGCAAATTCCACACTTCTTAGCAATTTGTGGAGTTGAGGTTTTAAACAAACTTGCAATCTCGTCAAGTTTGCTTTCTAGCTTATTCAGTCTTTCATCTATCCTCTTTCCATCAACTGCACCATTATCAATTTCATGCACTCCCTTCAACAAAGTCACTGAATTTTCTCTTGTGCCATACTGTTGATTGTCTACTGCCTTCCGTTCTATTAGATCTATACCATCTTCTGGTGACCTGTCTAAGAAAGATCCTTCGCTTGCAGCATCTGCCCATGACCTATCAGTAGGACTTAAGCCTTCATAAAAGCTTAGAATAAAATCTTCCATTTGGATTTGAGGGCATGAAGAACATAGTTTCTTGAATCTTTCCCAATATTCACTAAGATTCTCTCTATCTCTCTGTCTTATATCTTGAATTTCCCTACGGATAGCTGATAATCTGGATGCAGGAAAATACTTCTCAAGAAAGAGTCTTTCAATAGTTTCCCAATTTGTAATCCGTGCAGAGAGATAATACCACCAATCTTGAGCTGCGCCTTGAAGAGTAAATGGAAAAGCTCTCATTTTAAGGCTCTCTATTGTGATCCTGGGAGATCTAAAATTTTCACACAACATGTGAAATTGTCTCAAGTGCTTGTGTGGATTCTCCCTTGATAACCCATTGAACTTTGGTAAGGCATTTAACAGGTCAGGTCTCAACTCCCACTCCTCATTAGGGTATTCAATGTTACTTCGGATAGCTGTATTGTGGGAGGTGGCTAACTGTCTGATGGTTCTTTGTGCCATATTATTTGGGTTAGGATCAGGTAAAGGATTGGATGATATGTTTGTGACTGGAGATAATGAAGGTGGAATGACTTCAGATGTAGGAAGTGTTCCCTCAGTAGAACACCCAAATTTCAATCTTCTCCGCAGCAAATTCCTTTCGACTTCCGGGTTAATTTGATAAAATTCTCCCGGGTTAGCTCTGGTCATGCACTACGCAATCTGCTGGAAGTTGTTTCTATGTTACTTCTCTCTTTTTTTTTTTTTACCTTTGTTCTTGCTTTATAGAAAGATTTCAAATAAGAGATAAGAGAGACTTGTTGGGTCCACTCCCAGGAAAGAGAGGTGCGTCACAATGGACAACTTAAGTACCAAGTCTTTCCTAGCCAGAGTGTATTCAAACTAGCCTCAAGTATTTCTCAAGAGAAATTCTTAATAAAAACAAGAACAAAGATTTTTGATAAAACAAGAATGACTAAAGGCTACAAAATAACTCAAATTAAATTAAATGTATGTGCGTAAAAAAATAAAAATAAAATAAAAATAAAATAAAAATAAAAATAAAGAAAAAATAAAAATAAAAATAAAAATAAAAATAAAAAATAAAAATAAAAAATAAAAATAAAAATAAAAATAAAAATAAAAATAAAAAATAAAAATAAAAATAAGAATTAAATATTCAAAATACTAACCGTATTCCCCGGCAACGGCGCCAAATTTGATAGGCTGTCGTTGAAGCTATCAAATTAATACTACTTTTCAAGGCAACTTCAGTATTGCCAAGTAGTATTCAAGAAGGTAGATAGGGCTAAAGTAACCCTGAGTCGTCTCCCAACGAACACGGAATTGCTTTTGAATATCTGACTCTTATGTTATGCAATGCTTATGAATAAAAATGATGTTTGGAGAATGTTTAAAGAACAATTAATAAACTTAAAAACAGTTACGATGAAATAGGCTAATTCCACTGCTTTTCCAAGATAGATTCATCATCGGTTATTCACGGATAATTGTTCAATTGATTATTGTTTAAGTTTCAAATTAATTAAAGTACATTCTTAATTAATTTGAGGGCGATCATGCATTTAACCAAAGTAAATTCTCAATCAAATGCAAAACCTTTCTAGATTATTCACAATAAACTCAACCAAAGTACATTCTCAATCAAATTCTATTGTGTTTAATCATATCTATTCTTAAATCTCCTAACCAAATTAAAAGCTAATCAATCAAAGTAAATTCTCAATTGATTATAGTTGAAATTATTACTAATCAATCAAAGTACATTCTCAATTGAAAGTAAAAACCATTTAATCATATGAAAGTTTCTAAATTAAATCAAAGTAGATTCTCAATTAAACCTAGAAACCCTAGAACTCATATAATCAATATGCATGTAGATTCAAACACATTATGATGGAAAAATCTTTGCTTTTAATTTGATAGAGAGATGAAAGACATAGAGAGAACAACTTAAATCAATAATCAAAATAAACAATTGCATTAACTCAATCTAACCTCAGAATCCATAATGGAATTACAGCAGAATTAGCCCTAGATGCTTAGCTCTCCATGAATGGAGTTGAATACAAGATGAAAGAAAAGTGAGAGGAGTATGAAAGAATGAATGTATGAAGTGAAGTCCCCTTTTCTGCCTCCCTTGGGTCTCTTTATATAGGCTTGATTGGGCTTGGACTTTGAATAGTTTGTTGATAAGATATTTTCTGTTGATATATTATATCTTTCAAATATTCATTAGATTAAATCAATTTCAAAGAATATTTGATAGATATTAACTTAATTATCTTATATCCTATATCTTCCAAATAACTAAAAGATTTAGATAATGATAAAATTATTTGGAAGATATTTTCTGTTGATATTCCCAAATTAAATTCAACAACTGAATTTTATCTTTTAGATTTTCTGACTTTCCAAAATTGCACAAATACCCTGAAATTTCCTCTATCTGCACTTTAGCCCCTTCTGAATTTTCCAAATAAAATCTGACTTTGGGCCTTGAATTGTCATTTGGACCAATAAAACTTATATTCTCAGCTGCACAAATAAACATTAGAAAATCCAAGAATAATTTATGCATTAAAACTCACTTTTTACGTCTCTCTATTTTCCAAAGCCAATAATTCCAATCATCACAAATTCACTTAAAATAAACCATTTAAACACAATTATCCCATCAAAATTTTAATTTTTAAACATAAATGTGGGCATAAATATGCACTCATCGGTCGGACGTGCAGCTTCAAACCCGTCGCGTAGCACTCCCGTGCCGTCTTCTGGTCTGCCCGGACCGTGTAGATAGTTCCCTTCTCGGAGGGGTACTTCATCGTGAGGTGGGGCGTAGAGACGATCGCTCCAAACGCGTTTAAGCACGGCCTTCCGAGCAGTACATTGTACGAGGTGTTAGCCTCTACTAGCAGATATCGGATTCTCTTTTCCTCGCTAGAGCGACCGGTCCCCAACCTTGTCCGAAACTCCACATATCCCCTTGTATCGACCCTTTCTCCTGCGAACCCTACTATCTGCCCATCATAAGGGACGATAAGATCCTCTGAGATGTCCATTTGCAGGAAGGTCTTCCAGTAGAGGATGTTGACCGAACTCCCCTGGTCAACTAGCACTTTGCTGACTCCGTACCGCGCTATCTCTGTAGTTATGACCATAGGGTCGTCCTGGTCAGGGTCGAGCGCGTGAAAATCTTCATCCGAAAAGGTAATGGGCGGCATGGAGCGACGTGGCTTGTCAACCAAATGCACGGACTGGAGGGCTCGAACATGGCGCTTATGGGCGGAGGAAGATGATCCCCCTCCCGCAAATCCTCCAGAAATAGTGTTGATGTGCCCCCTCAGGGGGCGTTCTCGACTGCGGCTGCGACTTCGGCTATGTCGCCTCTCTGAGCGAGGCCGCTCCGCTCTTGAATTCCTCGACTTATCCTTACGGTAGGCCGATCCCTGAGCAGGCCGATCGGTCGATTGCCGTGGGCGCTCGTCACGGACGTATTTCTTGAGCTTTCCCGCCCGGATGAGTTCCTCTATTTTATCCCTGAGGGTCCAGCAATCCTCGGTGGTATGACCCATATTTTTATGGTAGGCGCAGTGCTTGCTCCAATCGGCTCCCTTCGGAGTTGGGTGCCCTTCCCGCTCCTGTATCAGTTCTGCGCTCAAAGCCTCTCGGAGGATTTCCTCCCTTGGGGCGTTCAGGGGGGTATACTGTTGGAAGCGGGGTCCCTTTTTCTGCTCCTTGTGCCTGGGACCGGACGGCTTTCCCATCGACGAACCGGGCTTATTACCGTCCGTCCTTTCTCCCCTGGCCTCCTGACTCTCCCTTTTGTATGAGAGCTTCATCTCCTCCACCCTTATCTCATCTGTCGCTCGTTCTCTCAGCTCTTCCATCGTTTTGGGCGCTCGCCTGCAGACGCTATCCTTAAACGGCCCCGGCTTGAGAGCCGGTAGGATGTAGTGAAGGGCGAGCTCCGGCGTTAGGCTTTTCACTCGCCGAACGGTCTTCTGGTACCTATCCATAAACGTCCGTAGCGTTTCCTCCTTCCCTTGCTTGAGGGTCATTAATTCGAATACGGTTAAGTCTTGGGTACTACTGGCCGTGAATTGTTTGATGAATAGCTGTTTTATCCCAGCAAAGTTTTCGATGGAATTGGGAGGTAGGGTGTTGAACCATTCCAATGCTTCGTCCTCCAACGAAAGCGAGAACGCTCGGCACCAAATGGCGTCATTGCCCGTTCTGAATGCCATTGCATTCGAGAACGTCTTTATATGGGACTCGGGGTCCGTCGTCCCATTATACATCTTGCATTGTGGAGCCACAAATTGTTCCGAAATTTGGACGTTCATTATGTTTTGGGTGAATGGAAGTAATAAAGTGGACGGGGGTTCCGACTTTACTATCATCCGTCCGTCCTCGGCAGCGCTCTCAGCGTGCACCGATTTAACTTTACTTCCCTCTGCCTCGGACCCGGTAGGCCTCCAGGTGCTATCACGCTCGGTGTCTTGAGGCGTGCGTTCTTCCGCCGTCGCCTTTCCTTTACCCTTCGCTCGCTCCTCTCCTCCATCCGCCCTTCCAACATCCCGGGCTATCCGGGCTTCACAATCGGCCTTGACGGCCGTCAGTTCGTCCTCGTGACGCTGTTGCATTTCGTCCATTTTTTGCTGCAGGGCTCGGACCATCTCAACGGGGTCGTCCATGCTCATGTTTCTCGTGGTCACCATTGGGTTTTTTAAAATCACACGGCCCCACGGTGGGCGCCAAATGTTTCGGATGTGTAGGGCAGTGTTACTCCAAGTCTCTAAATTCTCCTGTGGTCTTGCTTCGGTGACGGGTCCTCTCCTCAAAGCTTAGCACTTCTCTTGTTCCTGAGGGGTGGAGACCTGCAAAAGATTCTCCGATGCCAAAGTCAGTTTCAGAGCAATGGCTTTTCTCAGGGATAGCAATAAATATGCATTCAATGTAAAAACTCCACATTGCCCCAACGCTTCCCCCATTGCCAAAACCGTCGTCTAGTGCCGCCACAAAATGGAAAAACTCCACAAACATTATCGCACCGAAATCCAACGCCTCCGCTCCCTCCGTCTCCCTCGCCTCATCAACAACTCCACCACCGCTTCACCCTCCTCCTGGGTCATTTCTAATACCCTAATAAATTGAATGTTTAAAGTTGTATACTTTCATGACTGTGTATGCTCCATGGATGGATTTTTCAATTGGGTTTTGATTAAGCTCTCTTTTTGTGTTTGTGCATCATGTCACTTAGGGCGTTGTAGTTATATAACTGTGTTTCTGGATAAACTGATATATACAGAAGGAAACACTACACTAAACCAAACATACCCCATATAAATGAGCTTTGATGTTGTTTAGATGAGATTTCTATTTTATCGCACTGTGGTAATTACGATTTTATGGGTAATTGAGCATTCAGCAACGACAGGTGTGTTTAGTCTCAATTAGTCTTCTTTCTTCACAGGCTGTAGTAAGCTGTGTGGCTAGCCTTCCCCCTGAGCTCCTTCGCAATGTTATTAATAGATTGGAAGCAAGCGAGAGTACATGGCCTGCTCGTAAGCATGTCGTGGTAAGCTGACATACCATCTCTTCCTCTGCCTCAGTCCTGGTAAGCTTTTTTGTTGACACTAACATATATGAATTTATCTGATAATCTTGTTTTTTTCTTTCTTTAATTTGCTTTTACTGTGTAATTTTTGTGCTTATGGCCTCTGGTATTGATATATTTATTGACTTTTTCCTTTATCAATATGAGTCGTGGTCACCTTTGAACATAGAATTTATTGCTGTTTCTTTGAGTTTTGGTTCAGCTTAATTGCTTGTGATGTTCATTTCTATGTTTGGATTGGTGAAAAATGATGGAATGAGGTGGTTGTTTTTTAAATTTTGCATTGCATATTTTGGCCTTTTTACTTACTGCTAACTTGCCAACATTGCAGGTGAAGAGCGGAAGGCTTGTGCCTCCACCTCAATACTAAGCAATAGGGTATGTTTTAATGCATCAACTATTATAGTTTTCATGTGATATCTTTTATCCTTTTGCTGCGAAGAATGAAATTTGAGTTTCAGAATTCGTATTGGTTCAATTTGGTGCACGTGCACCAGACCTGGTTGGAAGACTCAGCGCAAGGTGAATGGTTTCTTTAGATGGTTCCTATAGCTTATAAGATAAACATGTTGGATCAGTTGGGTGCAGTTATCTTTTCCAAATTTATTTTCCCCTCTATCATGCTCTTTATGTTGCACTATAGTTTACCAATTAAGCACTTTTTTCTATCCATGATGTTCTAAATAAAAATAATAATACTTGTTGAATTGAAAGTGTTGTCTGTTCTGTATTTTGGTTGATATTGCAGTTTCACATGGAATAAAGTTGTTGTATTGTATTCAATCTTGCTCCAGTTCTACCGTTTCCTGAAAATATGCAAAGGGTCCAACTTTTTTTGGCTCATGTCTCTATGCAAAAGATACCCTACTTGTCTCAAATGGCCTTTCTAGATCCACCCTAATATCAGTATAAGGGTCTAATAATTAGTTTCTATGCAATTATGCAAAATTTTGAATATAAGTGCAGTTTTGGTTTCATGCGTTGAATGCTGCAGGAACAATTTGAATCCAGTCAGCACGTTTAACTCCTAAGAAAAAAATGCCTACAGTTTTATCTACAATTCCAACAGACTAAGTCAAATTATTTCTGTTTATTCCTAGTAGTTGTGAAAAAAACTATTCTTTATGCAGATATATAGTGTAAAAAAAAATGCAGCAACATGTGAGATATATATAAAATTTGTAAGTGATTTTGCTATTGAAGTAAAAATATTGCTGAAGTTTTTAAATTTGATGTGAGAAGACAACACCAACTACTAGTGAGTTAATTAAGGACAAAAAGGGTACACCATTACAGATGCAGAATCACATGGTTGCAGTGATAAAATAGTATGATAATAAACATAGATAACCCTGTCACTTTTATCTAAAATACAAGTTCAAGTAGACCACAAAAGGAAGCACCAATGCTTGTGTCTTTATTGGGACTAACCAACAGTTATCTTTGTATTTACCAATTGTTTTATAAATTTTTTGTTTCTCTGTTTTTCATCTGTATCTTGATCATAATTTTTTTTTCTCTACATAAAATTTGGTAAAAAGGAAGGCCCATGGGCTAGCCCTGACCCATAGGGCTTTGGGGGTATTTAGTCCTGTGGGCTTTTTTAATAAAGGGCTTTTTTTGGCCCTGTGGGCTTTTTTGGCCCCAACCCATGTGGGCTAGGGACAAGTTTGATTATTGGGGCTTATTTGACAGCTCTACTCCTAAACCTTTATTCACCTCCCTCACTCTTCTCAACCTTTTCTCACCTCCCTCATTCTTCTCAACTATTTATCTTTCATCTCTCTCACTTCAATCTTTTCTCTATGTAGCTCCAACTGAAAAAATTCACCTAACCCTAATCCACCTTCTTCACTTATCCAATTTGTTTCTCTCTTATCTCCATCCTCTCTCTCACCCACATACAGTAACCCGCGATATCGCAATTTGTTGCTCTTGCTTTGTTCGTTCATTTGTTTTCCACTCTAATAACAAAATAATTGATGATGTGGATGTTGAATTTTGATTGGAGGATTGTGTTATATCTTTTTCCTTCTGATTGTTATTAAATTTCGTTTTTAAATTTTAGAATTAGTAGTTTATCTTCGGGAAGATTTGATATTTTGACTATTAAGTTGTTCGAAAATATTTTCCAAAAGAAAAAATTGTTATGTGAAAAGGAAATTCTGGAAGGGATAAGTCATTGTCCAAAAACTTGTTTTATGAAGCCAGCTTTTAAAAATAATTCTAAAAACATATTTTCGACAAAAAACAATATTTCAGAATATACTTTTTACCTTTATGCATATAACCAACGTCAAAATACATGTACTAAATGATTTAACAGAAAAAATTATTGAAGAGAGTTATGAACGAGAAAATTGTTGTTGTTGACTCTCTCCCCTTAAAAAGAGACCACTGTTAGTTCCCTTTCGAATGTTTCATATTGATAAGCATATTTTCATTTACTTTTTGTAAAAAGAATAAAAATATTCTAAGAAATTACACATGTTCTTCTATATTTGAGCAAATTGCAAAATATTGAGTAGTTTCCAAAAAGAACTGCATTGATATATCAACTAATTAAAAATTAACCAGAAATTAGTAAACTAGTCATAATGAACCTCTTAGCTCTTAGTTGGACCAGAAAATTACTTTTCAAAGTAACATGTAAGTTTATTTTAAACAATTCACATCTCCAACTTCTTTGGTCAATATAAACATGATGTTGTCATTCTGATTTATAATTTGCCGCATAAGTGAAGTTAAGAAAAACAAAACGCACTGAATTTGAAATTGGAATTTAAACTTAATAAATCTGTTACCATCGCGCTCATAGTTTAACTTCTACTCCTTTCATTTCTATGATTTTATCAAAATTGGTATTAAGAAACTAAATGCTTTGCAACTATTATGGGTCAATGCAAACGTCTTTTCGTGGGGGTTCTTGTTTTTTATAGTTTTGAAATTATTGAAATTATTGAAATTATTGTAGACTTTAGTTTTTTACAAATTTAATAACAATAAGAAGAAAAAAGATATAACACAGTCCTCCAATAAAAAATCAACATCATCAATTATTTTATTATTAAAATGGAAAACAAATGAACGAAATGCAAAATAGACTTTTTATAGCGTCTGTTTATACCTGTTCATGTATAAAAAATAATACGATGGTAAAATAGTAAATAAAGAAAACTTTTTTACACCAGTTATTCTAAAAATAGGTATAAAAAATAATATAATGACAAAATTGTAATAATAATAAATAATTTTACACCGGATATTCTCAGAACCAGTGTAAAAAATAATTTTTACACCTATTTTACTTAGAACCGGTGTGGAATATTTAATATTCTAGCCACCCCTTCTATTCACAATTCACTGCGCGCATCTTCTTCTTCTTTCCTCTTGGTTCTGCATTTCTTCATCTTTGCTTCACATCTTCTCTTCTCTTAGTTCTCTCTGGCGTCTTCTTCTCCTCCGCAAGCTCCTTCGCATTGATGGCATTGATGGCAGAGTTCAAAACCGCCAATCCGCGACTCTTTTCCGATCTGCTCGTCAAAACCCTTGTGCTCTTGGACCGCGCCTCCTCTAGAAGGTTAATTCCTCTCTTTTGTTATGTTTGGGCGATTAGGGTTCCACTTATATAATGATAGATGTTATTATTTCCTTGGTATATAAAATCATGGCTTGTGAAGCATGGCCTCTTTTTGATCGAGTTTCTTCTCAGCTAGGTGGTGGATGCCAAAAATTTGCGCTTCCAGCTTGATGAGCACCGTGGCTCATCTTCATTTCCTGAAGCATATTTTCAGATAGCATTTGCGATAAGTGTTGATTATATTAGTGGATATAGGAGGCAAATTGCGGTGGATTTCGCTTGACATATGCTCCAGGACCATAATGACCGAACCTTGTGCAGTAAGGATTTGGTTGATAAGGCTTTAAAGAGAAATAGTGGAGACAATTTGTCTGCAGTTGTGATTTGCTTCCAGCAGCAACCTCCTCGCAAACTTGGAGACAAGGGTATCTTTGCATGATATATATATCACCCTAGCAACTCATACAGTACTCAACATTAAATTTAGTCCTTGGATATTTAGAGTCACTATCTCTGCCTCATTCTTGTTACATTTCTGCAAAAGAATCAGATAAGAAGATAAAAAAAATTGAATCATACATTATACGTTACGTGTATAAATGCATTTATATAGAAAGAGAAATTGTGCCAGCTTATCCTTAATTATACTATTGGTACCTATTATAGAAAGATAATGCCTACTCAAGTTCTTTGGCTTGATTCTTCACGGCATTAGCAACCTCTATGGCTGATTGCTTTGATGGCTCATTTAGATGGAGCAAAAATGTTATATTGTCATGCAACATTGTATTTGCATTTTATTAGAACTAACTATAATTATACCTTTTCTTATCCCTTTGTTTTCAGATTGCCATCAAGCTTGAAAAAGGTCTTCCACCCAATAATTATATGTGCAACATTTGCAGAGCTGTCAGCAATTGCTTTGGTTTCTTTCCAAGTCCTTTTTAATGTTATAGAGCAAACTGATTTTATGTTTTGCCCCAGGTCCCTACTGTTCTAGTTCAAAAGCTATTTAATCAAATTTTTCAATACATCAATGTGGAACTCTTTAATAGGTAAACATGTCCTTTTTCATTCAATCCTTTTTACAGTAATGGACTAATTATAACTCTTTAATCTGATTTGAAATCTGATTGTAGTATTGATAGCTTCTTATTCTGGTTTGGGAAACTAACTTAGGAAAGAAATTCTGATGGACGTGAGGGCAGTAGCTTGTATGCAATCAGATTTTGTTTTCTGCTGGATCCATGCTTCAATGGTTTTAGTTTTTTTGGGTTGTGTTGTGTGACTTATATGTAGTGTTATCTGTGTTGATGAGTGAGCAGAGAAATGAATTGCGGTATGGTCCAGACAGAGTGAAATACTTGGGACCCTTTTCGGCTCAGACTCCCTCTTATTTGACTGGAGAATTCCCAGGGGACTATGGATGGGACACTGCTGGATTGTCTGCTGATCCTGAAGTAAATAATCTTGTATACCGATTACTTTGTTTCTTCATCTGTAGGTGGTTATATCTTTTTCAAAGATCATTCTCATCTCAATTCGACCAAGCACAGAAATTCTAGGAAAACTTCCTGGCACTAACTTTCTGGTAGACAAGACTGAAAATCTTCATCACCAGGTTAGTATGTCATATATATGCATCTGTTGGCACTAACTTTGTTTCTTTTGCTTTTCTTATTTTTATTTACTTTATTTTTAGGGTGTCACACACGTGATTTGCTGCACAGGAACAATAGCATTTCCTTAAAGCATTGATTTACTGCAGCATTTGATGTCATAACTAGAATGCAATAGAAGATTAGTTATCTGAAGATTCAAGAGTGGAAAATGTAAGCATAATACTGATGCCTTTTACTGAAAGTTGCCTAAAACATAATCTTCATCTACTCTTCATGCACTTATGGATATTTTTATTTTAATTTTGACTAAGTTTTTAAATTGAAGATTGGGTTGGAGTGAAGAATCTAGTATCTGCATTGCCTTCCTCACTGAAGAGAGTTGTTCTTGTGTCATATGACCAAATTCAATGAATTGCCATGGAGGTAAGCATACCTCATTTTGCTCTTCTTTATTTTGTCGATATAACTTTCCTTCCTGCTTATGCCAGACCCAATAATTAGAAGAAGAAGAAAAAGTAAAATATAACTTATGTTATTTATAATTATTGTGATCTATTTTAATAATTAATAAATAAAGCGAGGATTAGAGATGTATATTATATTTTGGGTACACTTTCTTTTCTCTGCTACGGTCTTCAATTATAATGTTCAAAAGATCTTTTTATTTTAAAAGAAAGTGTAAAACTAAACATCATAGTAATATTGAAGTCCAGGCCTTCTTAAAACTTCCTCTTTGCCATCTTTTATAGTTTACAATATAAGAGTTTAGATAAAAAGTTCTCAAATTTAATT
Organism: Vigna umbellata; assembly: GCF_029865625.1. Lineage (NCBI taxonomy): Eukaryota > Viridiplantae > Streptophyta > Magnoliopsida > Fabales > Fabaceae > Vigna > Vigna umbellata. Next base: position 31,977,910 of record NC_142165.1, on the reverse strand, counting down.
AAATTTCTGATTTCTCCAGTTTAGTTAAAATTAATTTAGAAATATAATTATAAACTTTTAAAATAAAAGATTCCTTTAATTCTTTTCAAATAATTCAAATTAATTAATGATTTAATTATTAAAGCAGAATTTCCCTTTGTTGTATCATATTACCTTATTTTACGAATATACAGTTTTTGTTTGAATATGTTATGTTTGATTATTTTTTGTGGTTTTGGAAAATAGACGTGTGACAGGAAGAGCAAACAGAATAGTTCCAAAAGCTCCTCCTCTACCATATTCTAGGCTTGCACCATCATTAGCTCGTCTTCCCACCACTGCACCACCTTCCTCCATTGATGACAACAACCAATCAGTATGTTTTAATAACACTAGTAGAATATTTGCTTTTAAAATCGCACTTTATACTTCGGTTTATAACAAACCGGTGCCTAATAAAACGCGATGGCAAAATTGAAAATAAGTTCAATTTATATGCCTCGGTTTCATGATCACCCGAAGCATAATGGTGATATCACCTCGCTGCTCTCAAAACCGGTGTCTAAAACCACGTCTACTATTTCGGTTACTCCGAAAACCGAAGCATAAACCCTACGAAATAGGTATACTGCTTCGGTCTCTCTCAGAACCGAAGCATATACACACTGCCACCTCTACCACAAAATAGGTAAACCCTCTACTCTCGCCCTCTGCCATCTCGCACTCTCGCACTCTGCACTCTGCCCTCTGCCCTCTCGCCTCTCGCCCTCTGCCCTCTCGCCTCTCGCCTCTCGCCGTCTCGCCCTCTGCCCTCTCGCCTCTCGCCTCTCGCCTCTCGCCTCTCGCCCTCTGCCCTCTCGCCTCTCGCCCTCTGCCCTCTCGCCCTCTCGCCCTCTCGCCTCTCGCCTCTCGCCCTCTGCCCTCTCGCCTCTCGCCCTCTCGCCCTCTCGCCCTCTGCCCTCTCGCCCTCTCGCCTCCAACATCAGGGCACGCCCATCTGAGTATGTAATTTGCTGTTTCATCTATGTAATTTGCTGTTTCATCTCTTTAATTTGTTGTTTCATCTCTGGCTTTCTGTTTCATTTTTAACAGTTTTTCAGTTTGGGGTTCTGGAGTTTGAACTGAAAAAAAAAATCCTACTACCTCGGTTTAGGTTCTGACCGAGGCCGTAGAATCAGAAAACTAACACGTTACTGCCTCGGTTATTCAACAACCGAGGCATAAATCCTATCTTTTTTAACCCAGTTCACAACCGAAGCATAAAACTTACCCTTTTTTACCTCGTTGGTATATACTTCGGTTGTAGAACCGGTGTCAATAACCAAAAGAAACCGGTGTCATATCCTCTTAATGTACTAGTGTAACCTTAAATACATAAACATTACAATTGAAGTTCTATCAACTTTGAAGTTCTTTACGATTGATTTGGTGTTCTATCTTCTGTTCTACAGGTTTGTCCTGTTTGTTTGACCAATCCAAGAGACTCGGCCTTCGGGTGTGGTCACATGGTGAGTTATCATTATTCTTATTTATTATTATTATTATTATTTATTTATACAATATTTTAGAAAAACAAACTTGCAAGGATTGTGGATACAAGTTAACTAATTGACGTCACAGTGTAATCTTTGTTTATTGTTGCAGGTAGAAGATGCTTGAATATCTGTTTTGTAAATTTCTTTTAGTTTCAAAATAATATGATCTTTATAATTTTATCCTTCATGTAATTAATAGGAAGGAAGAAAATTTTAATTGCGATGCTGAAATATAAAAAACTAAAAGAAGTATATACAAGGAATAACTCCTTTAAAATTACACTACAGATTAAAAAATTAATAATTCGTTTAATTGTTTTGTAAAACCGACTATTATGGATATGAATGAATAATAATATTTTTTATTAATGGAAAAAGTATTTTTTTTACCTTGAGTTAAATGTATTTAAAGAACATACTTAAGTATTTAATATTGTTTCATCTTAACACAAAAAGAAAAAAAATGCATGTTTTAGATTTGAGTCAATCAATCATCTGAAACAATTACTTAGAATGACTCTAATTTGATTAGCTAAAGACTCTTTGTACTTGTTTGGAGTAGTTCAACTTGTTTCCATTTGAGAATCATAATTTAACTTGTAGTGCTCACGTCAATCGAGAAGCTTTGAGTGCGGATATTATGTCATGAGGCACATGCAGAAAATTATATCTGCAAATGTCGTTGACTCATGGAAATTGGTAACGTGAACATTTTATAACTAAGATTTTAAGCCATTAATATTATAACTTTACTCAAACTATTCATTGTGTAGATATTTGATGACACGTCTCCAATGGAACAACATGTCATAAAGGATGTTCGGGAGCAGTGGACTACATTTTTTTTAACCATTTGTAAATCATTAGATGTTTCAATATTACATTTTGAGTTTAGGAACTATTTTATGTGTAATATGTTAAGAAACTATGTTAGGTAAATATAATTAGGAACTTTGTTAAGTAAATATTACATTTTGATGTGTTAATGAAAACAATATTGATTATTTTACTTGTTATTGATTATTTAAATTGTATTATGGGATTGAATCTTATGCAGGTCTGGATATGGATAGTAGTACATACAAATAAAATATTTAAAAAAAAACATCACTTTTTACACCAGTCAAAGCCACAGCAGGTATAAAAAGTCTTATTTTTTACACCTATTATAGCACCAGTAGGTATAAAAAGAAAAATTTTCTCTAACTAAATATAAGACTTTTATACCTATTATGCACAACACAAGTATAAAAAGTAAAACTTTCTACACCAATTTAATAGTAGGTATAAAAAATTATAAACTTTCTATACCCCTTGCTTCTATACCTACTCCAAAATAGGTATAAAAAGCCTTTTTTAATAGGTATAAAAAACCATTTTTGTACTAGTGGAACAGAGTAAGAGCAACAAATTGCGGTGTCGAAGGTTGTTGTATGTGGGTGGAAGAGAGTATGGAGATGACAGAGAAACAAATTGGATAAGTGAGGAAGGTGGATTAGGGTTAGGCGAATGTTTTTTATTTTTTCAGTTGGGGCTATACTAAGGATGACAGAGAAAAGATTGGAGTGAGATGGATGAAAGAGAAAGGGTTGAGAAGAATGAGAGAGGTGAGTAAAGGTTTGGGGACTTTAAAACTTAGAATTCATAATATATGAGAATATTTTTGGTACACGTTGCTAAAATGTACCATTTGAAAAAAACGAGCCCGCACGTGCACACACGCACGCGCGCGCGCACACACACATATATATATATATATATATATATATATAAACATGTCTTGCATCACTATAAATGTTGTCATTCCAACCAAGTTGGCAAGTCCGATCATTTATATAATGTTAAACCAATAAAAGGAAAAAGATGCAAATACGAAGGGACCGGTTCAAAACCATGCAACACATTCCAGAAAATTACATTTTGAAAAGTCAAATCTATTCCCAAAATACATTAGAAAAAAAAACATTTTTTATAATAACTTTCTATACATCAGATATAAAAAGTGACGTAGTGATATAATTATAAATAAAAATAACACTTTTTACATCGATGATAATTATAATCAATATTAAAAGCGGAGATGATGACAATTTTATAATAAATAAGAAAATTTTCTTTATCGATTTTAATTGTAACTCGTATACAAAGTTAACACGGTAGCATAATTGTATAAACAAAATAAATTTTACACCAATTTTCATTTTAATCAATATAGAAAGTGATTTCCAATTATGGTTTTCTACTTTCAATGCAAAATGAGTACTAGTCAAGTATTATTCAATTTTATGTGAAATGAAAAAAAAATGTATTATTGATATACCAATAGTATATAGGTCGTTTCATTAAATGGGTTATTCCTACCGATCTCTGTTGCCCTTGTTTATGTATGTTATGCATTCAATTGCAGTGGATTTGCCTCATTCCATGTATAGCTGCAATATGAATCCATAGGGGCTTTCTATCATCATATATTCTTATGGGAAGTGTAGCCATTTCTCGCCTTGGATTGTGGATGTTTGATTTGTCTTTGCTTCAACAAATGCATGCAAGTTCACCTTTATTACGTGATGTTATTCAAATTTTTCTAAATATTTTATTTTAAAAATGTCTACGACCTTCTTAATAGTCATCTTGGCCTCACTTCTCTTTCATTAATTTTTTTGGTATAGGATCTTGTTCCTGAATCTAATCGTTTGATTGTTGGGGCTGTCCAGAACTCACTACAGTCTTTGATGGACTTATTGACCTATATTATGGAATCATAATTTCTGATCCACAGGTGAGCTTTTAAACATACATGTTCTACACGAAATATTTAATTTTTTTATTAAATATTTCGATATAGAAACACAGTGATATTTTTGTAATAAATAAGAAAATTTTATATACCAATTTTAATCATAACTCGTATACAGAGTTAACACGGTGGCATAATTGTATATACAAAAAACAATTCTACACCAATTTTCATTTTAATCAGTATAGAAAGTGGTTTCCAATTATGGTTTTTTACTTTCAATCCAAAATGACATTTCTTCTTCCTTTCGTGACGAAGTTCAATTTATGTATGTTTCGTGAAGGTTTGGATGGTTTTGTGGCTCGAATGGTGGTTGATAGAGAATTGATTTTGATTTGGGGAAGACGGTGACATGCCTAACCTAGCCTAGTAAGAGAGTAAGCAGTGGTCAATCCAAATATTTCGGGAGTCGAAGATGAAAATGTCATCCAATTTTAATTTCCAACCCATGTTTGTTGGACTAGCGCGTATGTTCGTGTTCCCTAAGGCCGTGTAGTGGTAGACGTGGATGATGATGATGTTGGAGACATATTGGAGTGTGATGTAGTTGTGGCCTGTGACGTGGACGTTAGCATCACAACCGTTGACGATTTTGAAACTGTTGAAGATGAGGTCATGCTTTAGGTTAATGGTCATATTAGCGGAAAAAATGATTTAGAGAGGTTTGTCTTAGATGATGGCGTGTCGGAGTATGCTCGCTCTTCCTGCCCATGGCGTCTTTGCCGAACACAACGCTGCAGTTTGCCAACTTCTATCGGTTTGTCGCCCAGTTCGGGTCGTAGCGCCATTAATTGTCGATTGGGTTTCCGGTGAGACAAGCATGTTGTTAGTCTTTGGCTAGTGTTTGTCTTCTTCATAACAAGACATTGACCTTCCTACATCTCCAAAACAGAAAGTAGCAAAATTTTTAGTGTTTGAGAATAAGGAGAAGTAAAATTATATAATGTAGGTTATAGGGCTGAAAAAATATTGTTTACCATTGATGTTTGTGGATTATGGCTTCGTGGTCAAGGTGTTGGTGGGGTAGTATAGTAAGGTTGATGAGAGATTTCGAGGGTGAGAAGGAGATGGTGTTTCATGGTGGAAGACCTTCGAAATTTCCTTTTTCGACGAGGCAAGAAGAAGGTCCGACATTTTGATTGGCGAGAGATTTTTTTATCCTAGTTGTACCTTTAATTGGTATAAAAAGTAACACTTTCTATACCTATTTTAGAACTAATATAAAAAGTCAACACTTTATATACTCTCTATTTCTATACCGGTTCCAAAATCGATATAGAAAACCCTTTTTTAACAAGTAAAATCAAATATTGTTTTAGTAGCTAGATTAGACTTGTATTTATTGCATATACTTCAAAGCTGGTATAAAAACTTGAACTACAACAAGTGGGTAACATTCCAATTGTACCATATATGGCCGAGTACTCCTTGATCATACTAGTATAGGTCTCATCTTTGGATGAGTACATGTCGAACTACTAAGTTGACATGTATTCGCCCAATCGCTATTTGGTCAGTGCAACATTATATAGGACATTTCAACAAAATATTCTGTCTTTAACTTATCTTTTGGGTCTTATCTTGTGAGAAGCAAGTGACGATCCAACCTTGACACTTATCTTGGATAATTTTAAGTGGTCTGTCCTCAAGTTCATAAGTTCTCTCTTTCTTATCTCTTCCATTTTAAATCTTTTCAATTTTCATTTCTTAATTGTCATTAGAACATTTCTCTCTAAGCATGCTATTCCACATAATGTTGTATCTAGAGCCATTGGTTTGATCATCTTAGGAATTGCATGTTAGAGTAGAAAGAAAAGCTTTTTAATTCTTGTTTTTTTTTTTAGTACTCATTTTCCTGCGCTCAGAAAAACGCTGATTACAGGTGCAACTTGTTTGCTCCAGTTCTGGTTCATTTCTTATCCGAATTAGGTGCAACTTTTTTTAAAAGTTTCGTCCAGATGTATAATAAAATGTAAAACTCTTACTTTATTTCAATTCATTCGTCTACTATGTACAATTACTTCTTTTCCATCCAGTGTTCATTCCAGTGCTTACTGTTTCTGTACTTCTAATCTGTTTGCTTGGTATGCTTGCTGTTTGGTGTGCTTTTGATAGAGGAATAAAAGTGTATGTTAGGAGAAATAAAGGCGGGAAAGGAAGTTAAGAGGGAAAGTCTGTTAGAAGTTTGTTAGAGGGGCAAGATAGTATAAATAGTAGTAGAATAAGTGGAGAGGGGTTTTTTTTATGAGATATTTTACTCTTGGGAAATTAGACTGGACATTTTCCAGTGGAGGAAGGGAGGCTTCCTTGGGATTCTTACTTGTCATTCTGTTTGACATACTTTACAGAATTAATGAAATACTCATACATTTAATTTCTTGGTTATTGTTTGAGTGTTGTGAGAAGGGAGAATTATCTGTTACGGCTCTTTGCCTAAAAGAACCTAACAGATTTGGTCCGACCTGCCGGATCCAGATCGGAGGAGTTGCGCGATGGAGAACAAGATGAATGCACTGGAGGAAAGGTGGGAAGGAAAGTTCGAGTCCATGGAAGCCATGTTGGAAGAGATTCGAGAGGAGATGAGAGGAAGGGCTCGAGACGGGAATCGCGACCGTGGAAGACGATTGGGGAAACATGAGAGAAGAAGGAACCAGGGAAGGAGTTCGGAGGGCAGTCATTCGGTTAATGGAAGTCGAGAGACGGAGGAGGACGAATCGGAGGATGAATCGGAGGAAGAAAGGGCGGATGTACAGAAGAGTTGGATGAAGAGAGTGGAATTACCCACTTTCGAAGGGATCGATCCGACGGGATGGATTGCGAGAGCAGAGAAGTTTTTTGAAATACAGAGTGTAACTGAAAAGGAGAAGATGAAACTGGTGTACATTTGCATGGAGGGAGAAGCGAACTACTGGTTTCGTTTTTGGCGGAAGAAAGTTAAGAAACATACCTGGGCGACGTTAACGGAGGCGATGGTCAGGAGATTTGGAGGTAGACACCGGGGAACGATCTTCGAAAAATTAGCGGCAGTGAGACAACGAGAATCGGTGGCGGAATATGTTCGGGAGTTCGAAATCCTGGTGGCTCAAGCGGATGGCGTGACGGAGGAACAGTTGCTGGGGTATTTCTTTGCGGGACTCCAAGAGGAATTAAGGGATCTTGTCCGACCATACGACCCTCGCGATTTATTAACCGCAATGGAGAGGGCACGAGACGTAGAACAATCGGGGCTGATATCGAGGGTGATCAAAGGAGGCGCGGGGAGTAAAGGAGGACCAACGTGGGGAAAATACGCTGTCAGTGGGGGAACAGTGGCTAGCACGGAGATCTATCGGGGGCCATCGGAGGGACGCACAAGCAGCAATGGAGGTATGGGTCAGAAGAAAGAGGCAACGACCAGAACCGCCGGTTCGAAAGTCGAAAGTACGTCCGGTGGTGGCGGGTCGAATCGCGGAGTGCGAACACTGCCATATTCGGAATATCTCAAAAGGAGGGAGGAGGGCCGTTGCTTTCACTGTGGCGGACCGTATAGTCCCGGGCATCGCTGCGCAGAGAGGAGTTTTAAGGTGATGATTATGGGAGCCGATGACGACGAGGAAGATGCGGAGACGATGGAAGAAGCAGAACAGTGTTGCATGGAGCTGTCGGTCTATTCAGCCGGGGGGGTGACGCAATCCAACACCATGAAGATGGCTGGATGGGTTCGAGAGCGGAGGATCATCGTATTAATCGACAGCGGGGCGAGTCATAATTTTATCTCAGCTCACTTGGTCGACGAACTGAGGTTAGAGAAAGAGGAGACGCCACCCTATCGGGTATGTTTGGGAGATGGCCAGAGAAAGGAGACACAAGGGTGTTGCAAAGGGCTGTCGGTGGCGTTGGAGGGAGCGGAAGTGCGAGAGGATTTCTACATATTTGATTTAGGTGGAGTGGATGTAGTGTTGGGAGTGGCGTGGTTAGCAAAATTGGGAGAGATAAGGGTGGATTGGAAGAAGATGACATTGAAGTATGGGTCAGCAGATGCTGAGGTGGTGTTAAGGGGGGACAGCACATTAATGAAAAAATTAATTACCCCTGAAATGTTGCAAAAGGAAGCTGAGATAGAGACAGTGGCGGTGGTATGGAGTATGTATAAAGCTGAAACAGCAGAGGGACAGCTAAGGGAAGAAGACTTAACCATCATGCAAAAACAAAATTTAGAGGAAATTTTGCAGGAATTCGAGGTAGTGTTCGAGGAAGTGCAGGGACTTCCTCCTGTCAGGCGGGTTGATCACCAGATAACCCTTAAAGAAGGCACCGAACCTGTAAACGTAAGACCGTATAGATACCCTCATCTGATGAAAGCTGAAATAGAAAAACAGGTACAGGAGATGATGGGCTTGGGCATTATCAGGCCCAGTAACAGCCCATATTCTAGCCCGGTTATTTTAGTTAAAAAAAAAGATGGGAGCTGGCGTTTCTGTATTGATTACAGAGCTTTAAACAAAGTTACCATCCCAAACAAATACCCCATACCCGTGATTGAAGAATTATTAGATGAACTTCATGGAGCAGATTTTTTTTCCAAGGTGGACCTTAAATCGGGGTACCATCAAATACGGATGAAGGAAGACGATGTCCCAAAAACAGCGTTTCGGACTCATGTGGGACATTACGAATTCCTCGTAATGCCCTTCGGCCTCACAAACGCTCCGGCCACTTTCCAGGATATGATGAATTCACTGTTGAGACCTTTCTTGAGGAAGAGTGTGTTGGTCTTTTTTGACGACATCCTTGTGTACAACAAATCGTGGGAAGCTCATGAAGATCACCTCAGACAAGTGATGGAGGTGCTGCGGCAACATAGGCTATTTGCAAACAAGAAAAAATGCGAATTTGGTAAGAGACAGATTCGCTATTTGGGTCATCTGATATCAAAGCAAGGAGTTGAGATGGATGGTGAGAAGGTGTCAGCGGTGACTGATTGGCCAGCGCCCAGATGTATCAAAGAGCTGAGAGGTTTCTTAGGACTCACCGGTTACTATAGAAGATTTGTAAAAGATTATGGGAAGATCGCGAGACCTCTCACGGATCTCTTAAAAAAGGGGAAGTTTGAGTGGACGGAAATGGGGGAGGCAGCCATGCAAGCATTGAAGAAGGCAGTCACTACTGCTCCTGTACTAGCTCTGCCTGATTTTTCACAGGCGTTTCAAGTGGAATGTGATGCTTCCGGGAAAGGAATAGGAGCGGTATTGTCACAAAACAAGAAGCCCATAGCTTATTACAGCAAGGCATTGTCAGAAGGCTCATTGGGCAAGTCGGTGTATGAGAAGGAGTTGATGGCACTGGTGCTAGCCATTCAACACTGGCGTCCGTATTTACTGGGAAGACGTTTCAGTGTATTTACAGACCAGAAAAGCCTGAAACATTTGTTGGAGCAACGCATAACCACTCAAAACCAGCAGAACTGGTTAGCAAAACTCATGGGGTATGAGTTTGATATCTATTATAGAACGGGAGCTTCAAACAGAGTGGCCGATGGATTATCTAGAAAAGGTGAAGATGGGGGAGAAGGGGATAAGATGCTGCAAGGTATATCCAGGCCATATTGGCCTGATTTTCAAGAGCTTTTGGAGGAAGTAGAGAATGATGAAGGACTGAAAAAAATAATGGAAGAGATAAAACAAGATCCTGACTCCCATCCCGCTTACACCATGGAGAACGAGAGATTACATTTTAAAGGACGGCTCGTGCTTTCAGAGAAGTCTGAATGGATACCCAAGCTTTTAGCAGAATTCCATGATTCGACTATAGGGGGCCATTCAGGGGTATATCGAACATATAGGAGACTCGCTCAGGCTTTTCACTGGAGGGGTATGAAGAAGAGGGTGACCGATTATGTAGCTGCTTGTTTGATCTGTCAGCAACACAAATATATGGCATCATCTCCCCAGGGGCTTCTACAACCATTGCCAATCCCCAAGGCAATATGGGAAGAAGTAAGTATGGATTTTGTGGTTAAATTGCCAAAATCTCAGGGGTTCGACACGATACTGGTGGTGGTGGACAGGTTGAGCAAATATGGGCACTTTATCCCCATCAAGCATCCTTATACAGCAAAGGTAATTGCAGAAATTTTCGTAAGAGAGGTGGTGCGATTGCACGGGATACCCGTATCAATTGTTAGTGACCGGGATCCTCTCTTCATTAGCATTTTTTGGAAGGAGCTGTTTCGAATTCAGGGCACCAAATTGAGAATGAGTACTGCCTACCATCCGGAAACGGATGGCCAAACTGAGGTATTGAATAGGATATTGGAGACCTATTTACGGTGTTTCTGTTCAGAACAACCGAAGGCATGGAACACCGTGTTAGCATGGGCTGAATACTGGTATAATACCAGCTATCAAGGAGCAGCAAAATGCACTCCTTTTGAGACGGTTTATGGCAGAGCCCCACCTACACTAAACAGATTCATTCCAGGAGAAACGGTGGTAGAAGCGGTGGCACAGGACTTACAAACGAGAGATGAAGCTCTCAAGCAATTGCAACATCATTTGGCTAGAGCGCAAGAACGGATGGTGCAGTATGCGAATAGAAAGAGGAAGGAGTCTAGTGTGAAAGAAGGAGATTGGGTCTTCCTTAAGATAAGGCCCCATAGACAAGTGTCAATGCCAACCAAGTTGCATCCCAAACTGTCTGCTCGTTATTACGGACCTTTCTTGGTTGAAAAACAAGTGGGTCCAGTGGCTTTTAAATTGCAGCTGCCAGAAACAGCCAGAATACACCCGATCTTTCATGTGTCACAATTGAAGAAAGCTGTAGGGGAGAATAAGGTGGAAGGAGAATTGCCGGAAGAATTACAGGTGCAAGGTCCATTATACAGACCTTTGAAGGTATTGCAGAGGCGAGACAAAGATCAACAAGGAGAAAAGGTGTCCCAAGTTCTGATCCAGTGGCAGGAGGGTGGAGTAGAAGGAGCAACTTGGGAAGAGGAACGGTACATCAAGCACCAGTTTCCGGATTTCAACCTTGAGGACAAGGTTGCTGAGATGGAGGGGGGTATTGATAGAGGAATAAAAGTGTATGTTAGGAGAAATAAAGGCGGGAAAGGAAGTTAAGAGGGAAAGTCTGTTAGAAGTTTGTTAGAGGGGCAAGATAGTATAAATAGTAGTAGAATAAGTGGAGAGGGGTTTTTTTTATGAGATATTTTACTCTTGGGAAATTAGACTGGACATTTTCCAGTGGAGGAAGGGAGGCTTCCTTGGGATTCTTACTTGTCATTCTGTTTGACATACTTTACAGAATTAATGAAATACTCATACATTTAATTTCTTGGTTATTGTTTGAGTGTTGTGAGAAGGGAGAATTATCTGTTACGGCTCTTTGCCTAAAAGAACCTAACAGCTTTGGTGGCTGGATTTCATCTCCTGGACATTATAAAACATCCACACACTCTTAAGGATGATCAAAAGGCTTCAATCCAGTGCATAGAAGAGGTTAAACGCTGCTGTCCAGAGGCTTCCACCAACATCTTCCATCACAAGCAACACAAATTTTCTTGGAAGTCTTCAACAAGTAGGCTTCTTTTTTCCTTTTTGATTGCCTTTTCCAGCTTCTATTTCTTGTCTTGGCTGGATTGTATGAGTCTTTTCTTGCTTGTTTAGCCGAGTCATTTGTGTTTCCTCCTTAGGAGTTTTCTAGCACATAATTCTTGAAATTGCACTTCTTAAGAGTTTCTTTGCATCTTGATTCTTGAGGATTCAAGCGTGTAAACTTTGCTTATCTGTTCTGCATTAGTAGAGGCATTAACCAACTAAAATTGTGGTTTTAATCAAACACACTTCATCTATTAAATTCTGTTTGGCCGAGACTAGAATGCCAACCTGCATGCTTCAAAAAACTTTTGAAATCAACATCAAAACTGTTTGATATTGTGTGCTGGCCTGGGCCGAGAGTTGCTACTGCCTTGGTGTGTTTGATAGCTCATTTTGAAGCCTCTCTTCTCATTAAATCACAAAATATATAGGTTTGAAGTTTGCCAAATTAATTCTATTCATTTTAGATCTTGCTCTTCATGTATGCATAGAATTAATTAGGTGTGAATTACCTTAGTTGTGTCAATTTTTTTGCTGTTGTCTTGTTCACATGTGCCTTTGTTTTGCTTCTTAAATTCCTTGCTGTTTTATATCATTTAATCATCTAGCTTGCTGCCATTTTTTGTGTGCCAATTTTCTTGCTTTCATAGGTTCTTTTTCCATCACTTGTCTAGTAGTTTCACTTGAATTTGTTGGCCTCTTGAAGTGCATGTTTCTTAGTTTGATTCCTTGTGTTTGTTGAGGTTGGATTGTACATCTTTCCACTTAATTTTGTCCCTGATTTGGTGTTCTAAAAATCTGACTTGAGAGACACCTTACTATCTTGAGTGAAGAGTGCATTTGAGTGGAATGATCTTGCTTTGTTTTAGCCAACAAACCCATGAGTTTTGAGCCAATTTTTCTGCTGTTTGAGTGGGGCAATAATGAAGAGTTTTCAAAGTGACAACAAGCATAAAAAGAATAAAATAGGTTTCATTGGCTTGTATTTGCCTTTTTTGTTCTTTCGTTATTTTTAGTTGTAGAGAAGCTTATAAACTCTTCTTTTCTTTATAGTACAAAGCTTGGACTTAAAAGAAAAGAAGAACAAAATAGGTTTTCTCCTTTTGTTGCTTGTAGTGCAAGTAGTCTTAGCTAATTTTCGTTTTTGAACTCTAGGAGTGCTAGGAAGCTTATAAACCCTTTTGGAATGAGAGAATTAAGCAATGTGGCACTAAGAAACACCTAGGGATACTGCTAGTCAGACCTTGGAGCATTCAAGTCCCACATCTCTTGAAACTCTTCACCAAAGTCATTCCAAAAGCTATATAAGCAACCTAGGGGTTCTCCTTTGTACTCACCTTTGATTGAATGAATATAAGAGTGATTTGCATTCATTTGCTTATCTTCTTTGAGATAGAATTTTGTCTCTAAGTCATCTTTTGGGTCTTATCTAACACACACCCTTCACGTCGAGGTATAGACAGCGTGAGAGTAGAATTAATGGGTGGTTAGATAGTGGTTGGAATAGAATGCCACATAGATCTCGATAGGATATGCTTTAACCATGACTTTGGTACCAAAGTAGAAAGTGGATTTTAAGCTTAACTCAACGTCACAAAACCGGATTGTAAGGTGAGGTTTGCATCTACTTATATATTATAAATTGGTCTTATCTCTAGTCGATGTGAGACTTCCAATACACCTCCTTCATACCGAGGTATAAATATCTCGAGCATAAGGGTAGAATTAATGGGTGGTCCAATAGCGACCTGATAGCGGGTGGAACATAATGCCACATAAATCTCCCTAGGAGGAAAATAAATTAAATCGATTAGTTGTATGATAAATATTTGATTTTGAATTGATAATAATATTGTTTTAGGTAGTAATGTTAAATTTTCAATAATATACCCTTTTGTATTTGTAGTACTATGACATTCATGATAATGGTATATTATATGTGAGGAGAGAATTATGCAAGTAATAATGATAAGAAACACTGAAACTATAGTATGTAATAGATTTATATATGTATATATGTTTTTGTGTAATAATACTTTGACATATTTTTAATTCATTTGACACACTTTATAATTTGACATACTTTTAATTCATTTGACACACTTTATAATTATAAAATAGTGATAAAAAAAGTGAATTTTTGTATTTGTAAAGAAAAAAGAGTAAAAGATAGTGAAAGATAATATAAAAAAGGCTTAATTACCTACTTAGTCCCCATGTTAGGAGGTAATTTTCTGTTTAGTACCCAGTTTTAAAAATGTAGGCATTTGGTACCTATGTTTTGAAATTTGTATCAATTCAATCCTATCCAGTTAACGGCGTTATAATTGATGCGAGAAATTAAGGACGTTAATGAAGATGCATTCAAACATTTGATAGCTATTCCACCCAGGCTATCATTAACGTCCTTAATTTCTCGCATCAATTATAACGCCGTTAACTGGATAGGATTGAATTGATACAAATTTCAAAACATAGGTACCAAATGCCTACATTTTTAAAACCGGGTACTAAACAGAAAATTACCTCCTAACATGGGGACTAAGTAGGTAATTAAGCCTATAAAAAATGAATGTAAAAAACTTGTATATCAAAGTATCCGTTACTTTATATTTTTACATTTTGCATATCTTCCTAAACATGTAATATTTAAGTTTTTTTTATGTAACGTGTCTGCATACATACATATGTATGTATGTATATAAAATTAGTAGTAGAATTTTTTCTAATGGTTAGAAACCAAAAATCTAATTTAACCTTAAAAGTTAATTTTAAGCAATAAATACAATAATATGGATGAAGAAAATGGTATTGTGAGAATCACTGATTTTGGCTGAGCCAAGCTATGTCCCAAAAATTAGAGCACCGTGTCGATGACTGTCGCACTAGTATAAAATATGTTTTTAAACTCGCACAATAGACCTCTCTTTATACCAAACCGCTGCCTATTCATACACGGTGGCAGTTTCGTAATTAACAAGACCTTATAGGCCTCGGTTCAAACTAGACCGGTGCCAAAAAGAGCTATCACTTCGGTTGTAAAGGCAACCGGTGCCTAATTATCAGTGTCTGACGCGGTTTCAGACGCATTTAAGAGAAACCCGAGGTGGAAGAGTTATATGACATCGGTTGGTAGGAAGGACAGAGGCATAAGCCTCTACTGCCTCAGACCCGAGGCATATAAGCCTCTCTTATTTCCCCAAAATTTTCCCCAAGTTGAAGGAAAACCTAGCTCCCTCCTCGCTCTCGATCGCCTCCCCTCGCTCTCCCTCCCTCCCTCCCCTGGCTCTCGCCTCCCCTCCCCTCGCTCTCGCCTCCCGCCCCTAGCTCTCGCTCTCGCCTCCCGCCCCTCGCTCTCGCTCTCGCCTCCCGCCCCTCACTCTCGCTTCCCTCCCCTCACTCTCGCTTCCCTCCCGCCCCTCGCTCTCGCTCTCGCCTCTCTTCGCTCTCGCGTCCCTCCCCTCGCTCTCGCGCTCGCCTCCCTCCCCTCGCTCTCGCCTCCAAAATCTCCTGCGAGTGTGTCGCCTTTGGACGGAAGAGCAACCGGTGGTGGTGCGTCAATGGTGGCGGCGGTGCTAGGTGGTGATGAACGGAGTGTTTTCTGTGCTGGTGTGTCAATGGAGTTTTTTGGTGAAAAAGGTGAGTGCGATTGGGGTTTGATGTTGATGGTGGTGGTGCAAATTAGGGTTTGATGACGGCGGAGGAGGAGGAGAAGCGGCGGAGGAGGAGAAGCGGCTCTGTTCGGTGGTCGCTGGTGTCTCTGTGGCGGAGAATGTCTCGGTATGAGAAGGTGAGATTTGGGTCTGTTCGCTGCGTATGGGTTTCTTTGAGAGCTTAGAGCTCGTTGCATCTGTGTTGGGTTTGACCGTGAGGTAGATTGAGGGAACTGGATGACAATAGACTCTTGGATTGGAGCAGATTGAGCTTAGTTGGTCTGCAATTTTGGATGGCAGTAGACCGTGAACATTTTGGTTGGAGGAAGAAAGAATGCCAATGTCTCAGTTAAGGACAGTTTCCAAGTTCTGTATCCGGAGTGGGTCCATAACTTGGTGGAAGGAAAAGATGTTCAAATTAGCCTTGAGGACGAGGGAGATGCTAAAATTGCCAAGAAACTTGCCATTGTAGGACTTTGGTGCATTCAATGGAACCCAGCAGATCGTCCTTCCATGAAAACTGTGGTACAAATGCTTGAAGGGGATGGATGTGAGTTAGTAGCACCCCTTTCTCCTTTTCATATTTCTGGTTCTTCTACAGTAAATACCGTTGTTCCGGCAAGACGTCAAAATTTTGAGTTGGAGGTTATTCATGAAATAGAAGAAAACAGTGTCGATCACTTTTAGTTTCCTTCAATTGTATATATATTTATAGGAGTTTGAAGATTTATCAACAGTTTTTATAGTTTAATTATTACCCATATAAACATTTTTGTTGCTTCTCACATTATACAGACATTATTTTTGTTGCTTCTAACATTTGTATTGATTGAATAGTAACGCAAAATTCATTCCTTTTATGCTTCCACTTATTCTACTTGTGTAAATATAACCTCATGGCCTTGATCTTAACTGGTATATCCATTCCGCTGAATTAAAAATAGGGTAAAATATATTTTTTACACATTTATTTTCAATTTTAGTTAACAAAACAAAAAGTCTCATTTTACTACAAAAATTAGAATTTCATTTATTAAGTGATATTATACTAATGTAAAAGTATTTTTTATAACTATTATTTATACCGGTTATAATTAATGAGGTATAAAAAATGAAGTGGTGAAATAACTTTAAATAAAATATTACTTTTTTATACTATTGTAGTTATAACAAATTTAGAAGATAATGAATGATGTGATATTTTTATAGTAAAGAAGGAAAGATTCTATAGTAATTTTAGTTATACACGAGTGGAACGTTATGATATTTTTATAGATTCTAATTATAATTGATATAAAAAGTGGACACGGTGATATATTTATAATAAATAAAAAAAATTTATAACTAGTATAGAAAATAATTTGTTTATCTGTAATAAGAGGGTTTCCAATTTGGCACAGTGTTAACCAGATCTGAATAGAAGGTATTGTCACTTTCATGGAGGTGTTGCCTTTTCTAATGAAGGCAGCTAGCGCATTGAAGATCTAGTGAGGTTGCGTTTCGCAGCGATGCGTAAGGCGATCTAGTTTCATATGTTGTTCGGGGTAGTAGATCTCCTTCATGCGCAATGCAAATTTATTCGCAGAACAATAATTTCACGTTGGTGAAGCTTGCCTGGAGTCGTGTCTATAATGATTGTTGAGGTTGTTCATCGTTGTGCTGACGAAGATAATAAATTATGTGAATTTGGGTTCTTGTGTATCTGCTGTTACGAAGAAATTAGAATTCGAATAAAAGTTTATGTTTTTATGTGGTTTATTTAGTCAAGAAATATAAACTTTGAAATTTTAGATTGATTTAGATGATTTTTTCTATATTGGTTAAATCGGTACTTTTTATACATATCTAAAATCAATATAAAAAATCAATATATTTTATATTCCTGTATATAAAAAACTTTTTTTAACTTGTATAAAAAGATTTTATTTCACTAATGTTAAATGAATATATATATATATATATATATATATATATATATATATATATATATGGATATTTACAAATGGAAAAGAAAGGTGAAAGGTTAGTTACTTAATTGCACAATTAATGAGATAGTTTTTACATTTGTAGTTTTGCTATATATAGAAATTATATTAATTAAAAATAATTTATTAAAAGACCCATAGTTAAATATAAATAACTAAAATACTAATATATATATATATATATATATATATATATATATCACTTATTTCTGTGTGTGATAATGTCTAATTGATCATTTAACAACAATAATTACACGTATAATCCAAACAAAATTATATATATTGTATTAAAATAAATTATTTTTTATCAAATGGTACCAAAAATAAAAATCGATATCATTTTGTTATATTTCACCTTAAAACTGTATAAGAAATTTCATCTTAACACCACTACTGTAAATTGGTCCTAAAAACGATGATTAAAATAGGACTGTAACGATGATTTTAAGACCGTTGTAATTCCAGCTGTAATTAAAACTACAAAAATTAATGACAATTACATGAGATCCATCATCGAAAACAGAAAAATGAAAAGCGAACTATTTTTTTTTACTACAGATTGACAGATGGTTCTTAACAAAACTCATATAAATGTTATGTTACGACGACGACAATTCCTACAATATTCGTCGTCATAATAAGTGATTTTATCTTTATATAAAGGTAAGTAATATTTTGGTTGAAAGTCACAATCCTACATAAATTTTAACATAAAAAATCTATTTTCTTGTTAGACAGTACAGGACAAAAGTTTGAGGTATTAAAAACAACACTTAATACAAATAGTTTTAAACAAAGGTTTATATATATATATATATATATATATATATAATTCTATTGAACTAATTGTCTATTATCCTAAATTGTTATATTTGTTAACTAATAACAGTTGAAAAACCGTTATTTTTATACTTAATTTTGGTCTTAAAGACAACCTTTATGACTTAAAAATTAGCTTGAAATCATGTTTTTGCTTATGTTTTGGAAATAAGAGAGTTGGATAGGTTTTATGCTTGATTTTCCTTGTTTTTGCAGGTTTTAAGATAAAGTAAATGAAATAAGTGAGGTAGCCAGAAGTTGAACTCAGAAAAGGAGGAAAAAGTGCACAAAAGAAGAGTCGCAAGTACTGATCAGCGCCACGTTTACCACTAAGCGCCACTCTGAAGTCCTGCAGTCAATGCTGAGGGACAAAACTGTAGCTGAGCGTCAAAATAGAATCGCACTTACCGCTAAACGGTAATTACCGTTGAGCGCCATTTTATTGGGCCTTGGGCCAATTTTCTGTAATTTTTAGGAAACTATATAAGGTTTTAGTCGAATTAGGGTTAGTATCTTTGGACAAAAAGAGGCGAAATCACACTTTCTTCACCCCTTGGAGGAGGATTTTGAATGTTCAAGCTCTATTCTTTCACTTCTAGGGTTCTATCTTTCATTGTTTTTCATCTAGCTTCACCATGGTGAACTAAACCTTTATTGTTGTTGGGGAACCGATGTAATCCTTTGAAACTCTCATGTATTGAATTGATTCTTTAATTGATATGCTTTCTTTCATTAATTGTTAGGGTTTTTATTCTATACTCTATGCATGCTTTGTTTAACTCATTCAATTGCATGATCATGATGTTATTTGTATGGACACATATAAGTAAATCTACAACTGAAGAAATTCTTCCAAGAGCAATATTTCCTAGACATAGGGATAGGAGGATTGGTTGTCTTTAAGCTTCTATGTGAATGTAATGCATGAATAATTGCTAGGGAGACAAGACATTCTAAACTAGTGATTAGGAGTAGGCTTTCTTTACCGAGACATCGGGTTTAAGGTAAATTAGAAAGTGGCATTAACATTAATGAAGAAAGATGAATTCTTCAATACATGAGAGTGGATAGGATGAATCGGAAACCCCAACAACATAATCATTCATATTATACATCAATAGTTTTTGCATCTTTCAAGTCCATTGATCAAAACTTTGCATTCATGTTTATTTTTCGTAATTCAACAACAATGTTTTCATTTACAAGTCTAATTTAATCAACAAATCACATAACTGTTTAGGCCGTGAGTCCTTTGGGAAATGATACTTGGTCCTACCATTTTATTATTATTTGATACGATTCGGTACACTTGCCGAGTGTTAACAAGTTTTTGGCGTCGTTGCCGGGAACTCGTGGTTTAACTATTCTATTTGTGTGATTATTTATTAACTTTGACTTGATTTTTTATCTTTTTATCTTTTTGTTCTTTTTATCTTTTTGATTATCTTTTTATCTTTCTATCTTTTTTCTTGTTATCTTTTTAGTTTATCTTTTCTATCTTTTCGTGCTAACAATTGTTTCTAGCGTTTTGTGTTCTTGTGTATGCAGGATATAATTCGGACTAGGAGCAAGAAAACTTTGGAACCTCTTCTTGAAGGATTGGACGAAAGTAGAAGGAGAAGGAGGATCCGAACTTCTAGAGAATTATTTCCTTCTTTGGAAACACTTCTACAACCCTCATCACAAAGATCTAACCAGAGCACTGAAGAGATGGTCGAAGAGAACAATGTTAGACGTACTCTGGCGGATTACACCAATGTTGTTGGCCCTCATCACTTTAATAGTATTGCTAGGCCGAGGGTCAATGCTGCAAACATGGAGGTGAAACCAGCATTGATACAATTGGTGAAAAGCAACCAATATAATGGGCTATCACATGAAAGTCCATATGATCATCTCATCACATTCAACGAGATTTGCAACACTGTAAAGATCAATGGTGTGCCGGATGAAGAGATAAAGCTTAGTTTGTTTCCTTTCTCATTGGGAGGCAATGCTAAGTTATGGTTGAATTCTTTTTCGGAAGGTAGCTTTGTTGAATGGGAAGCCGTGGTTTCAAAGTTCCTAAACAAGTACTTCCCACAATCCAAAATTAACATAGGGAAGCAAGAGATTTCTTCTTTTAGACAAGGCATGGAGGAGACGCTAGGTCAAGCATGGGATAGATACAAGAGCTTGTTGAGAAAAAACGCCCACTCATGGCTTTGACGAAGCAACAGTAGTCATTCTTTTTCTTGGAGGTCTTGGTTCACAAACAAAATTAATGCTAGATGCCTCAGCTGGAGGTAATATTAAATGCAAGACTCGAGAGGAAGCCACTGAATTGATTGACAACATGGCTACTAATGATAATGAGATGCATAATGAAATAGGAGCTCCAATTCAATAGAAGGGAGTTCTACAATTGTAATCAAATGATGCCTTGTTAGCTCAAAATAAAATCATTACTCAATAGTTGGAAGAAGTGACAAAGAAGCTTTCTTTATTACCACAAGAGATATATAATATTTCATTGGTTCAAAAGCAGCAGAAACAGTGGCATCAACAACCTACTCCAATTGAGAAGACTACAAAGCTTGAGGAATGTGTTACTCTCAGTTTTGATCACTAAGTCTACTCCTCTATTCAGAAAACACACCCCTTGTCTGTGTTTGGATTACAAAATTGCATTGGTAGGAGGTACACACATTATTCTTTCATTTTGCTTCCGCTGTTTTTTGATCTGAATGTGTTACTGTGATATTAATATAACATGTTTAGGTCAATTTTATATTCTACTATTTTATCATTTGGTATAAGAGCAAATTTATTCCTCCGCCTTACATATTTTCGTTCGTTTGGTTTTTCATATTTATGGGTTTTATTATTTTGATTCATTTAATCCAAACAAAAAAATTCCCAAATTAATGTTAAACTTGATTACAATTTTTTTTTGTAATCTTAAACGGAACTTTTACCTTTAAAAGCGAATAATTTTAGTGAGATCGTCATTAGGATTCTCGGATTGACGATGAACCCTTTTGTTAACCTGTTGGTGAGCGACCTTTTTATGTTTGTGCTTCTTCATCAGAATTTCTGCAATGTTTTGTCCTGTTTGAAATCCTTTCTGCTTACGGCCATTTTTGCTCTGTGCTGTTGCTTGAAGGGAATAAAGAAGGAGTTTTTGTAGAATTTTCGTGGTGGAGAATTGGGTCTTTTTAAGTTTGCATCTTTATTAAACTAATAAAGATAGCGCGCCTCGCCTTGCAGCTTTGTCTTTGAACCCTATATTTTTTTTTTCTTGGATTTTGCGCGTTGCAAAATCATAAAGAAAGTGAGGGTTAATCCTCTCTGCGACGCACCGGAGAATTCAGCCACATTCTCAAATTTGTTTTGATTATTTTATAGGTCAATGACATGATGCATTGCAACCTTCTTCTTCTTTTTTCACGCAAATTAAATATTGTTAATGGATGCATTGGTGCTTTTATATTTAAATAATAATATTATTATTATTATTATTTTTTATTTAACATATAATATAAAACATGTTTTATAATAATACGTGTTTATGATACGCAAACATATCATGTTTTATATATATATATATATATATATGTATATATTAAAATGTTTTTGGATTAATAGTTATGTATATTTTATGGATATTATTTGTATGTATATATTTGTCGTTATAAATATGCATTATTATTACTATATTTGCATATTAAGAATTTTATGTAAATATTTATATATTATTAATGTTTTAGTAGTAATATAGTTTTAATAAATTAAATAGTAGTCACAACATCTTTAATCAATTAAAATTGTATATAAAGTTTTGCTACATGAGAAACATTAGTTGTAAATAATTATATTTAATATGATAAAATCTACCCACAGGAATTTTTTCATATTTATATGATTAATTAGGATAAAATATTAAATTATATTTCTTAATTTACCTACAGGAATTAAGAAAAAAGGAACATAATTTGATAGTTTTATTATTAAGATAATGAGTCTAATTAAGTAAGACTTTAGTCTAGAGGCAAGTTTTATGTTAATAAACTCATTGGAAAAGACATGTTTGCATTGGTAAACATGACATTTATTTTAGTCTCAAATTATATAATAAGCATGTAATTTTGAATTTGTAGTTTCTCAATCTGTGAATTTTTCTGATATCAAGTGTGGTATTCTCGAGTTGAAAGGAGATAATTATAAGGTTTGGAAGGAAAGAGTTCTTCTTCATTTAGGCTAGATGGACATTGACTATGCTATTAGAAAACCAGAACCACCGAGTATTACTGATACTAGCACTCCAGATGCCATTGATCTTTATGAAAAATGGGAGAGGTCAAATTGTCTCTTCGTAACGTTCATAAAAACCAACATTTCCGCTGGGATCCGGGCTTCAGTTGACCAATATGAGAATGTCAAAGATTTACTAAGGGCTATTGATGAGCAGTTTACGACATCTGATACATCTCTTGCCAACACCCTTATAATGCAGTTCTCATCCTTAAAGCTCACTGGAATTACGGGAGTACGTGATCATATCATGTGCATTAGGGACATTGTGGCTCAACTAAAAGCTTTGGAAGTTATCATGTCTGACTCTTTCCTGGTACACTATATTTTGTGCACTTTGCCTCACCATTATGCCCCCTTTAAAATCTCTTACAACACACATAAGGGTAAGTGGTCTATTAATGAATTATTGACCATGTGTGTTCAAGAAGAAGAAAGGCTATTGATAGAAGAAGGGGAGAAGGTGAACTTGACTACTTCTTTTGAGAATAAGAAGAACCAAGTTAATAGGAAGGGAAAGATTCCTGCTAAGCCAGTTATTAAGAATGAGTCTAGATATTTCTTTTGTAAAAGGAAAGGACACATGAAGAAAGACTGCTCAAAATTTAAGAATTGGCTTGATAAGAAAGGTACTCCATTTGCTTTTGTCTGTTATGAATCTAATTTGACTAATTTTAATCATAACACATGGTGGATTGATTTTGGTTCTACAATCCATGTTTCTAATACCTTGCAGGATATGCAAAACCTAAGGAGGCCAGTGGGAAGTGAACAATATATCTACTCAAGGAGTAAGATGAGCTCACATGTGGAGGCCATTGGAACGTGCAACTTAGTTTTAAGTAGTGGTTTTGTTTTGCATTTGGAAAAGACATTTTATGTTCCTTGTTTTTCTAAGAATTTGATTTCTGTTTCAAGACTCATACCTTTGGGTTTTTCTTTTAATTTTTCAGATTCTGGTTTTACCTTAATGAATAAATCTAAAGTTGTTGGTTTTGGTGAATTGTGTGATGGTCTTTATTCCATTATTTTGCAAAATAATATTGCATATGATTCTATGCACGTTACTGCCGGGTTAAAAAGATTTGTTATGAATGAGGATTCTTTTGTTTTATGGCACCGTAGATTGGGACATATCTCCATTGAGAGAATTAAGCGATTAGTAAATGAAGGAGTTCTTAGTACTTTGGATTTTACTGATTTTGAGACTTGCGTGGATTGCATAAAGGGTAAGCAAACTAACAAGTCCAAAAGAGGTGCTAAGAGGAGTTCAAGTTTACTAGAAATTATTCATACATATATTTGTTGTCCAGATATGGACGCAAGTAGTCCGAAATACTTCATCACCTTTATAGATGACTACTCACGTTATATGTATCTCTACTTACTTCGTTCTAAGGATGAAGCTTTGGATGCCTTTAAAATTTTTAAGGCTGAAGTTGAGCTACAATGCGGAAAGCAAATCAAGATTGTGAGATCAGATAGAGGTGGAGAATATTATGTTAGATACACGGAGAATGGACAAGCACCTGGTCCGTTTACGAAGTTTCTTCAAGAACATGGAATTGTTGCCCAATACACTATGCCTAGTTCTCCATATCAGAATCGTGTGGCAGAAAGAAGGAACAAAACTTTAATGGACATGGTGAGAAGTATGAGGAGTAATTCAAAACTTCCTCAATTCTTGTGGACTGAAGCACTAAAGACGGTTGTGTATATATTAAATCGAGTCCCAACCAAGGCCGTCTTAAAGACACCATTTGAGTTATTCAAAGGTTGGAAACCAAGTTTGTGACATATACGCGTTTGGGGATGTCCGTCTGAAGTGAGAATTTATAATCCACAAGAGAAGAAACTAGACCCAAGGACTATTAGTGGGTATTTCATTGGATATGCTGAAAAGTCTAAGGGATATATATTCTATTGTCCATCGCATAACACTAGGATTGTGGAGTCAAGAAATGCAAAATTTCTTGAGAATGACTTAGTTAGTGGGAGTGATCGGTTTCCAAACATTAGGAGTGAAAGGGATCACTATGAAGCTCAACCCTCTAGCTCAAGTGATAGATTGGTTGTCATTCACACCCCTCAAACACAAATGGGTGTTAGAAAACAATAATTGAAGCTTCACAACCTGCTGAAAATGACCTTACAGATTAAGTTACTAATGAGGAACAACAAGATGATATTGAACAACCTATTGAATAGTTGCTTGAGCAACAATTTCCTCAAGAAAATGATGAGGCAACATTAAGAAGATCTACTAGAGTTAAAAGGCCAGCAAGTACTAGTGATTATGTAGTGTATTTGCAAGAAGTTGACTACAATATTGGAGCTGCAAATGATCCTGAAACGTTTTCACAAGCCATGAGTTCTAAAGAATCAGACCTATGGTATGATGCCATGAAAGATGAGATGGATTCTATGGCATCCAACAAGGTGTGGGATCTCGTTCAGTTGCCTAATGGTGAAAAATTCATTGGATGTAGATGGGTCTTTAAAACCAAGAAAGACTCAAAAGGCAACATTGAGAGACATAAGGCAAGACTTATTGCCAAAGGGTTCACTTAGAGAGAAGGAATTGACTGCACAGAGACCTTTTCTCTTGTATCTAAGAAAGATTCTTTTTGAGTAATTATGGCATTAGTAGCTCATTTTGATTTTGAGTTACATCAAATGGATGTGAAAACAACATTCCTTAATGGTCATCTGGAAGAAGAGGTTTACATGAAACAACCTGAAGGATTCTCTTCTAAAGAGAATGAGCACTAAGTTTGCAAGCTTAATAAATCCATCTATGGATTAAAACAAGCCTCCCGCCAATGGTATCTAAAATTTCATGATGTTATCACTTCATTTGGTTTTGAAGAAAACATCATGGATCAATGTATATACCAAAAGGTCAGTGGGTGATGGAGCCAAATTCCAGAGGAAACCAGTGGCCTGAAGCTCCCAGATCAGAGGTGTGGTAGATGTGTTGGTGTGCAGCGGAATTGATGGAGTAAATGGTGATGGAGATGTTTGAATGAAGCAAGGTAAAATGAGTGAAGCCTCTCAGCTCAGAAAGCCTTCATATAATGGAAGGAAGCTTGAGAGAAAATGAAGAATTAGCAAGCAATTTTAACTCAAGAGCAGAATCCAAGACTGGAATATATTTCTCAGCATTTGGGCATAGCTCTAAAGTACCCATACAAGGAAGAAACCCTCCTATTTATAAGTGAAGATGGGTCTCTTTTCTGAAATGAAATCCCGCCTAATTTCAAATGGGAAGCCTAACAGCAACGCCAAATCCTTCCAGCAAATCCCATGCCTTGCTCCAGGTCAGCTCCTCACGTGTTTGAAGCATCTTCTCATCCAACGCTGGGCTATTTTGGGGTTTTGGCTGGGCGCATATGACTTTGGCAGCAAGCTTCTCCAACCAGGCCTTCCTTTCACGTGCCAAATGCCATGCTGGCAGCTGCTCCCTCCAATTTATTTAATCCTACAAAACAAAGTAAACATGCTTAATTAAGAGAAGAAGGTTTAAGATAATTCACCTTCCATAGAAGCAAAATATTAAGTGATCCTTCTTCCTCTTGAACTCTCTTAGCCATGGCTCTAGTAAGAGGTCCAATGTATGTCTTAGATGGTCTTCCATCAGTGGGAGTAAGATTTGTTTCCTTGTATTATATGTGGATGATATTTTGCTTGCAACCAACTATAAGGGTTTGCTATATGAAGTGAAACAATTTCTCTCAAAGAACTTTGACATGAAGGATATGGGAGAGGCATCTTATGTCATTGGCATTAAGATCCATAGGGAAAAATCTCGAGGCATTTTGGGTTTGTCTCAAGAGACCTATATCAACAAAGTTTTAGAGAGGTTTAACATGAAGAACTGTTCACCAAGTGTAGCTCCCATCGTGAAGGGTAATAAACTCAATTTGAATCAATGTGCGAAAAATGATTTTGAGCGGGAACACATGAAGAATTTTCCATATGCTTCAGCTATTGGAAGCCTTATGTATGCTCAGGTTTGCACTAGACCTGACATTGCATATGTTGTTGGAGTTTTGGGAAGATATCAGAGTAATCCATGTGTTGACCACTGCAAAGTTGCAGAGAAGGTAATGAGATATCTTCAAGGGACAAAAGATTACATGCTTATATATAGACGAACTGAATGTTTGGAAGTGATTGGCTACTCCAATTCAGACTATGCTGGCTGCGTTGATTCACGAAAATCAACATCTAGTTATATTTTTATGTTAGTTGGTGGAGCTGTATCTTGGAGAAGTGCCAAGCAGACATTAACTGTTACTTCAACTATGGAAGCTGAGTTTGTTTCTTGTTTTGAGGCTACCTCGCATGGTGTATGGTTAAAAAGTTTCATTTCTAGGCTTAGAGTTGTGGACTGTATTTTCTAGGCCATTAAAGTTGTACTGTGACAACTCTACTGCGGTGTTTATGGCTAAGAACAATAAAAGTGGATGTCGAAGTAAGCACATTGACATCAAATACTTAGCCATCAGAGAACGTGTTAAGGAAAAGAAAGTGGTCATTGAACACATAAGCACTGAGTTGATGATTGCTAATCCTTTAACTAAGGCATGCCACCAAAGAATTTTAAGGATCATGTAGTGCAAATGGGACTTGGTTCCACGATGTAATTTCATTATCAGTACATTTATTATTTTCAATGAAACTCTTATTCAGTTTGATGTTTTTCACATATGTTTATGTGCACATTTATTTTGAGAAGATATCATTTAGTTTTGATCTTAGATAAACATATGGTTTATGCATTAAGTTGAGAGCTAATGTTGAGAGAAATATATATTGTGGTACATGGAAGATGACACTCACTATCAGAGGACCTATCGCTATGACTCATATATTCTGTCACTTGTTGTGATTAATAATTGGATAAATGGACCAAGTGGGAGAATGTTAGCATTATTTTAAATATAAAATAAATATTATAGCATTTTCAGTTCCTATTTTTAAGGAACATAAAGTGGTCCATTAAACCATTATTTTATCTTTTTAACTGCATAGAGGTTATGAAGCAGTTACTAATTTTTAAACGTAAAGCCCATTTATTTTGAAACTGTGATGGCTAGATTTTATATAAGGGAATGGGTTACTCTAAGTTTTGATCACTAAGCCTACTCTTTTATTCAGAAAACACACCATCGAGTTTGAGTGAGTTAAGGTTTAGAAAAACAAACTTATTTGTTTTTGGATTACAAAATTGCAATGGCAAGAGGTACGCACATTATTCTTTCATTTTGCTTCCGCTGTTTTTTGATCTGAATGTGCTATTGTGATGTTAATATAACATGTTTAGGTCAATTTTATACTCTGCTATTTTATCATAAGCCAGCAACCTACCCCAATTGATATATTATATATTGTCATAGTCAAAATCCTTACTTCTGTCTTTAGAAAAAAGAATTTTATTAAGGGATTCATTATATATGAATTCATAAACAACAACACATCTTGAACCTTCAACACTAAATGCAATTAATTGCACTACATTTTGATTATGCATTCTTCCAATGGTAGCAACTTCACTAATAAAGTCATGACTGTTACCTTTCGAATTACCTAACTTTTTATTGCCACATAAGTTCCACTCGATAAGTTTCCCTTGAACACAGAGCCATAGCCTCTTCCCTTAACATTTCTTTGAAATCTCTAACCATCTTCTTGATTTCATTGTATGAATATCTAAAAGGCATCAAGTTATTGTGTTGATACTTTTCAATATTTTCATATCACTAGTGCAGAAAGGGCTTTAGACGTCTATTATTTTGGGTTTTTAACGTCTGATTCCGATCCGATGTCTTTTTGGGTGACGTTAATGGGACGTCAGACTCTACAGGTCCGACATCTTTATCAACGTCGGACATGGCATTAACCGACGTCTAAGGGCTCTATAGACATCGAACATGACATTAATCGACGTCTACTGCAACTCGTGTCTTTGGGTAGCGTAGTAGCATCTTCTTCCTTTGCTAGTTTCGTCATAAGAAAAGGTTGGTCTTTTGGACCTCTTATGGCATTTCAACCGAAAATCGAATATGGGTCCTTGCCTAGTTCCATTCCAACCAGCAATGAAAACGAATACGGTGACATGAGAACTAGGCAAGGACCCAGGTTCGATTTTGGGTTCAAATGCTATAAGACATCCAAAAGACACAAGCTTTCCTTACGAGGAAACTAGCAAAGGGAGAATGTGCTACTACGCTACCCAAAGACACGAGAAAAACTACACCAAAACACAACAAAAACTCATTCTAATCGGTTCAAATGGAAGATAATCCATCAAAGAATAATTTAATCAGAGTAAACGTAAGTTTAAACGGTTCAAAAGAGACAAAACGCACCTGGAAATGCAATGTCGCGGAGAGAAAATGCGAGAAGGAAGACGATGAAGTGCGCGTAACCGCGGGTTCGATTTCTGATTTAACAGGAACTAAGACGTCGAACATAGAGGGCAACGACGTCTATTCTCGCCTAGACGTCGGGGCCCTCACTAATATGACGTCCAAAACAACTTTTCACCTACCCTGTCAGGCCATTTAAACGTCGGATGGCAGGATCAGAAGTCTATATGACAGAAAAAACAACTTTTCACCTACCTGTCAGGCATATATACGTCGGTGACAGGGGGCAGGATCAGACGTCTATATGACGGAAAAAAAGAACTTTTCATCTACTTGTCATACATATACACGTCTGTTAGGAGGGGCACCAACGTCTATAATGTTATAGACGTCGGTGCCCCCTTTAACAGACGTCTGTGTGTCCAACTTATTTATGAAAATGCCACCGGTCAATAATTTACGTTAGTTATTTTGTGGTTTGACGTCTACGGGGTGACGTTAAAGGTCAATTCTGCACTAGTGTATATTGATAGATGCCTTTTTCGACATTTGTATATAAAAAATATGACTGGAAAGAATAATGGTAGAGCATAGTTAGTTTCCAATAAAAATATGATGAGAAAGTTAATAACATCAAATATAATAAGCAATATATTTGTTAAAATAAAACATGAACTTGGTTTCTAAAATTTGATACTAACCATCAACTTAGTAACATTAAAAGAAAAGTAAATTTTGTTTCTAATTTGTATCAATAAATTTAGTTCTTAGTATTGCTACATATTAGTCCATTTCATGTCAACATTAGTAATCGTCTAGTGCTAAATTAATTTTTTTAGTTGTCAAAAATAAAATATAAGTATATATTTCTTTTTGTACAAAGGATTAAAATAAAAGGTTATATTTTAGGTATAACATGTTCATATTATACATATTTTTCTTGAATTAGGTTAATACGATGGTACAAAGTGGTAAAAACTGTGACAAGTGCAAGTGAGTGAGTCTACTTATCAAAATATTTGCCCACATAAAATATTTTCAAAGAGGGATCTTCAACTCCCTGATATGAATCGCTGAAGTTTGACCAACTCTCTATCTGTATTTCTACACATCGCAACGAAATTTACAAATATAAAAACGGAAAACTATCTTGTAACAATTTTTTTTTGACAGTGCGATTCCACATCGATCACGCTGTTTTTCCATTAGAAAGTTGTGCAACAACATTCAAAACTTAAAAACGCGGACGTGGACTGACTTTGTTCGTGATCCGTGTCTTTCTGTCTGTCATCACGATCTCTACCCAATAGAAGATAAACCAGTGCAGGAGTGCCCTTACAAGTTGATTCCATATTCATCACGTTGTCCACAGTATAATACTTTTCTCTTTTAAAAGTTGTGCGATGATAATTAAAAGTTAAAACGTAGACTTACGCTGACTTTGACTGCAACAGACAAAAAAGTATGGATAGTGTAAACATAAATTGAAAATGCTCCGAGTTTGGCTCTCTAACATTAGGTTCTTATCGCACTGACTTGAGATGGCAAAGTCCAGCACACTGTCTCTCCATGGCTATGGTATATTGATCACACTAATGCTATTCCATAAGCTCATTCCTATCAAAGGTAGCAGCTATCATGACGACTGCGGGGAATTGTCTTGTGGGCCAAATCAACCACCTATTAGATTTCCCTTCCAACTTGTCAAGGGGATACATGAATGTGCTCATCGTGGCTATTGTCTGTATTGTACTCAAGAAAACAACACCATGCTTTTCCTCCCTACCATAAAACTCCAGGTCGAATACATAGACTACCAAACGTTGCAAATTTACTTGAAGGATCCGAACAATTGCCTTCCAAAAACTCTTCTAAATCATTACAATCCTTTTAATGATTATTACTTTACCGTATCAAGCAGCTGGAGCTTCTTTGACTGTTCTTCAGTTGGGTATAGACAACTCAGAAGTTCATATGGATCGTACCAAGATATGATCTTGTTAGTATTTTGAGGTTGTGAAAGGAGTAGTTGATGTGGTAGAGAAAATGTAGAGATAGTAGAATGTAGAAGTAGTAGTTGGAAGAAGTGTTGTAGTTGTCTTTAGTTGTAGTAGATGTTGGTTCATACAAATGATAGATGTTGGCTACATACATCAAATGGTAGAGTTCATGGGTATTTATAGACCCATAGATTATTCTAGAACATACTAGCCACAACTTATGTGGAATGTTCTAGATTTTTACCTATGTAGAATATTCTTGATTTTTCTTCCTATCTTAGGTTTTTCTAGAATATTCTAGAACTTGTATTACATTTCAATTCTTCTATTTAAGGAGCTTCTACATTCTTCTAGAATTTGCATTACACTTTAATACTCCTCCTTAATGCAAATTCGGTAACTCCAAGCATTGTGCGCAGTAGTTCAAATCTTGGTCTTGGTAATGCCTTCGTAAATATATCTGCAATTTGGTCTTCTGTTGGACAATACTCGAGTCGAATTTGTTTAGTTGTCTCTTCATCTCGAATGAAGTGATATTTAATGGCTATATGTTTTGTTCTTTGATGATGGACTGGATTTTTTGCTATTGCTATTGCCGATTTGTTATCGCAATAGATAATAGTCGGTCCATCTTGTGGTTCACCCATTTCTTCAAGTATTCTTCTTAGCCATATTGCTTGACTTGTGGTTTCAGCAGCTGCTACATACTCTGCTTCTGCTGTTGATTGTGCCACGGTTGCTTGCTTCTTTGATGCCCAAGATAAAATACCCGATCCTAGTGAGAAAGCATATCCTGACGTACTTTTCATGTCATCCATTGATCCTGCCCAATCACTATCTGTGTAGCCAATCATCCTTGAGTTACTCATGGTTTTGTACCATATACCAAACTCCTTTGTGCCTTGTAGATATCTTAAAATTCTTTTTCCTACTCCATAATGAATTTGACTTGGCTTTTGCATGAATCTTGATAGAAGACTTGTAGCATACATAATGTCTGGTCGTGTGGCTGTGAGATAGAGAAGACTTCCAATTAAACTCCTGTAGCACGATGCATCTGCCTCTTGTGCTCCATCATCTTTCTGTAGCTTCTCATTTACCACCAGTGGAGTAGTGACAGGTTTACAACCATTCATCTTGAACTTCTTTAATAGAGCTTCAATATATTTCTTTTGAGAGATAAATATACCTTCCTTTTCTTGTTTCACCTCTATACCGAGGAAATAGTTCATCAAGCCAAGGTCAGTCATTTCAAATGTCTTCATCATGTCTTCTTTAAATTCTATCATCATCTCTATATTGTTTCCTGTATAGATAAGATCATCGACATATATAGAGACAATGAGATGGTACTGACCTTGTGCCTTAATATATAGTGTTGGCTCACTCTTGCTCCTCCTGAATCCTTGATCGATGAAGTATTTATCAATCTTGCTATACCATGCTCGAGGAGCTTGCTTCAGGCCATATAATGCTTTTTTAAGTCTTAGTACTTTGCCTTCATTGCCTTCGTTGATGAAGCCCTGTGGTTGTTCAACATAAATCTCTTCTTCGAGCACCCCATTTAGAAAGGCTGACTTGACATCCAATTGATAGATGTTCCATCCTTTTTGTGCTGCAAGAGCTATTAAAACTCTAATTGTATCTAAGCGAGCAACTGGAGCAAATGTCTCATTGTAGTCTATTCCTGGTTGCTGTGAGTAGCCTTTGGCAACCAATCTTGCTTTATGCTTTTGTATAGTTCCATCAGGATTGAGCTTTGTTTTATATATCCATTTGACTCCAATGATGTCTTTTCCATGAGGGCAATTTACGAGTTCCCAAGTGTTATTCTTCTCAATCATTTTAATCTCTTCTTCCATAGCCTTGACCCATACTTCTTGCTTTGATGCTTCTTCATAACAGTTAGGCTCAATCACGGTCATATTGCAAGTTTCATATATGTCTACCAAAGATCTTACTCTTTTTGGACTAGATTCAGGTGAAGAATCTTGTTGTGCAGGTGGAGAAAGCGTACCTGAATTTTCTTCCTCTTCTTGAGTTTCTTCTTGAGATTGTTGCACTGGAAGTAAAATGTTACTTTTAACAACTTTTTCTTCTTCCCAATTCCAAGAAGCATTTTCATCAACTTCAACATCGCGACTGATGATGAGCTTTTTCGTTTGTAGGTTGTAGACTCGATAGCCTTTTGATTGTGTGCTATATCCCAAGAATATTCCTCGTATAGTTTTGTCTTCAAGCTTGTGCCTCCTTTGATCAGGAACATGTATGTAGCAGATAGACCCAAATACTCGTAGGTGTTTAGCCGATGGCTTTCTCCCACTCCAAGCTTCAATAGGAGTCTTATCTTGGACTGCTTTAGTTGGACATCTGTTTAGAATATAAACTGCAGTGTAAACTGCTTCAGCCCAAAAAGTATTAGGCATACTTTTCTCTTTCAGCATTGATCTTGCCATCTCCATAACTGTGCGATTCTTTCTCTCTGACACGCCATTTTGTTGTGGAGTATATGCGACTGTAAGTTGTCGCTCTATGCCTTCATCTTCACAGAATTTGTCAAACTCGTGAGATGTGTACTCCTTGCCACGATCACTTCTAAGTACTTTTAGCTGTTTTCCACTTTGCTTCTCAACAAGGGCCTTGAATTTCTTGAATACTCCAAAAACTTCTGACTTTGCCTTTAAGAAATAGACCCATGTCATTCTAGAGAAGTCATCGATGAAGAGGATGAAATACCTGTTGTTATGATGTGAAGGTGTTCTCATCGGTCCGCAAACATCGGTATGAATCAACTCCAATAAGTCTTTTGCTCTCCATGCTTTGTCTGTCGAGAATGGTAATCGATGTTGTTTTCCGAGGAGACATCCTTCACATGATTCATTGTTCTCCTTCAAGCATGGAAGATCTCTCATCATGTTTTTCGTATATAGAAGCTTTAAGGCATGTGTGTTAAAGTGGCCAAATCTCCTATGCCAAAGCCATGAGTCATCAACTTCTACCTTCATGGCAATATTAGTTCCAGGTTTGAAGCTTATAGGAAAGCTTCTATTTCTCTTCTCCATTTTTACTTGGCCAATTTCTATCATTTTACTGTCATAAATTTTGCATGTATCTTTCTCAAAATGAAGAGAATATCCATTCTCCATCATTTGGCCAATACTTAAAAGATTTTCTTTAAGATTTGGAACTAGTAAAACGTCTTTGATGAATTTAGTACCTTTCTTTGTCTCCACCATGACAGTTCCTTTGCCTCGAGACTCCACTGTGGTACCATTTCCTAGCCGAACTTTGACATTGACAGATTTATCAATGTCTTTGAAGATACTTTGATCTTTTGCCATGTGATTACTGCATCCACTATCACTACAAGAAAAATTCAAATTACATACAGTCAAAATCCGTATATAATATCAAAAATCCGTATATAACATGATATTACATACGGATTATATACGGTCAAAAATCCGTATATAAAAAAGGTGTAGCTAAATTATATACGGATATATCCGTATATAATTTACATACGGAAAAATCCGTATATAATTTATATACGGAAAAATCCGTATATAAAATCCGTATATAATTATATACAGAAAAATCCGTATATAATTATATAAGAAAAATTTATATATAATTATATACGGAAAAATCCGTATGTAATTTTTTATTTTACAAAAAAAAAAAAAAACTGATTTCTCGTATGCACTCAATAATTAAAAGTTCTATATAGTTGATAAATATCAAATACAGTTGCCAAATTTTCAAATAGTAAGAATTATCTTTTATAAATAGAATTCAAAGAAACAAGTACAACTCTTTTTCTTTAACAAACTCTTGAACAATTACATTAATAAATCTATTATAATGTGTTACCTATTCAACAACACAATTTTAATATATACTCATAATAAACAAACTTATCAATCTAAATCTAAGTTGGCACTATGTCAAAACCATTTACAATGATAAATACCATACTAGACAGTAGTAGATTTATTTAGTTCAGCTAAGACTACAAAAGTATCACTTGCTTCTATTTTTGCTTCTAGAGACTCCATGTACTATGAATATCTTGTCATGCTCATCTTTAGGTTTGTTTGCTTCATGAAAGAAAGAACCTTGATATTCTTCAAAAAAGACATTGTTCTTCATTCTGCTAAGCTGGTTGTATGTTGCTCATCCTCCAACCCTTATAGTGTATAACACCAACCAACATGTTTTCATCACAAAAATATTTAAGGTAACGATTTGCATCCATCATAATATAATGATGACAGTTCATTATGAACTTACAAGATAACTAACAAGCCTAAAACCAATCCAATATCATTTATGAATAATGATTATAGACGTGATCTCAAATTCCATTGACAAATAATTATTATAAACTAAAATCATTGCCTTTATAGTTCAACTTACCTTGGTATGTTGTAGAAGGAGGAAAATAGAAAGAGAAAGGAGGATATGATGATTCAGATGCAGAAAAGAATTACTGAAAGAAGTGCTTCTAAGAAGACTGAAATTGAAACCAAGACTTCCTTGACTTCTGCAAAAAAACCAATAGATGATATAGATGAGATATAAACTTCTCCAAAGCCTCGGTGAGTCGATTCAGTGGTATAAGTTCTGAAAAGTTCTTTTAGTGAGTCTATCTCACCGTGTAAATATCACCACCACTAATAGGAGGCAACGAAGATGTCGAGGCTGATACATCAAACTGCCAATCTAAAAACAAAAGGTCATACAATCTGTAAGTTTTTTTAGTGAACGTAATAAAGTAAAATTTGAACATTTACTACTAATATATAAGAAAACGATTTGTAATATTATAGTATGATAATTATGTAGGTCTGCATAGACAATCAACTATACGGACTTTCTTCACCATAATCAAAATCAAAACAACTTTGACTAAGTCCAAAGCTTTTGTCATAACTAAAATATTTTCTAATATTGCATCTTCACATTATTTATATTTTTAGAGCTAACAAATAATGTAATAACATTTGATCAATAATTAATCAATTATTTAATCACATTAATTTCTAATTTAGTATTCAAACATTAAAATTAATTTCTTTGGCAAATAGTATAATATGTATAACTTACTGGGTTCAAAATCAAACCAGTAACATAAATCAAATTAATAAATTAATTACAATATAAATGTGTAGATAATATTGATTGCAAAGCTGAGAAAAGCTTATATATAAAAAAGTATTAAGTGGAGGGTAAAATATTGGTACATATAAAATGTTAGAATGTAAAATATTACCAAAAAGAAATTTACTTGACTATTTGATGCATTCAAATTCTCCACCAGCTCTACAATCTCAAACCGCTTCATCATTGTAGCATGAAGCACCTGCATTAATAGACAAATTATAAATACTATATAGTTAGAACAGTTAACAGAAAAATGATAAAGCCTTTTTTCTTTTTAATTGATTCTTATTCTTATAGAAATGATTGAAGTGAAACACAATAAGTAAATTTCTTTATAAACACACTAAGTAATCTAAATAGGTTAAATGGTTAAATAGTAGAAACCAAGCTGCCTCTAAAAATAAATAGAAGAAATCAAGGATATCTTTACTCATACCATTCATCATAAATCTAATCCTTCTCATCATAACCAAGGTCTCATCTTTAATTCCTACAAAAATATCAAATTAAATTAATTCCTAAAATGTAATTGAAAGCATTATTTCAAAATTTGTATTTTCTTTTGGTTTAAATCTTGAAAAACTTTAAAGTATCAAAGTATACTTGTATATGATATATTTTTAATTTATTTACAATTGACATTATAATTACATAGAAGTTATAATTAGATGACATTTTTAATTTATTTACAATCAATCCATATTTCAATTGTTTCTAAAAACGTGCCTCCAAACAATTAATCCTTATTTCAATTAGCTTAAGCATTAAATTGCTTTTAAAAGAAATGCCTCCAATCAATTAAGTGCATACCATAGTTGGAATAAACCAGTGTATTTTCTCCTGCATAACATATTTTCTTTTACTAGTATAAACAAGAAACGTGGAACAAAGAAGACAACAGAGCTCATTCAGGTTTGAACATACCCTGACACCACCAATTTCCTGAACTGAAACAGAATCCACATATCCAAGATCATTTGCATTCGGTTGGCTGAGTTTCAACTATAGCAGGAAAATAAAATTGATTAGACGGAAAGCATAAAACATTTTCATAACCAAATAAGCAAAAACACAAACCATAGCAACAGAACCAGTTGTTCTGCAAAATCGTCATAGTTCAAACTTTGAGCTGATTTTCAGAACCATAAGCCTATATGCAATAATATTTAAGTTAGAAAACAATCTAGACTTGAATACTTATAATGTTCATATTAATTCAATAGCGAGAAACAACTAAAACCATCCATAAGGGATAAAAGACTTCACACACTCTTAACGGTCACAGAAATGCAAAGCCATCTCTCCAACTACTCCTCCATTGACAATCACTTTGGCACTAGAATCTGCTACTGCCTTCATGAGCTCCTCTATTTTAGCCTCTTCAATTTTTGAATAATTTTCCAGCTATATAAATAAAAAAGAAGAGAGAAAATTCATTTAGCAAAGCATCAAATAATATAGGAAAACAAAACATTAGAAAAATTAGGGTCTATAAAATCCCAAGGATAGCGGTGCAGCCTAAGGTATAATAACTATCGAAGCACATACGGTTGGACCAGCAAGCAAAGATGTTCTTGAATCCACAATAGCAGCACAACCACCCTCACAAAGAACCTAAAAGAACATTGATATGTTTCAGAATTTAACGCACATTAATCAAAGCATATGCAACAAATAGGAGAAAAAGAATCTCATTTCACAAACATTGATGTAAAGATATAGTTTTTTGACCCTGCATTTCTTGAAAATAAATTCAAGTATTAGGAAGTAAAAAATTCAGTCTAGATTCACTCCTTATACCATATTCCAAAGCATCTTAACCACTCAATGACTCCACTAGTAAATCCCAAAATAGAAGTTTTTATTGTCGAGGAACAATAAAATCAGCTGTAGAAGCACCCCCAATGAAAAACTCTCCAATTTCAATCTGCAAAAGATAACTTTCATGCTCAAGAATTTTCTGGTGTGAATACATACATACAACATACATACATATATGTGTCTGTGTATTTAAAAGGAATTCCTAATCAAATAAATTGTGTTTTTGCTAACCTGCCAGTAACCTTTTTTAGTAACTGGAATATAAGTGTGGTCTCCTTTAAAGTGCTTTAGGTTAACACCACCGAAAACCATTTCACCACCTTTTTTCGCATTTGGATCCCCATTCAACAAAAAGGAAAACACCTTCTCACTGATAAGATTTTGCTCTACCATTTTGTACCTGTGATCTTGCATTTGCGACTCATTCAATAATATTCTCAATCACCAAACACATAAAACAAAACATACCTTAAAAGCCCTCTGAATCTTCCCTAAATGCAACACCCCCTAAACGCAACACCGGTAGCACAATGAAGATCTCCTAAAGATGCATCACAAGAATCCCATAAAGCTTAACAAAAAGTGGTGGACAGAAACCTTCTTCTTTGCATAAAAAAGTGGTCGCCGGACACATTAAACTTGACCAGAGTAGCTTCCTTGTCGAGGCGCAAGAAGCAGTTGCGGCGGCCGCGGACGAGGTTGATGATGGTGAGGCAGTTGTCACAAGCAACGTGAGGGCGCACTCACCGAACGGTTCAGGGCAAGGTCGTTGATAGCGGCGTGGCAGTGGAAGAAAAGCGTAGTAAGATGGACGAAGCCGTCCGCGTAAAAAATGGTGAGAGAGCAAGCGACGTTGGCGGAGATGAGGTTGCGGGGGAACGGAAGATTGGTAGGGGCGTAGAAGGAGAAGGCGGTGACAAAGGCAGAGTGTTGGTGGAGGGAACTGAGGGAGGAGGCGGTGGAGAGGTCGTAGAGATGGATGGTGTCGTCGTCACACTCCTCGCTCTTCTTCCTAAAACCCTAGGTTTTTTAACACTGAGACAAATGAAAGAAGCTTGGAGACAAATGAAAGAAGCATGGAGGAAAAACAGAAAAACGAAAACCTATCCTTTTAGTTTTACTTTTTATTAATTTGTAATAATTCATTTTAAAATTCCATAAGTAATATTAGAAGGTATTACATGCCAATTTTAAATGGTTACACATGGATTATATCTTCAGGTAATCTTTCCGTCTAACGCGTCAACATTACATATTTTATATACATAAAAAAAATCCGTATATAAAATCGGTATTTAACTCCTTTTTTGTGATCCGTATATAAAATCTGTATGTAATACTTATATTACATACGGATCAAAATCCGTATGTAAATATCAGTAGGTAATTCTCATTTTTCTTGTAGTGTATCCAAGTACCAACTTCCTTCTCTACCAGAAGATTCTTGATTAGCGTAGAATAAGAGTTTCTCTTGATTATCTTCTTCCGCAAAGTTTGTTTGATACTTATTTTTATTACGACAATACTTTTCTACGTGACCAAATTTCTTGCAATAGTGGCATTGAGGTTTTCCATGATGCCAACAATCTTTTTCCAAGTGACTTGTCTTTTTACATATGCCACATGGAGGATATTTTTCTTGACGAGTCTTCGAGAAGCTTCTAGGATTTTCTTTATTTCTAGAAATTTCTTCTCTACTTTTATTTCCTTCATATTCTTTATTCTGAGACCGTAATTTTAGTTTTGATTGAAAGGCATTTTCAACCGAGTCTTCTTCATGCCTTTTCAATCTTTGTTCATAAGCTTCAAGAGAGCCCATTAGTTGTGTGACTGACAATGTAGCCAAATCTTTTGTTTGTTCAATCGCGGTTGCGATTGCATCATACTTTTGGGGAATAGAAATTAAAATTTTCTCAACGATCTTTTTGTCAAGAATATTTTCCCCATAGGCTCTCATCTGACTAACTATTTCTTTTATTCTAGAATAGTAGTCTTTAATGGTCTCAGATTCTTTCATTCTTAATAATTCAAACTCTCGTCTTAGAGAATGAAGTTTAATATTGCGTACCTCGTCACTTCCTTGAAACTCCTCTTGTATTGTATTCCAAGCTTGTTTTGCACTTGTGGCACCAATTATCCTTGGAAAAATTGTCTCATCAACTGCTTGTTGAAGAACAAATAAAGCCCTTGAATCCTTCTGCTTGTTTTCTTTCAACTCCTTCTTTTGAGCTGCAGTAAGAGTAGAGGTGTCTTCTGGAATATTGAATCCCTCTTCTATGATATCCCATAAATCTTGAGAGCGGAAGAATGTCTTCATTTTGACACTCCAAAAATCATAATTTTCTCCTTTGAAAATAGGTACTGGAATTGATGATGTTTGATTAGTAGTAGCCATGTGTTGAGAATATATTTGGAAGTAGTAGAATGAGTTATAGTTTTGTTTGAGGTAGTTGAAAATTTTATCTACGCCCAGTAGATGACCGAACGTAGCTCTGGTACCACTGTTAGTATTTTGAGGTTGTGAAAGGAGTAGTTGATGTGGTAGAGAAAATGTAGAGATAGTAGAATGTAGAAGTAGTAGTTGGAAGAAGTGTTGTAGTTGTCTTTAGTTGTAGTAGATGTTGGTTCATACAAATGATAGATGTTGGCTACATACATCAAATGGTAGAGTTCATGGGTATTTATAGACTCATAGATTATTCTAGAACATACTAGCCACAACTTATGTGGAATGTTCTAGATTTTTACCTATGTAGAATATTCTTGATTTTTCTTCCTATCTTAGGTTTTTCTAGAATATTCTAGAACTTGTATTACATTTCAATTCTTCTATTTAAGGAGCTTCTACATTCTTCTAGAATTTGCATTACACTTTAATAGATCTCCTGTCCGATTTACGTCACTGATTCTCAGGAAAGTGTCTTGGAATGGGACCTGACATTCTGTTCTAAGATGTTCGACGTCACTGCACCTTTTTCGGCATTCGACATACTCCAGAATCAGTTAAAATTGACGTGGTCCAAACCAGCTTGTACTGCGTGCGAAGCGCAAGGCAAAAGATGTAAATGGAAGAACAACAGCACCGAAGTTATCGAATGTTTTGATTGCTATAACCAAAGGGGCCTCCAGAAAAGAATCACGGATTTGAGATCTTTTATTGTTTCTACTACAGGTGAGATCAGATTCTTGCTCACTACTTCACTAAACTTTTTCATTTCTCTCACTCTTTTTAATCAAGTCTCCTACAGTTATCGTAGGTTCAGTTCTTTTGGGCCTGCTGGTCATTGTGGCTTTTAAGAGTTTCCATTATTTTAGAAAGAAGGAAGAAGACCAAGCAAGAGTGGACAAGTTCTTAGAGGATTACAGAGCAGAAAAGCCTACAAGGTTT
Source organism: Vigna umbellata (assembly GCF_029865625.1). Classification (NCBI taxonomy): domain Eukaryota; kingdom Viridiplantae; phylum Streptophyta; class Magnoliopsida; order Fabales; family Fabaceae; genus Vigna; species Vigna umbellata. The sequence continues at coordinate 31,936,526 of NC_142165.1, read as the reverse complement.
ACGTACGCAGATGTCAAGAGAATCACCGGTGGTTTTAAAGAAAAACTAGGGGAAGGAGCTCACGGAGCTGTTTTCAGAGGAAAACTTTCGAATGAGATTCTCGTGGCTGTGAAGATCATCAATAATAGTGATGGAGATGGGAATGAGTTCATCAATGAAGTTGGAATTATGGGAAAAATCCACCACATCAACGTGATTCGTTTGCTAGGCTTTTGCGCCGAAGGAATCCATCGTGCTCTTGTCTACAATTTGTTTCCAAAGGGTTCGCTACAAAGCTTCATATTTCCACCCGATGACAAGGACCATTTCCTTGGCTGGGAGAAGATGCAACACATTGCTCTTGGTATAGCTAAAGGGATTGAGTATCTCCATCAAGGTTGTAATAATCCCATTGTTCACTTTGACATAAATCCTCGCAATGTGTTGCTTGATGACAACTTCACTCCAAAGATTTCTGATTTTGGATTAGCCAAATTGTGTTCCAAGAATCCAAGTTTGGTGTCCATGACAGCTGCTAGGGGAACCTTGGGATACATTGCACCGGAAGTTTTCTCCAGGAACTTCGGAAATGTGTCTTACAAGTCAGATATTTACAGTTATGGAATGTTGTTGCTGGAAATGGTTGGAGGAAGGAAGAATGTAGACATGTCATCCCCGCAAAATATCCATATTCTATATCCAGATTGGATCCATAATCTGGTTGATGGAGACATACATATCCAAGTTGAGGATGAAGACCATGTTAAAATTGCGAAGAAGTTGGCTATTGTTGGACTTTGGTGCATTCAGTGGCAGCCAGTGAACCGCCCATCCATGAAATCTGTTATACAAATGCTAGAAACTAAAGAGGTAGACCAGTTAACTGTGCCTCCTAATCCATTTCACTCAACCACTTCAGCTACTGCCAGTCTCAATTCAACAAGAAGACCTTTGGAGTTGGAAGCAATTCAAGAGTAAGAGAATAGTTATGACTTGTTACATTGACAAATATGTACATTGCTGATTTATTCTCATACGGAGGAAATGAGTATTTTAAGTTGTAGATGAAGTAACAGCTGTATTTTACCCTATAGAAAAAGTAACAGTTGTAATTTACATGATCTATCAAATACGAAGGTGAAAAAGACAAATAACTATTTTTTTAAAACGGAAAAGAACTTCATAGTGGATCGGACAAGATAGCAGTCGAGTAGAGGTAAAGAGGTAGTCAATACTATTGATGAGTGATCAATGTGCCATTAATGACTATTAAGAGGTAGATTAATAGGTCTTATTCTTTTAAACTCTATGAGTAGAGGTTTAATTTGGGGTAAGACACACTTTTCATATTTTAATTACTTTAGACCTTCAGAAAAAAGATATCTGACTTGAGCGTCAGAGTATCTTCTGTAGGTCACCCCTTTCAAACCGATCGGTCATCTGGAGTAGAGAGAGGAGCAATTGTTCGTCAAGACAAGAGAGTTTAGGATCCATCATCGTCTTAATCCAGCAGAAACATTTTGGCGCCCACCGTGGGGCCGAGGATAGCAGAACAAACCCAGTCGAGAACATAAGGATGACAGGACAATCAGACTCATTGGCGTTAGTTAAGGAGATGCAAAGGCAGATGCAAGCCATGCAAGAAGAGATTTTGACCTTTCGAGCAGAGCGTGCTGCAGGGCAGATGGATCAATCAAATCAGCAGTCGGTGGTACCCACCCATGCTCCTACAGTGGAGCTTGCTCAAACTGAGCCCGAGGGAACTGCACAAGAGGAAAACAGTTACAGGACCCATACGGTGCGCTCGACTAATGCTGGACGGGCCTGTGCGCTTCACCCGTTCACAGTGGCTATTATGGAAGAGCCTATGTCGGAGAAGATGCCTCTAGCTCTTGACAAATACGATGGATCGGGGGATCCGAAAGAGCATCTGAGATTGTTTGTGGACGCTATGACGATATATTCGCCAAATGACTTCGTTTGGTGAGGGTATTCTCCTTATCCCTTAAAGGAGAGGCTCTAGCATCGTTTCGTTCTCTTCACCCTTAGACCGTAGACGATTTTGGTACGTTGAGAATTTTGTTTGAACAGCACTTTGCTTCTAGCCGGGGACAAACCTTAACTTATATGGAGCTAACGAAGATTAGACAAAGAAAAGATGAAAGCATGAGGAATTTTATTGACCGATACAATCAGGCAGCGCGACAAGTAAAAGATGTTGGCAAAACTTTCATCATGAGCACCTTGGCCACAACCTTAAAGCCTTGTTCCTTTGCGAACAACTTGTTCGCGCGACCACCTTTAACCTTGGGAGAAATGCAGGAGAGGGCTGTTGAGTTCATCCGGATTGAGGAGTTGCGTGCTGTCCAGAAAAGACACATTGAGGACAATGCTTCATCCTCAACAGGTTAAGAGTGAAAGGAGGGCAAAGACGCGTTCATTCCGGACGAATGCCATAAGGGTAACAAGTATAGAGATGGTCCGAAAGGACCCATATTTAATCAGTACACCCCTCTAACGCACCGAGAGCAAGAGTTCTAGAGGAAGCTTTGGCGCTGATCTCCTCCCCCGTTGAAGAAAAAACCAATGCCTAAGAATGCGGATGGTAGTAAGAACTGCCTCTATCATTAGAATATGGGGCATACCACTGAAGAGTGCACTTCGAGACAAGATTGATGAGTTGTTAAGAGCAGGGCTCTTAAGAAAGTATGTGAGAAACGAGCGGGGGGAAAGAAGCTCGCAACGAAGAGGAAGATCTGGACAGTACGACCGTAGAGATGAGCGTCGATCTGAGCGTCGCAGCAGAAGTTGAAGTCAAGATCCACAGTTGCGCGATCACACTAATACAATCTCTGGAGGCTTTGCTGGAGAAGGGTCAACAACCTCGTCGAGAAAGAGGCATTTGAGAGATTTGAAAAGTATGCATAGGGTGGACGTCAAGAAACGCTCGATGCCACCAATCACGTTTTCGGACAAGGATTTTCATGTTCCTGACCCTAAGTAGGATGATCCTATGGTGATAATCGTTGTTATCACTCGGTACAACGTGGGCAAAGTTTTTCTTACTTTTTAAATAAATTTTTCTATTATAGGTATCTTCATTGACATCATGAAGGCAATGAAGACACTTTTGTTGCAAAATCATTAAGGTCCATTGACTTCACAATTTTCCATATTTCAACCATCTCCGGTAGTAATTGCAAAATTTATTTGTATGACTTTTTTTATTAAATATATTACAGATTAATTATTATGTTATATTGTAGGTATTTGATCAAAATTTATTTGTATGACTTATGAAGTAAGTTATTACATATACTTACTAAATTAAATTGATCAAAATAACTTATTTGTTAAATAAATTAATAGCTAGCTTTGATCTAATAAACATATTCAAAAACAATTTTTCTAATGTAAGAAAACTTCATGTGAAGCCACATTTCTTGAAGGATAAGTATTTATATTATTGGAAAATAATATACGTTTTAGAGACATGATTTATCATAATAGCACAACCTGCACTAACAAGAGGTAACAGAGACATCACGGTTTGTCTGCTCTTAAAATATGTGAATGAGTACGGAGATTGAAGTAGAAATTTGAACAAAATTTTATAGTTAGAAACCAATTTTTCAACTTATAAAAACAAGGAAAGGTAATATATTCAAATGACATACTATAGATGAGGAAATGTTCAATATAATAAGGTAGATGAAAATAAATAACCATCGTACAAAATCAACTACTATTCTTTATTGTAGGATTTATTGAAATTTTGGTAGAATAACTAGAAGAACTAACAAATTCACTTACAATTGTTTGTTCGGAGTATTCACTAGCTTCATATGGATATAAAGAAAAATTTGGAGGGATTTCCAAGTTTTCCATCTTTTCTTCAAGCATTTCTACCACTTTGTTCATGGAGGGACGATCATTTGGATTCATTTGTATACACCAAAGTGCAACTATCATCATTTTCTTTGCTATTTTCTTTTCCTCCTCTGTGATATCTTTCATTTCTATATCCTTCTCTTCTCTTATGTTTTCATAAACCCAAGAAGGAAAGAAAATTTGACTTGAATGCTCGGCATGGGAATTTAAGTTTTTCCTTCTGCTTGCCATTTCCATCAAAAGCATCCCAAAACTATAAACATCAGACTTATGGGATATTCTTCCAATGTTTTTATAAAACAATTCTGGAGCCATATATCCAATTGTTCCTCCCACTGCTGTCATGGTGTCAATGCTATTATCTACCGGATATAGTTTAGCCAATCCAAAATCAGAGACCTTTGGAATGAAATTATCATCTAGTAGAATATTGTGGGGCTTTATATCAAAATGCAGAATTTGCATCTCACATCCATGGTGGAGATAAGCAATCCCACGAGCTATCCCGATTGATATATGATATATTTTGTTATAATCAAAATCTATAGTTTTATCTTTTGAAAAAATAATTTTATCAAGAGATCCATTGGACATGAATTCATAAACAAGAGCACGTCTTGAACCTTCAACACAAAATCCAATTAATTGTACCACGTTTTGATGATGAATTCTTCCAATAGTTGCAACTTCACTTATAAAATCATGTCCATTGCCTTTTGATTTATCCATCATTTTTATTGCCACGCAAGTTCCACTAGATAGCTTTCCCTTGAACACTGAGCCATAACCACCTTCACCCAATTTTTCTTTGAAAACTTTAACCATCTTCTTGATTTCCTTATATGAGTATCTAATAGGCATCAAGTTACTGTGTTCTAGATAATTTTCAATATTTTCATACATTGACAAATGCCTTTTCCGCCATTTGTATATCAGAAGCACAATAAGTAATGTCACCCCAAACAAAATCCTGACTAGCAAGAATAATGGTAGACCAAAGCTTCCAATCATCCATGATACTGATTCAAAGTTGATCCATGATACTGATTCAAAGTTGAAGATGTATACTTCAAATCTTAGGTTTCCTTTGATAGTTTGAAACAGTCCTAAAAGTCAAATCAGAAATATAGTTGTGAAGAAAGAAAGATGTAAGTGGAATAACATAAATATAGCTTCCTGAATTTGTCTATTCTAAAGTGAGAAGAGTGCATGCTAAAAGGTAAAGTATAATAATTATATAAATAATTTTAAAGTTTGTTATATGAGCATTGGATTTTATAATAATTTTCAATTGTTGATTTTTAATCAATTAGTACACTTTATTTCTAAAGTGCACAAATAGTGTGAAATCTAGTTTCCTAAGATTCAAAGTTTCTTTAGATGTATACAAACTATTATAATAAATGTTTTAGTATAAAAGCATGTGACTAATATTATTTTCAGTGTAAAGAAGTTGGAAAACACACCTGCCCCAACATAAGTCACAAAATAATCTGCAAGAAAAGCAAACTTGAATAAGTAAATAGCGTGAAAAAGATATCTTTGATAAGAAAGTTAGTTAACAAGAGAAACAATAAGTAATACATTTGTTAAAATAAAACATGAATTTGGTTTCCAAAATTTGATAGTAGACGACAATTTAATAATAATAATAATAATAATAATAATAATAATAATAATAATAATAATAATAATAATAATAATAACAACAACATTAAAAAAAGTAAATTTTCTTTCTAACTTAATCAATAAATTTAGTTATTATGGTTCTACATTTTGTAAATTTCATGTCTTCATTGGTGTTCGTTTAGTGCTAAATTAATATTTAGATGTAAAAAATAATGTATAAATATATTTTTTGTTGTATAAAGGGTTAAAATGAAAGGTTATGTTTATTTTAGGTAACTGTTTTATATTTGACATTGTTAAATTAGGTTAATACGATACTATTATAATTTAAAATTTTGACAAGTCAATTATTGTACTGAATTATTTAAAAAAAAATTATATTTTTATATACAGATATTTTTCATATTTATTTGACCTTATTCTATTTTATTTATTTTTTAAAAAATATAAATTTTTTTTGTAATTATATTATTCTTGTAATTTATATTAAATATATGTAATCCTGTGTCATTCTATCATTATTTATTTTAAAATATATTATTATTTTTAGTAATATTTTATTACATGATTAATAAATATCAAATTATATATATATTTTTAGAGTTAATAAATTATCGTAAAGAATATGGTTAAATATAGTAATAACACGTAAAAATCAATTGATATGGTCATAAGCAAAGCGCAGGTAAATTAAGATGACACTATTCTTACATGCTCCATTAGCTATCCTCTGTAACCATGTCGATTTTCCTGAAAGTGAAAGAAAATATGATTTTCAGAATTCCTTTTATCACTCCCAGACGAAGAATATTGCATCAGGACCTAAGGTTATATACCCTTTAACAACTTTTAAAATTTACTATTATTTAAAGCTGTTAAAGCGTATATATCTTCAATGTTCTTGTAAAGCATAAAAAAAACTAATTTAATGAATAGAATGACGTATTAATCATAGAAAATATATAAATGTAGACATGGGAAGCTTTGCATGGAAAATTAGTGTTAACAAAAGACAGATGGTTTTGCTGATCATTGGTAAATAAATAGTTATCACGTATAATGAGAATTGAAGAAATTTAAATATTGAAAAAAAAGTTAAAGAAGATGATATATAAGGTTTCGTTTGATTAAAATATTAATTTAACTTGCATTTGAACAACTTTACCACAGTCAGTTAGCAGTGATGACAATATATTGCAGGAGAGCGAGCATTGAAGCTTGAGGGTGGAAGAGTCCATATAGCACTCGCCCCCATAATATGAGTTTCCACATCGATCATCACAGGCGAAATGCAACCACGACATCTCAAATCCATAAAGTAGCGCCGTATTCATCACAGTGTAGGAATATTCATTTTCGTCCAAACCCCACCAAGACGTCGGAGAAACCAGCTTTATACGACAACCAACTTCAAAGCTCGCTGCTGTTAAGTTACCGGCGAAGGCATACATATACCCCTTTGACTCCCACTTCACACACGGAGTAGTATTCACGTACCTATGATTCTCACTCACTGGATGGCTGCAATTCAGGTAGATTATGTGCTTGAAAAGACTCTTCTCGTAAAAACCAATAACTTCAGAGAATTGGGATTGAGTGACTCGGTATGGATCCACGTTGTGAGCAAGATAAGTATCAAGATAAGTATCACTGAAATTGGATTGAGACAGGAAATAGCGTGGAAGGGAGGAGCAACTTGGTTCTTCAACTCCCGGATCAACCACTCGGATTGTGAAATTATCGTAGTTGATTGCCTGCACATGATATTTTTTCCCGTACAAATTTAACACCGTAACATTATTTTCACAGTTCAGTTCGTACCTTCTGTCGCCGCAATGTATTGGGTCACCTTTCAATCGAAATGGGCGACTTATGTTTGCGATTTTCCCACAGAAAGAAGGGAGACAGTCTGTAGCATGCTCTTGCTCTTTCGTAGCACATACCTGTTGGACTAGAAACAGCAAGAACATCACCAATAACACCATCTCTCTCCATATCACCATGGTTGGAGACATTAAGACTTGGATCACATAGGATTATCTGTGTGGCAATATTTAAAAGTTTAAACGCAGACTTGTATTTTTGACCAAGTTTCTATCTGAATTTCTACACCTGCGAAGAAATCAACAAATATAAAAACTAAAGTGCGATTCCACATCGATCACGCTGTTTTCCCTTTAAAAAGTTGTGCAATAACATTCAAAAGTTAAAACGCGGGCTTGGACTAACTTCGACCGTGATCTGTCTCTTCCTGTATGTGATCACGCTCTCTTCCCAAAAGAAACGAAACCACACGCATAAGTCACCTTCACTAGTAAAAATTTCCGATTTAAACGCGCCATATATGCCTCGGTTATGAGAAAACCGAAGCATATAACAGTTTATACCTCGGTTGCAACAGAGCCCGAAGCGGAATCCGCATACTGCCTCGGTTAAGACAAGGCCGAAGCATATACCTCTGCACAGCCCTGACATTTCTGTCCGATAAGACATTTGACTTTTGATAAGCCTCTATTGCCTCGGTTCTGCCACGCAACCGAAGCCTAAAACTCTGCTCCTTGCACCTGCTACACGGCACCCTGACATTTCTGTCAGGCTCTACTGCTTCGGTTCAGAAGGGACCGAGGTCGTTGGGCATAGCTACGACATCGGTTTTTGAGGCACCCGGTGCCTAAACCAGCATCTATTACTTCAGTTCAGAAGGGACCGAGGTCGTTGGGCGTAGCTACGGCATCGGTTTGGTAAGTGACCGAAGCTTAAACCCCTTCTGGTAACTGAAAATTCAGAACGCCTACCTACTGCTTCGGTTTCGTAGGCAACCGGTGCCTAAACCAGCACCTATTGCATCGTGTGTTTAAGTAACCGAGGTAGTAGCTCTTATTCATCAACCAAATCAGACAACTTCTTCTTCCTCGTATTCATTTTGTTTTCTGTCGCCGCGCCACCGCTTCACCGCTTCCAGTTCTCTCGCCTGCGTCCTGCTTTCGCCGTCTCGCCATTGGTGCCTCGCCGGTTTCTGCCACTGCTGCTGCCATTGGTGCCTCGTCGGTCTCCGTCACTGTTGCTGTCATTGGTGCGTCGCCGGTCTCCGCCACTGCTGTTGCCAGTGGTCTCACATTTGTGGTGGTGACTCTCACATTTGAAGTCTTGGATTAGTTTTGTTAGCAGGTGTTTGTTGCTGTTTCGTTCTTTATGATTAATTTTATTTTGATTGCTGTATTAAACTGCTGATAATTTTGTTGAGTTATTCTGTCCTTGATTTGGTACGCAATGTGTTGATTCTGATGTTAAGTGTTTTGCAGCTTGTTCGGAGCAACAGTCGGCGGTTTTTGCCATCTCAGACTAACATTCTGTCTCTTCTAGCAGAGCTTGTGGATGGAGAAGGCGAAGAATCTCTGGTTTGTTAATTTGTTGTATTATTGGTTGTTGCTGATTTTGAATGCTATTCATTATTTCTGATTTTCTTAATTCAATACTTGGTTTATAACTACATTGTGTGTTTATTCTCCTTTGTTTTGTTTTTATTTTATTTTCATCTGTGGGATATATTCTTGTAATTCAAATAGTGTTGTTGGCTATTTTCCTTGCAAACCAAAAAAAGAGATATTCTTGAATGCCATGGAAAGTAGTTTTGCATCACTTGTTGTATGCTTGTTCTTGTGACCAGCTGTTGCTTAGCTCCTGTAGAATGATATTATTTATTATTTACTTAATCGTATTACTACATTGTTTTCTCATTGCTATTAATTTTTTGTGAACCCTGAACTTGATATTTGGAGCATACTTGTTCTCTTCTGTGTTGCTACCTGCTGGTCAATAATCATATATTTAGGCTATTTTTGCAAATATGTTTTAGAGAAAAGAATACCTGGTGCATGTATTGCCATTGAAACATAAATACTAAAGGATAAAATGACTTGTTCTATTCTGTGTTGCCAACTTGCTTTCAATAATCATACATTTAGGCTATATTTGCAAGTCTGTTTTAGATACAGGAATACCTAGTCTTTTGGTTGTTAAGTACTTTTGTTTTAAATTGTAAGTAGTTAAAAACTGACTGTAACTAACAGATCTGGTAAGTTCATATATCAATTAGCAATTCTGATAAATGATCATTTGCTCTTGGCGTGTTAGTTGAATTAAATAATGTGAACTTTTAATATTTAGTATTGGAATTTTATCTTCAAAAATTTCCGTTTGCAGGGTCAGCAGTTCAATTTTGGTTAAATGGTACAAGAATTATGCTTATACTAAACATACTGTTAGTGGAACTTGGAACTATTGTAAGGAAGTGTGAAATTTTTTTTGCAGTGTATTGGAGCCACAACGTTGGATGAATATAGGAAGCACATTGAAAAGGACTTGTAGCTGCTGCCCAGCTGTCACACCAGTATATTAGGTTTGTCATATTTAAACCCTCTTTTTTCTTTTTTGATTCATTTTATCTTTTTGGTTGCACTGGAACAGACATGTTTTTTTATTAGATCACTGGAAAATTTTCATATTTATATTAATCTTTCTAATCTATATTAGTTTATCTCTTTAAACTAATTATTATTATTATTATTATTCAATTTATCGATTTAATGAACTGAGATTTAAAAATCATGAAATTTTTTTTAGTAGAAGATTTGACGAAAGTCATTTAATTATTGATAGTTAATTTGATTTAATTTTATCATAATTAAGATAGCTATCGGCATGAATTTGTAGTTGCCTGGATAAATTATTCTGTAATAAATTATGGCCAATGCAAGATGGGTAATAAAATAAAAGCAAGGTTAGACGTGTTCTGTAATTGTTGCATTTTTTTCTTTAAAATTTATTTTGTAATAATATTAAGTTGATTATTCTGACTCAAATTCTTCTAATGTTAAGTTATTATGATAATTTTAGAGTTGAATATTAAGTAGGTGTACCTCCGCCACTACTGCTGTCAGTGCTCGCGCATTCAGGCCTCGTTGTTGGCTGCGCCTCCGCCCTTCACCTACGCGTCACCGTTGGCCTGCCGGTGTTTCCTCCGCCACTGCTGCTGTCATTGGTACGTCGCCGGTCTCCGCCACTGCTTCTGCCAGTGCTCTCGCCTGCCGGTGCTTCCTCCGCCACTGCTGCCTCCGCCGGTACTGCCTCCAACGCTGTTTCATTCTTCCTGTCTACATTGAGGTTAGTTGATTGTATTTTTGCTGATAATAATTGTTGTTTCTTGCTGATAATAATTGTTGTTTCTGGAAGAGAATCAAATCGTATGTATTGGTTGAGTTGATTTTTTAAATTTTGTTGGATCAAGCATATATTGTCCTTATTTAACATCACATTTGTCATAATTGATGGCACCAGATTAAGAACTAGCAGAGGCATCACTAATAAGATTCACAAACTAACGACAATTTATCTGCTATAATCTGATTAATTTGTTGCAATGGCATTGTCATCTTCTATAGTAATGACATCAGGAAAACCGAAAGGAAATAATATGCCAAAAAGCAAGAGTAGAGTATTAACTCGCCTAAACAAATAGATACCTTAAAGTAAGCATATGTAAACATAAAAGGTGTTAGGATGAATTATTACACTGTCAGAAACATTCCTCTGTTTAGGGACAATTATTGGATTAAAGGATGGGAAAATGCCTGTAAGGATGAGACACAATCAACCACAATTCTAAATCAAAGTGCACATAAACATATGACTTTAATTTATGAAATTGCGGTAAGAATTTGTCTGAAAGAATGGATCAGGGGTCGAAAGAAATAATTTGAATACTTCATACTAAAATAATTGCGTAATTTATTTATGACTTTAATTTTTACAATGTTAGTGTAAATACAATCCATTCAAAATCAATTTAGAAATATATTTCTTAAAAAAGTTTGTAAAAATTCAATATTTTTAATTATATATAAAATTAAATGGCAGATAGCATCGAAAACTTTATAGTCACGGTACATTCTAATTAATTTTTCATTAAGTTCATATGCATATGTTTATACTAACATATAAATTGGACATCAATTTTTATAAAATCAAATGTTTATTTTATACTGTTTTTTAAGGATTGGTAGTTTAATTTATTTAAGGATAATTTTTTTTTCAATTTAATATATATATATTATGGTATTATAAAAGGCATTTTACTCAACTTACATATTTATATGAAATCATTAAATTTACTTATTTTATTAAAAATTAGTATAAATAGTAGATGAAAATTAAAGTGTTATAACACATCTAATTAGACTAATAAATAATTTTATATTCATACTATCAAAACGTTATTGATAAATAAGTGTTTAAAAAGATGAGGTCAAGGTCACGGTGGATGAAGTTGTCATAGCGGATGCTGTTCTTCCTGTGCCTACAGATGAGTTCTTCACTGTGGAAGAAGCATTTAAGTCCTTTGTCGCCTGGCCTAGACATTTGGTTGGTGATGTATCTAATCCCCCGGTAAACACTTGTACTATATACTTCTCAATTTTAATATTTACTTCTAATTGACGTTATAACATAACCATTTTTGCATTTAACAGCAGATAGGTAAAGAGGGAAGTCCTCCACCGAAGAAGACTCATTTATCTGAGGATGACCCTCTTGGTGCGTTAGACGAGCTCGCTAAAATCATTTCAAATGTGCCGATGAATGTACACTGGGATTCTACTACATTTGGAAGAGAAACTCAGATCCCATTGTACTTGCATCATCAAGATGTTAGGGAGCTTGCGTCGGGTAGAGAAGAAATTAATATTACACTCATTCAGCTGTGGATGATGTAAGTTTATGAAAACTTTTTTATACAATTCTATTTTATCAACTTACTTATATCATATTATTTCTTCATTTTAGGTATATGTCTGATGTTAGTAACAAGAAGGGGTTCAACGATGTATATGGGTTCATTGACCCCTCTATGACTCATGAAAGAAATAAATTTGATGATATCCAGACATACATCAGCACCTGTTTTGGAATGGGGAAGGAGATATATTTTCTCCCTTATATACATGGGTAAGTGAAGTTTGTTAACTTCAACACATTCATTTATTAATTTTGGTATATGATTCATAAGTTATTACCAATTTCAGGTGTCATTGGCAGCTACTTGTGATCTCCATACCGGAGAACACTGCTGTCTGGTTTTGTTCATTGCAGAAGTCTCCTCCCAGCTCTCTTAGACATGTAGTAGATTGGTAAGAATCTCAATGTTTCTACTTTTTTTATATATAAATGTATGCTAAAGGAATTGCTTTTAATAGTTCCCTTGCAACACATATGATGTTATCTGGGAGATCTACTGCTACAGCTAAAAAGCTTGCATGGGTTGCCCTTAAGGTTTGGTATTTTAGTCCATACTCATTTACATTTGGTTCCATTCAATTGATGTTACTTAACATTTTATAATTATGATGATATATTGTAGTGTAATATACAAACGGGGTCATATGAATGTGGTTACTACGTCATGTTTTGGATGATGACCATTATTCGTGCACATTACACCAGTGGATGGGAAACGGTATTATTTAGGTTTCAATTTTATTTTCCCTATAGTTTAGATTTCAAATACACTAAGTTAAATCATTGTATTTTATGCAGAAATTCAATAGGACTGCTCCAATTCCGGAGAAGTCACTTCAACTTGTGAGGAAAGCACTGGCTAAATATGTAATTCATTTATATAATAGTATATACTAGATATTAAGATATACTAAGTTCTAAGTTAATGTTTCTAAGTTGTTTGATGTTTTTCTACATTATTATTAGTTTAACATTGTACATTCAGTTTTATTTATGCTTCAAACTTGATTTAGGATTATAATTTGATTGATTTATGCTTATAAGAAGTTGATTTATGATTCAATTGAATGTATTTATGTTTTATTATAATTTTCATTCAAAATATACGTTTCTGGATTATTCTCGACTGTTCTGGCTGTAAATATATATGCAGGTTTGTTTCTGTTGTGGGGAATGTCGCAGAAACAGACCTCATTTTAAAAAAAAAAACAGTGATATATGCCTCGGTTGGTGTCACAACCGAGGTAGAAAAGCGATATATGCCTCGGTTAAAACCACAACCGAGGCCGAAAGCACTGCGTAAAAAAAAAAAAAGAACTCTACTGCCTCGGTTCAGAGTACAACCGAGGCAGTAGAGTGGAATGATCTCGGTTATGACCACAAGAGAGGCCGAAAGTATTGCGTAAAAAGAAAAAGACCTCTACTGCCTCGGTTCAGATTACAGCCGAGGCAGTAGGGTGCAATAAAAAAAAAAAACCTCTACTGCCTCGGTTCAGACTACAACCGAAGCAGTAGGTGGAACATACGGCCTTGGTTGTATTTGAACCGATGCCAAATCGTCTCTCTTTATGCCTCGGTTCAAACCGAGGCCAAAAGTGGTACACTTTTTGCCTCGTCTGCATATGCCTCTGTTCGAGAACCGGTGCCTATAATGAAAAACAACCGCTGTCTTTTCTCCTGCTTGTACTAGTGCTTCCAGCCTGTGCCGGCCCAAAATATTCTATAAAGCGGAAACCGTGTTCATAAAAAAAACCTCACATTTAAAACGAACAAAGTCATAGTGATTAAAAAAAAATTATCTAATTACCAAAATTCAAAATTAACAAAAATAACGATAAAATAAACAATCAAATTACATTATTTCAAAAGTTCATGGTATAAAAGAAAAACTTTAAATAAATCCAGGTCTTTCCCATCATCTTGCGTCTTTATTATGCATTCGGAATATCTCCAACATTTTTTACTTCCATATAACTAAGTTCATACTATTTTCGCAAAACACAAACATAGACACAATACACACACAATAATAACACAATATATGAATGACAAACTATAAAAAAAATTCGAGTTATCTACCGATATTTAGATACGGAATTTAATTTGTAGGTAACACTAGTGCAAAATTAACTTTCAAACTCACACAATACGCTTCGGTTTATACAAAACCGAAGCCTATCAAAAAGTGGTATCATTTTTGTAATTTCGGAGAACTTATATGTCTCAGTTCACCAGGAATCGAAGCGTAAACAATATATTGACTCGGTTGTACGTGAAACCGAGGCGTATAAGGTGAAATTTTTTTTAAAATTTTTTTAGTGAACATGTTAGGTACTGGGTTATGGCATAACGGAGGCGTATAAGCAATTTATGCTTGGGTTATTATTGGAACCGAGGTGTATAAGTGCTCTACCAGGACAAAACCACTTGACTTTCATTCTCTCTTTCTTGTTTAGAATCGCAAAACACCATCTTCTCCCCTCGCGGCCTTCAATAGCAAAACCCTTTTCTTCTTCTTCCTAAGCATTGTTAGGGTTTTTCGTCGGGCAAGAAGCATTTTTCCTCGCCATTCATTGCCGCCATCGTTCTTGTTCTTCATCTTTGTCGCGCGCTGTTCATTGCCGCCACCACGGGTTGCCGCTATCGCGCCTTGCGTGTCCTGCCACTGCTGCCACCTGTGCACCGTTCATTGTCGCCACCACGCATTGCTGTTGTCACGCCATTGCCACCACCTGCGCGTCGTTCAT